>NW_011494734.1:665660-675927 GCF_000754665.1 Bison bison bison
GGGAGGGAGGGGCAGTGCTAACAGGCCAGGGTTTCTTTTTGCGGTAATGAAAACGTTCTAAAATTAGACAACAGTAACATTTGTGTAACTGTGTGAAAATACTAAAAATTACTGAAACGCACACTTTGAAAGGGTGAATTGTATGGTATGTAGATTACACCTCAATAAAACTGATACTGAAAAACTGGCACAAAGCTTACCAAAAAATTAAAAAAGAATTCCAAGGCTGTTTAAGGATGCGGTAAAAACAACTCACTACTGAAGAGCTCAGAATAAATGACAGGAATCAATGGGATGAGCTATGACAGAATTTACCTGAACATGCTGTAGCAACTTCATTGCCATTTTTTTTTTAAACCACATGCTCAAATTGAAGTAGTTAAACAGTGACTGAAACCTAGTCTCGGCCGTGGCTGGCTATCTTCCTCGCGCCCTTGCTATGTGCTGCATCATACAGATGGCCTCTGACATCCTCACACCGACTCCTGCCGCAACTCTCGCAGTGGGGTTCTGTCACACAGCCTCCCTGCGGGGACCTGTGGGATGACAGGCATCACCAGGACTGGCCCAGCGCAGGGACCGTTCCCACCCTGCTTCCAGCTCACAAAGGCCACCTACAGCAAAGACCAGGACTCCAGTGAAGACTTCAAATGCACCCACTGTAGACAGAACCCCACTTCCTCTGGCAGCCCCAGCCCCTGCTCACACGGAGCTCAGGTCCTGAGAGAGTTTATCACAGAGAGGAAAAACCAGACTTCTTATAACACAGAATTAATGCTCCCGATAAAATCAGAGTTAAAGTAGTTTATGTTTCAAAGGCTTTAAGACTCACAAGTATGAAGACACTTTATTCTGGTTATTTGCAGAATCAAGTGCCCACTGAGCTCAGCCGAGCCAACACGCGCCTGCAGGCCCATCTCAGCATCTGGCACCCGCAGGACAGAGCGGGGCCTCGACTGATGCCTCGTCCTTCCTCCCCAGTGTTGCCAGGCCAGGCGGCCCTCAAGTTTACAAACCACTGTAAGCCTACCTGGGCTACCTCCTGTCTTCACTGCGTATGCCTCATGGAAATGCTATGATCAATAAGGTTTTAAACTTGAAACCAAGCAGATCACATGGGGCAGCGCCCAGCTAGTGCAGGCCAAACAGCATACAGGAGCTTTTCTCTTCACAGAAATAAGAGAATGTGATGATTTTTAGGTAATTCTGGAGGTAAGTTAAAAATCAACCTAAAAAGTTTCATCTGAACATTAAAAATCAAGAATAGTACCTCTACTAAAACCCAGCTCCTGAGAATATCCTAGCAGTCCAGTGGTTGGTACCCCACACTCTCACTGCCGGGGCCCAGCCTCTACCCCTGGTCATGGAACTAAGATCCCACAAGCGGAGAGATGCAGCCAGAGGAAAAAACAAAAAAAGACTGAAAACCCAGCTCCTGAGTTTCACCCTCTCCTGCACTTTTCTCCTCCTCCTACTGGACATCACTTACCCTGAGGTTGCCTGCAAATGTAGTCCTTTGACTACACATGAGTTTCTTGCAATGCTCTGAAATTTCCCACTGTACCTACGAGGTCTCTGGTCTGACACATACTATCAGTCACATATATTACAACACACTCAACATCCTCATCTAGAATCAAGCAGCTTTTTCTTTTTAAAGATAACCATCTCCTCTGATATTTCCATCCTCAATACAGCAACTTTTACTAAAATGATGGCGCCACCTGTTTGGCAGAACAACGAGGTGTGCTCCTGACTGGACTGTTTTTCTCGCCACCACTTTCCTAGGTCCGCGTCTTAGTCCATTTGCTGCTTACAGCAACAAACTGACTTCTCACCGTCCTCGAGGCAGGCGCCAGTGTGGGCGGGTGAGGGCCCTCTTCCAGGGCAGAGACTGTGTCCTCTGGTGGCAGAGGGGCCAGCGAGCTCTCCAGGTGTCTCCATAAGGTGCTACACCACTCATAACTTGATGTGTCTTCTAACAGCCCTGCTCCTAACACTGTCACCTTTAGGGGTCAGGCACAGGTTTGGAGGAACCCATACTGACACCCAGACCAATGCAAGCCAGCAGGGGGACAAGATCCACAGAGGCGCTCACTTCTGCTGGGCCACACCTTGACACACAGACCAAGATGGCTTTTCTTATATATCTTTGAGGCTAGTCCCACACTCAAAGACCGGAAGATTAAATCCTAATATGGTGAGAACAGTAATCACATTTCTGACCAAAAAAATGCACCTCAATTTCAAAATGCCTGACCAAGAAACAATTCAAACTATTAGCAGTTATTTTATCCTGAATTTTAAGCAAGATGATGCCACTTAGCTGCACCTCAGTTTTAGCCATAAGGCACACAGCCCACTCCTCCTCCCCAGCGTCGGGTGGGGGTGAGATGTGCTTCCCGCCCAGGAGGACGGGGAGGACAGAGAGCGGGAGGCGCTGCTCAGCCCTCTTGAGCCCCCTGCTTTCCAAAGAGGCGTAAGCAAAGGAATGGCAGTTTTCAATTTCACCTTTCTCTACCAGTTCTGGCACAAAAGTACTTGAGAAGAAATTTTAAATGGATCCATTTAAGATCCCATTATTTCTAGAACATATATACACTCCCCTTACTGGTGGAGGCATGCCAGCACACATTTTAACTACAGCCAAGGGACACGGTGAAATCAACTTCATGACAGACTCTCACTCATCATCATACTATTCCCATGAGTTCTGTGAAAGCCCCAAATCCCTCATGAGTTTCAGAGTTACTACAAATCAATAATAATCAGGAAAGAATGTAAGTCCCCATTGCCATTCATTATAGGGGATTTCCTACCTAATCATTCAAAGGAAGGAGAAAAGACTCTAGTTGCCAGAGTAACACAAGTCAGCTCCCGGTCAGTCTACCTCTACCGAGGACGCCAGATGCCCTTCAACTATGCAGGCCACCTTCAAACATGCTCTTCAAACAAGAGCCCAGCCACACAATCTCCACAACACACACACATGACAATGTAATGATGGAGCGGCAAGGTCCACACGAGCACTTTATACTCCCCTCTGGGTGCGGGCAGTGCTCCCACTGTCCGAGGAGTAAGGGCACTACGGGAAGGCCGGTGTGAAAGCCAGGACCCTGGACAGAGCGCTCTGAGCCGGACTCAACCACGGGGCACATCAGGACCCCAGGGTCACTTACCAACACCTGTTGAAGGAGCCCCACAGGTGTGGTGAGGAGAGGGCTCCAGGCCCACCACTGGCTCTGTTGGGACTTGGCAGCTTTCACCCGCCTGTGCCTGGAGCTCAGATCAGAGGCAAAGCCCCAGAGGAGCAAGGGTCTCCAAGCAGGGTCTCCATGAGCAAACCTGTACACAGGCTGTGGGCAGAGGCACCTTCAAATCATTTGCCTCACTTCATTTTCTTGCCACTCAAGGCCCCGCCCTTTGTCCCTCTTCAGCTTCTTCCCTACCACGCACAGTGCTGGTCCCTTGTCGCTACAGAGCCAAGCACAGCAGCAGCACAACGAAAGGAAAAGCCCCTGTGCACCTTGCTGGCTGCTGGTCGTCAGCACAGCTGATGCCTGGGGCGGGGATGAGAGCCCTCCAGGGCCTTCCCCTGCCCCCTCTGGGGCGCCCGCAGGCCCACACTGCACAGCACATCAGGCTGCTGCTCTGGCCGCCCTCCCCTCACACCCACACCTGACGTGGGGGAAGGCTGTGGCTGGGGCAGGTCATCTCCCAGCCAAGTCCCCATGGGGCTCAGGCCATCTACAGGCTCTGAAAATGTTCCAAAATGTGGAAGGAGTCTACCTTGATTAAAATAAACACAATTCCCCAAGTCATGCCATCCCAGGCCAAAATAATCCAGAGCTTTCCTTTGCTTCAACTATGTTCAAATAACATTTTCTGGAAATCTCCTAGGAAACTGTCCACTCTCAGCAATACTGCTGTCCAGAAATTCACAATGTACACAGTGTCTTCCTGTTTATAATAATAAAGGCATCAGCTCTCAGCATACCCCGGGTTGCAGACACCCTCTCACACCTCCTTGGAGGGAGGGCACACCCCCAGAAGGGACCCCCAGTGGCCTGGGGGACAATGCGACAAGCCATGCCCAGTCCACTGCTGCGCTCCAGCCCCAGCTCTGCCACTGAATGTGCTGCCCTGAGTACAACCTGAGACCAAGTGAAAGTCTGTGTGTAGCGAGGGGACCTTTGTACCTGCTGGAGTGACCCAGACTCAAAGACAAGATTCTCAGAACCAAACTAATACATGTCTGAAGAACATTTTCCCCAATTTTTTCTCCTGTGATGAGATTTAAAAAAAGAAAAAATACTGCATCCAGTTAACATACTTCACACGTTACCCACTAGGTGGGCGCAATAAAGTTGAGAGTCTGGTCAATGCACTCAGAGTAAGTGGAGTAGGAAAACATCATCTTTGGCATGGTTAGCAACCAGGCCTCATGCAAAAACAGGGAAATGAAATTCAAAAGATAAGACAGGATTGGTTAGCTGGAAATCACCAAAGTGAATCATAAAGCATCACTACTATACAAGAATGCCTTATCTCACAGGAAAATAAGCCAAATTTGGAGAATCAATTTGACTACAGCAGTACTTGCAAAAATTTCTAGAAACTCCATGTCCTGCCCACATCAACTTTAAAAAGTTCTTTTTTAAAGCAAATTGCACTCCACCCCTGCAAAGAAAAAAAAAAATCTATGCTGAAAAAACATGAATTAAGAGGGCTATCCATGCTCACATGAAAGACAATGGCACTGGGGAAAGGTTCTATAAAAATAAATTCCCTGGGGCTTTTGGGTGTTTTTAAAAATTGATCATTAACTAGGGACTATCCAGGGCAAAGAGCTGTGTTCTAGGCCATGCCAAGGGGTGATAAACAAGTATAATATTAAAATAAATCACCTACAGTACAGTGTGAGGTAAGGCCCAGGGAGAACAGGATCCGATGTCTAAGAATGTGAGGTACACAGGATGTCGCAGGCCCATTCCCCTACAGAACCAGCTCAGACCCATGAATTAGGATGCAGACGGACTGCCATTCAGTCCACTCTCTAGGGCTCTGCTCCACTGCAAAAGCACTCTGGCTCCAGGAACAACATGGAAAATGGAAAGGCAAGTATAGCTGGTTTCTAAAAATCGTTTAAACTCTTTTTATAAATACTTGAATACATGGGCTGGTGCTTAGCGTAAAGGAGAGGTGTGGAGAAGATCAAAGGAGTTTCAGAAGACTGTTCTCTCTCAAATTCTTATCCCACAAATATCGGATGATTATTTCTTGAGAGGTTTCTTCAGCAGAATCCCGCAGCTGTAAAAGTCCAGATCTGTATCCACTGCCCAATGTGAATGCACAATGTCTCCTTAGGGAGAGGATCATGCTGAAAATTAGTGTTACGTAAATACCGTTACCTTTTCTGGTGAAAAACTCCTTGGAATATTTCCCCAACATAGCGTATTTTCGAGGGACTTTCCCCAGCAGTTCAATGATCAATGCTATGTGATCTGCATTGGGAAACATTGCCAGCAAAACAGAAACACACGACAGTTTAATCAGTACACTGCATGCAGACACCGCTATCGCCCGCGCAGACAGAAACAGAGCGCCGCCCGCACAGAGCACAGGCTCTGTCTGAAGGCCCCTCGGAGGAGATGCACAGGGGGCCGCAGCCTGGGGCCAAATGCGGTCTCCTTCTCAACTTTGAGATCAGCACAAGAATTCTGCTGGGTTGCTTTGGGAATTTAAGAGAAATGCCTTTGTCACCATTAATGCTACCATCAGCAGCTGCTATTCCGTTTCTGTCTGCATCGTGGCGCTTTTCAAAAAGAAGAGGTACTACCTCTGCGATTGAAGAATTCCCGAGAATATTTTCCAGATAGAGCAAAGTGCCTTGGGATACTGCCTAGCAGCTCTATGATGTGGGCTATGTGGTCTATGGAGGAGAGAAAAAAAAGGATACGGGAATGGGAGGGGCAGAGGGAAGGATGGGATAAAAGAAGAGGGGGGGGAAATTGAAATTAGTAAAAAATCAGAAATAGATTCAAATCAACAATGTCTGCAGCACATCCATGCAGAGGCTTCTGGGATGGCAGGCCTCAGGACTGGAGTGTTAACAGCCAGTTAATCAGCTGACCTGAGGCCAGCTCACCCCAGGTCACCCCAGCATTGCAAGCAAGTAAGCATGGAGATGGGCAGGTTTGCAGATGGAATTCAAGCCAGAATTCCGTCGTTTTAAATTCAGCCCCCGACAGGACAGAGAAATGGGCAGCAGATCAGTGGACATAAGGACCACGGAAAGGCCTCGGGTTTGTCCGGCCTGTCCTCTCCCAGCCTGCGAGGGGGCGGGCTGAGGCCACAAGCTCCCCGCAGGGTCACCTGTGCTGGGAGGCTCTGCCCAGTCACTGTGACTGAGGGGGCTTCAAGCTCTAAGGGAAAGCATCTGAATCTGGTGTTTGAAAACCAAACACAGTTCTATTTTTGTGCAAAAACACAATGTTCTCCAGAAGGCCCGGACTCTCTGTAGACCCATACTGAGGTACTCAGCAGGCAACAATACTTACCTTCATCTCTGGAATAGTCTTCCCCAGAATGTGGTTCAAACAAATAATCTCCCGTTGCCAGCTCAAATGCCTAGGATACAACAGATGACATGCTAAGCGCTTCAGAGACTGGGTCCAAGCCAGCAATATTTTCTGGTACAAGAGACCTACATTTTATGAGGATCTGAATCAAACCAGAGTCTTCCTTTAAAGGCTCAACATCAGGCTATTTTTCTTCTTCCCAAAAGTTCAAAGAAGCTTCAGAAACATTCTTATATATTTCGGAAGAAGCAGCTGTGTGCGGGCCTAGCCGGAACACTCCAGGCACCAGGGCTGTCTGACCCAGAGCCTGCCCGCAACCTGCAGGCTGGCCTGGGCCTGGACCGAGGATGTTGCCACCCTCCTGAAGGAAGATCTTTGTGCCTTGGTAACTGGGGGCTCCTTTCAACAACTCTCACCACTTCATTCATTTCTGATTCAACCAAAGGAAATTTCTAGAACCAAAGAAACCCCTCTTGCTGTCACCCTGGGCCAGGAGGTGCTAGATCATTGTATAGGCCGCTTGTGGATGGCAAGGAGAGCTTCCTGGTTACAGGATCAGCCCCCAAGGGTACAGGTTAGGGTGCTGGTGAGGTGACAGGAGAGGTATTTATTTCCATTTCTGCCATTGAGTCTATATCTTTTATTTATAAAATTGTCTAAGAACCATGAGTTTAATTTGCTAACAGTAAATAAAGATGACAACTGCTACTGCTCTATTGATCAAATATCATGTTTTCTAAAAAAATATGCTTTAAATAAGAATTTAAACAAATTAAAAGAAACCCCACTTCTGATCTCCCCCATACTTACTTCTCTTGTATATTAGAGTGCGCTGTTGTGGAGGCCCTCAGGGGCCCGTCCCTGCTTCACCGATGCCCAGGGATCAGTGGCTGCTGCACTGCCCACTCCCTCTCCAGACCCGGCCGAACTGGCCCACCCTCTCCCCTTCGTTGATGATCGCCAACGTGCAACGAGGGCACCCACGAGGGAAGGCTCATCTGCCTGGGGTGGGGTCCCGCACAAACCAAGGCAAGTGCACTTAGCCCAGGACCACATCTCTTCCTCTTGCATTATTATTTTTTTTTAAAGAAAGGAGGGAAGTAGGATGACAAGCCTCTTGCCAGCTACCCTGTGGTGAGCACTAGTTCATGAACTCAGGATCCCTGCCCTGAACCAGACCTGGGTCTGAGCTGAACCCAGATGTGCCAGGTCTTGGTATGGAGCAAGGGGGCAGGCACCCAGAAAACAATAAGGACACTCCTGGCAATCCCAGATCAGGGTGAAAAACCTCATGCCTGGCCACAGGTCCAAGGGCAACAAGTGCATCACACACTAAATGTCCAGAAGCGTCTTTCTCGCCGGGGACACAAGCCAAGAGAAAAGGGTAAAAGCCCAATGCAGTCAGAAGACTCCGGAAGTTGAGGGATGGATCCATGGAAAGCATCAACTGCTCTTTACCATCCTTGGTTTCGCCTCATTCCTCTAATTGATTTCTAAAACCATTCCAATCTGGTTGTATGCATTTCTGTCAGCCTAACACTAAGCTACATCAGCTCAGCATTTTGTAAAGATGGCCATTTTGATTAGCATCCATGTATTTCCAAGGAAATACAACTTGAAGAAGCCTGTCAATGAAATGGTAAGGAAGAGGCAAGATGAAGGCTCCCCAACAAGTTATCAGGTCCTGATTCTCTGAATCATGATTAGACTTTCTTTTTTTCTGCATGTTGTCGTTCTCTTTTATTATGTATCAAATTGTCTCCAATGTAAGTTACAACCTGATTAAACCCAATACTTCTTTCTAAAATCAATTTAAAGACACACACAAAAAATCTCTTTGTATACAATATCTTTTGTCCAGAGTCTAGTAAATATAGTATCTTTCATTGCAGGATTTATGCTTAAAAGATTTTAACAAATAGGACATAGACAACAGGATAAACGTGCACCATAATGAAACATTAGCCTCTGTACTTTGCCACAGGTTTCAACTCTCTGAGTTACTCTCAATATAACCTTTATTGTTACTGTCCATGTTTAATACTGGAGAACTCTGGGTTCTTCCCTCGGTACTTGGCCCAGTACCCTCAGATGGCTTTCCCCTGGAAGAGCATTTGCCTTTAGGCTCTGGGGAGACCAGGTACCCCTTTCCTGAAATGCTATCGCATAGCAAAGCACTCCATTCTGAATACATAAGGTCACGAATTCCTTCCATGATGTGAACACTCCTGAGCAGTTTGGTGAAACGTGTCAAGACTGGCACGTTTTCTTGTCTTTATGGCACTGACTGGGGGTCACCATGGAGCCCTATTCAAGGATTCTGACACACAAATGCAGAACCACCAATGTCAGGATCCACACCAAATTTTTAGATCATGCGCACTTACATCTGAAGGAGTGCTAAAGCTCAAGAAAAGAACAAGAGAGTCAGCCACTGACATATCCCAGCTATCCCGCCTCACCCTGTCCAGCTGCAAGAGCACTCCGCCCTGCTAGTGGCAAACGCACTAGCCAGTGAACACGGGCACCAGCCACCACTCTTCCCTCCACTGGAGTCTCTAAGACGTAATGCCATTGACAACAAAGAACCCTGGGTTTTACCACTAAGAGCAATCCAGAGCTTTATTACAGCTTGGTGTCACGAATTTAATACACTGCTATGTATTTAAACTTTAACAGAAGTGGGGTAGGTGACGACTGCCTCACTTTCACCAGTTTCTCTACGGAGAACAAGACTGGACCTCTCAGTCATGACCTCCAGGGACGAATGGGATGGGAATGAAGGCTTGCCCCACTCCCAGAAAATCACCCCTAATTATAAGGAACTGTATAAGCAGCTCTAGAAGCACCGAGGGACTTCACTTCTTGGGAAGGGAGGAGGCAGAAGGGGACGGAGAGAGTGCTTTGTCTTAGGAGTTTGAGCGTGACACTGACGCCCGGGTTCCCAGTGATTACAGGGGCTGGAAGGACAGGGGCCGGTGTGGAGGCGTACACTCATCTCACGGAGAGCAAGACAGATAATCTGGTAAAAACTGTACTGGCAGCTCCAGCATTATGCTACTGCATCTGTGATCTTGTCCTATTTTTCCTGGTTATATCACCAAAATTTAACACCCAAAATTAGAAGTACAAGATTTCAGAGTTGAAAGAGTTTTCAGAGTGTAATTCAGGACAACCCACATATGGCCCCTTCTGTGTAGCTGAAGACAAGTAAGGCCTGACCTCACATGTCCGGAAACAGAACACTGCTCCCCCGCAGTTCCAACTGGTGGAAGTGCCCTCCCTCTCCTGACCTGGCCTCTGCCTCCCACTGCCTCCCAGCCCTTCCACCCCATCCTGCCCCTGGACTCCTGCAGAGGGAGCCTGATTTCTTCCCTACATTCAAAGGAGCCATGACACACACACCAGCTCTTCTAACCATTTGTCTCCATACCCAGCACAGCAAGGACTCAGTTTTTTATACTTATTGAGAAATGTAATTTTAAAATTATTCTCTGGCATTACCCATCAGAGAACAGAAAGGCATACTTTCTGTTCTAGACCTCTTTGGCCATACTGGTTGCAAATTTGAAAGACAGAGTTTCTTTTTTCATAGTTTTAGCATCAAAGGACACACACACAAGGAGCGCTGCAGTAACCTTTAAATCACAGACAGTTGTATTTATTCTGCGCTCTTTTTTTTTTTT
>NW_011494734.1:676038-693866 GCF_000754665.1 Bison bison bison
CGATACAAGAAAATCATGAAACACCACCTGAGGCAACAGATACATCCATGTTTCCAACAAAAGACCACCAAGCTCAGCTCACTAAGAGACACTGGCCAGGAAACAGGACCAAGAAAGAAACTGAAACTGGCTTATAGACAAGGGACTATTCATGCTCATTGGTTCACAGGTAAGGAGAGAGTGAGAAGAGACACTGGCAGAACTTGGGAGAGTTTAGACACAACCAGACTTTCGATGCACACAAGTGGCAGCAAAAAGGCTCTGCTATCTCTCTATGTATCTATATACACAGGAAAACCTGAGGAAAACCATCTCCAAGCTGCCTGTGGGACCAGACTCACTCAAACAGCATACGCAGCTGCTGGTACCTCCGACGAGGCTAGACGGCCTAGAGCCGTAAGCCAGAACGGTTTCTAGACTGTACTTAACAGGAGAGAGAGTAAACAGTGGTATGTGGGGAGAGCCTCTCCTCTCCAGTAACACGTCTGTCAGACCTCCTCAAACCTTCCCCTAAATCACAGCTATTTCATCTTCCTCCCCAGCCTGAGTGAGGGAAACACAGGCTGTGTACAGCCCACAAGACTTCAAGAGCCAACAGGAACTACGTGAAGTCCATCACCACGGCGGAGGTCTGTAGCTGGGGGCTATAGAGGGCCTTGCGAGGTTGTCTCTCACAAGCCCAAATCAAAACATACACCAGGACACGCCTGAGAATGATCCTGCCAACTCTAAACCTTGCCCGCCCACCCCTCCTTGGACAACCTCCTGTCAGAAGGCTTAGGCCATGGGCACTCGTAAGACTGGCCTACTGTGGGGACTAAAGGGATGAGCCTTTACATGGAGGAAAAGGGCACAGGGCACTCTTACCATACATGCCGTACTCCAAATGTCAGCAGGCGTACTGTAACCTGCTCCTATTAAAACCTCTATGGATCTATACTGACGCGTCTGGATGTCTTCTGTGAAGTGTTTATGCTGGAAGGGAACAGACTACATTACTGTGGAGGAACACAGACATTAAAAAAGAGAAAAAGCATCGTCTAATACATGATCACAACCAAAGAAAGAAAAAACACTTTACTTACCACCCAACAAGCATTTCCAAGGTCTGCAATTTTAACTCTAATCTTATCGGCATTCCGGGGGTCCAGGGGATTCACCAGCAGGTCGGCTGCCCGGGTTTTCGCTGGCATGAGTAAACAGCAGGACAGTTAGCGCCTGGGTTAAGTGGTTTGCATGTGTGTACACAATGCTTGCAGGGCACACTCCTTTTCTAGAAAAGTAGTGGCATGATCATTTAGGCCTGGAATCCTGTAAGCTGACCTCAACAAATTTAAGTTCTCAAATTCTCCATCTCAGGGAAATACTTCATAAGAGGGCAAGCTGCCCAGAGACCCCATGCACACTGACTTGCCCATTCTCCTTTCTCCCCCTCCTTCACCTCTGGGTCAGGCCACTCAGTTCCTGTAACTTTTAGCTGCTCCTCATTAGATCACGTCAGTTCCCTACTGGTTTCCGTCTAGCTCGGAAGTGTGATATTACTAAACTCGAGGGTAGAGAGAAGATTCCCCTGCAGGATGGAGAGGTGTATGTGTGCGTGCATGCATGTGGGGCGGAGAGGGGTGTGTGTGTGTGTGTGTGTGTAAGAGTTGGACCATAAAGAAGGCTGAGCGCCAAAGAATTGATGCTTTTGAACTGTGGTGCTGGAAAAGACTCTTGAGAGTCCCTTGGACTGCAAGAAGATCAAACCAGTCAATCCTAAAGGAAATCAACCCTGAATATTCACTGGAAGGACTGATACTGAAGCTTCAATACTTTGGCCACCTGATGTGAAGAGCTGACTCATTAGAAAAGACTGATGATAGGAAACACTGAGGGCAGGAGGAGAAGAGGGTGACAGAGGTTGAGATGGTTGGATTTTATCACTGACTCAAGAGACATGAGTTTGAGCAAACTCTGGGAGACTGTGAAGGACAGGAAAGCCTGGCGTGCTGCAATCCATGAGATTGCAAGGGGTCAGACATGACTTAGCGACTGAACAACCATTTTTGGGCAGACCCTTGTATGAAGCTTGGCATCCCAGGCAGGCAGCAAGGCCAGGCGGAATGTACCATGAACAGGGCAGCGAGTGGGTGAGGCATCCAGGACCTGGGGCGCCCACAAAGCTTCCCAGGAGGGGCCAGAAAATGCGAGAGAACTCTGGGTGACATTTTAGCCCTCAAGACCTGTTCCTCGGACTGATGGATCAACCCGAGTCAGTCAGACTCGGGTGTTTTCCTTTTCTCTATCTGCCCTAGGCCCACATCCCTCTTTATGAAGAAGTTGTAACACCATAAGGTCTCACCAAAGGCCAGGTATGAGCCAAGGAGAAGAAACACAGAAATCAGAAATGATAAGGGCGGCAGCACAGAGACCCACACAGACATGTGAGGTGTTCACACTGAACAGGGAATGGGCTGAGAAACTGAGTCCCAGAGAAAACAAAAATGCTGACCCAACAGACCGATGGCCAGCACCGGAAATGGCCAGATGAATCCCTCCTGTCACTAAATAAAGGAGAGTCAGAAGGCACAACAGTGGAATAAGAGCTTTGCAGAACTGGATTCAAATTTAATTTTCAACACCTACAAGTTACAAATGACTTAAACACCATGAGGCTCAGTTCTCAGTAAAGGAGGAAGAGAAAAGGACCATCCTCACCCCCCAAAACAAAAGCAGACCAAACACAGGAGAGCTAGGGGCTCCGCTCTACCTGCCCTCTGAGGCCAAGGCTTCTTCTATTTAGGCCAGAGAGGGTCCAGCCAAGGATGAGAGGCCACGTGGTAGGTGCCACCACTCCAAAGGTGAAGCACAGCTTCTACAGACTGCATTTCACTTTTGCAACCATCACAAAGTCAAACCATTGTTAATCCAGGCACGACTGGTACAGTTTCTTTGCATTTAATACTCCTGGCTTCTGAGCACCAAAGTCTCTTTGGTGACTGCTGTTAGCCTCCAGGTTTCTGTCTGTGCATAGTTACCCAGCACACAATGCCTTCCAAATGATACTCGGAAATCTACCTCAAAAATTTAACCATACTCAGAACACACAGGAGGTAAAAGAGAATCAGTTTGCATCTCTTTTCTCAGTGTGACAGTTTCCTGCTCTAAGTGTCTGTGAAAGGTTACCAGACTACAACACTCAAAAAGGCCCATTTAAATACAGGGACACACACACTCGCTACATAATCATAGAGATTTTGCTTTGCCCAAAAATCAGATCACCTCTCCTGATTCAGTCACTATTACGCAACTATATCATGGCTTATCCTTGCTCTCTGCTACTAAGGAGGGAATGAAAAGTGCAAAGAGAAAGGCAGGAAGAATTCGCTTTAGGAAGGGCTGGGGCTGTTAAGTCTCTGAGTGACACTGTATTCATGCCATCAAGTGAGCCTGGGTGCCAGCAAGATCCCCCCCGGCGGGGCCGCCATGATGAACAGCCACCGTCACTTATCTGCAAGGCACTGTGCAGGCCTTCACTGATACTTTAAGTTTAAAACAGCCTTACAAGGAAGGCATGAGTATTCTCTTTATATGCAGGAGATTTAATGCCAGCCCAAGGAAAGAGCAGAACTATAAGATTTAACACTCAAACCTTACCTCTCTGTTCACCAAGTATTTACGAGTCCCTTCCATGTGGTGAATGCCGTCCGGGCACCAGAAGAGCAAGGTTCTGCCACCACACCCTAATTAGGAAACTCACATGCTCGTTGAGAATATGGATGATAAAGTAAATAAAACGATTGATTCACATACTATGTCAAGTAACTCTATATGCTAAGAAGTAAAAAGCAGAGAACAGAGATGGATTACTGATGAGGGCATTCAGCCCAAGGGGTCTTTTCTGAGAAGGTGATGTTTGAGGGGAGGTCTGAACGCAGGGCAGCACGAAGGAGAGAGGCTCTGGGCAGACATGACAGCAAGTCCAAAGCGCAGAGAGGCAGAAATAAACTTGCGCCCTTGAGAAACTTCAGAAAGAAGACCGTGTGGGAGGAGCAGAACCAGCAGGGGAGACAGAGGTGGGTGGGGACGGTATCAGAAGGAGAGGTGCTAGGGATGGACTGTGCGGGACTGTCAGCTTTAGAGAATGACGTGGAAATATCTTGGAGATGGGGGGTGGGGGCATGCTTTAAAAAGCCCTCTCAGAACTGCTCTGCAGGAAACAGTCTAGGAAGCAAGAGTGGGAAAGAGAAGAGCGTGGAGCTGTGGTCCAGCGTCCAGCCAAGCACTGCCGACGACACGGCCACCACGAGGTGAGGGCGACAGGACGTGTGCACTGCAAGCGCCACCCTGCTCCCAGGACTCTTTAATACTATATAATATTAAAATATATATCCAGAATATTATTTGTGTATATATATATATCCAGCAGCTAATAATCCAAGAGGAACCCTGCCTCCTCTTCCCAACCTTCAGTGGCTACACAATTACTCCAGGGAGAAGTTCACATTCTCTAGCCTGCCACATAAGGTGATCCTCAATCTTCTCATTCCAGCCCCAGCATTTCTTCTACTATTTCCTGATATATGCCCTCTGCTGCAACAACAAGGATCCACACAAACTGATTGAAGGGTACTACTCCCACTTCCCGTTCTTCAGTGCCCCATGGCCAACTGCCAGCCTCCAGGACAGGATCCTCCCAACAGGAAACAAAGCACCTCCGTGCAGAGGCTGTCCACAGTTCAACAACCAGGCTTTGAAAACCCAAACTGAGTGCCCCCAAACAAATGACTGGATGAACGAAAAGGTCAGCTTGGTAAGAGACTGGCACCAGAGGGAAAACCAGACCTGCTCTTTCTCCCAGAAGCATCAGCAAGCATGCCACGTTCACACAGACACTCGATATTAGGACTTAAAAATAAATAGGGAAGAGACCATGCTACACTTGAGATTACTAAACCTTTTTATGCTGTTTACTCCATCAACAAAAGATGTTTGAACATTCATTTCAATATATGCGTGTTTATAAAGCTTACATACTACTGTTCTTATACATTATGTACATTATACAACATTTACAAGATCTTAATAGCAAAAACTACTCAGCAACAAGTCTGAATCCAGCCTGGGTCCTGCCCCAAGTAAGAACTTGGGACACGTGGTTCTAGAAGAGCGAGGAGGCACCTGGAGAACAATGCGATTGTGTCAAAAGGACCTAAGAAGCAACCTGAAGAGGCTGACAAAGGCCAAATTTGGGGTAATTCTGGCATTAAAAAAAAAAAAGCTGTAAATGATAACAATACACAATTGGATGTGTTAATTGAAAGAAAAAAGAATCAGTGAGTCCGTACCACAGAGGAATACGGGAGGTATGTCAGGGAGGGGGTGATTCGGGAAAGAGCATGAAAGCCTCGCACCTTCCCCAGACACCATGCCCTGCGCATCCCTTCCATCCGGCTGTTGCTTACATCCTTTCTTCATCAACAGACCATCCAGCAGCTAGCTGACTGTTTTCCTGAGTTCCGTGAGCTGCTCTAACAAATTAATCTAACCCCAGGACAGCATCATGGAAACCTCCCATTCAGAACTTACCAGAAGCAGAGATGATGACTTGGGACTTGTGACGGGTTGGGGGTGGGAGATTGATACAGTCTGATGAAACTGAGCCCTAGACCCTGGCATGTGACACTATCTCCAGGCAGTGTCAAACTTTACTTAAACTGCGAGACACTGAGCCGGCGCTGGAGAGCTATTTAGCGTAGGAAAGCCCCTACACATACACTTGGTACCTGAAGTGTCAGCAGTAGTACGGGAATAGAATGAGGGTCGAGGAGAATAAGAGGTGAGTTTTTCCTTAGATGAAGCCACATTGCTTGTGAAAGCATTTCAAGCACTTTTAAACCTGGTCAGAGTAAAGGTAGACAGGAGAATACGTCTATCCAAGTTACAGGAAAAACCACACCCTTAGGATGACTAGCTGTGGCCAGTGAGTAACAGAGGACTCTGCAGGTCTCTGGGGCTGCAGAACATCCTGAGCTATTTGCAGGACTGGCTCATCAACGGACTCGCCATGTGTTAACATTCTTGTCAGCAGAGGGAGCAGAGGAGGTTTCTGAGCTTTTCCTCTGTGGGCCAGAGTGCAAGCCAACTGTGACACAGTTTGCCTCCTGAAGTCCCCCAGCATACTACAGGCAGAGATATGTCATGTGGCATCTACCCTCAAAATCAGGGTTTGATATACACCATCACCACATTTAAACCTACGTCACTTCCTTTAAAATTTTAACAGCAGAGTGGTGTAATCAAGAACAGCTATCAAAATAAAGATATTTTTTCCTCAATACAGATAGAGAGCAGGCACATCTTCCCTTGACTAGAAATGAAGCAGAACAAAAAAACACAAAAACTAAACATAGCATTTTTATCAGATGGAAGTACACTATAGAAAGCTACAGGGCAAAATGCTAGACTTGGAAAACTTTTGCAAAGGTATCATCACTAAGACAGAAGAAGGAAAAAAAAAACTCAGAAATGGGATCTGATATGCAGAGGGCAAGAGAAATCCTAGTGGCCCAGGATATTTTTAAAATTATACTAACTTACTCACGGTTACAAAAGTAATAAAATAAAAGTGCTTACTGCATACACACATGGCTATACCTCCTCCAGGCAATCCCCTTCCCAGTATCTGTCAGGGGCATGACATTCAGGGACTGAAAGCAGAGCTCATGGGAAGGAACACTTACTTTTTGGCAAATCCCCAGTGCTGGAGGCTGAAACTGTCCTGCTTCTGTCATGGGATGGACTGCTTTCCTCATGTTCAGTAAGGGGGGATCCCTCAGAAAGTGCAGAGCCACAAGCCACAGGTTCTAAGGGCCCAGAGAACAATGATGTGGAAAATTCTGGAAACTGTGACTCGGGAATTTTATGTCGTCCATTTGGCAATTCACCATTGAATTGTTCATAGGAGCTGCTATACGTGTAATCGCTTTCTGCATTTGGCTCATCGAGGTTACATTCCTCGGGATTTGGGCAATCTTCCTCATCGTCGTCTTCATCATCCAGCTGTTGCTCCAGTAAGAAGGGGCCGTTCTCAATATGGCCGTTAGTTTTTGGTGATTCTATCCAGGTAGGGTCTATGTTCGCGAGCTCCTGTTCAACATCGTCTTCATCTTTCTCAGTGTTTTCTTTCTCAGTGTCTTCTTTCTCCTCCTGGTCCTCAGCTTCACCTTACGAAGTGGAAGGGTGAGAATTAGAGCTTGTCACTCTCCTGAACAGAGTGCACTAGGCATCTATCCTCTCCAACAAGAGACACGTTTGAGCATGCCAATTGCACTTGCTACACAGCAAACACCTCTGGGCTCTCGAGGTAAATCTCCAGGTTCTCTAAATCTTATTTTTCGTTTACTAAATAACTAGCCTCCTCTTATTAGAAAAAGTTAGCTCTTAGAGAAAATGAGCATAAACAGAGCTGTATTTCCATTTTCTACCCTCTCCTATATAATCTTCAGAGATTGTCCAAGGGTACATTACTGTTAAGTCAAAGCTTAATTACAAAATGAAGGACAATCATTAACATGATAAAGACATGGTGCTTCTCAGACACTTTCCATTAAAAAACAAAAACTATTTTGAAACCTATTTCTGGTGCATATTTTACAAAGCAAGTATCAGACAGCTCCTACATTCTCCAGGGAAGACTTGAAATCACCCTCAGGTCTGAAACACAGCAGCGCCAAGTCGCCCTGCGTGAGGCCCTGGGGTGCAGCCCGCTCTCCAGCGTTCACTGACCATTGTTATTTGCAGTCTCTCCCTCGGCCACCTCCTCCAGTCCTGCTGTTTTTAGCTTCACCTCTGGGTGGTATTCATCATCTTGCTCATTGGAAGGTACAACTGACGTGACGTTTTCCTCTATTATTTTTCTTTCAGCTTCTCGCTCCAATTCTTCTATTTCCTGCAAGCGCTTTTCCAGTAACTCAGCCTGCCTTTTCTGCTTCTTTTTCATTTTTTTCTTTTTGTTTTTAGATATTTTTCCTATCTACAACATGTTAAGAAAATAGCACAGGTCAGTTTGCTTCTTTTTAAAGCACTATGCAGCAGCGTCTAAGTGCTGGCAACATGGCAAATACCAACACAGTCTGTTTTCTCAGGTCTATTCAATTAAAATCACATGCCCAGACATGAGATCCACAATATGGTTAGCGTTGCAGCAAAGCCAGAAAAAAAAGAAACCAGTGCTGATATCAAGTAGCGGGACTACTACCAGCTCCTGCCAATGGAGAGATACAGCTTAAATCCAGCAAGCCTTTTCCCTTTAAATTCTAAGAACTAAATATGCTGAGGCATTCCTGCCTTTAGACAAGAAGCGTCTCTTACAAGTTTCATTTGCTACTGCCTGTCTACAAAGTATTAACAATGTTCCCTTCTCTACTGTCTTACTCAACTGTCTGCCAAAACAGGTGTACTTCATTCATGTTTGGTCAACAGCACTGTTTGTGCTTGGGTCTCACAAAGTTGTTAACAACAGCCAAGACAGCAGGAACTGTAAGAAATGAGCATATGAAGTAAAGGGAAAAAAAGAGAAAGCCATGGTTTCAGTCTGCCTCCAGTCATGGCCATCTGACTTGGAAAGTACTGGCAATGGGATCCTCCAGTCTTTCACAGAACCAATAATCAAAGCAAGCTGCTCAAGCCACGGCAGAGCTCAGCAGGCCAGGTGGCAGAATTCTTACAGCTCCCCCTCTTGCTGGGACTCCCACTCCAGACTGAGGGTTGCTGGCTGCACTCTGGAGTTCTGCACATTTCCTTCCAAGGGCTTTCGGGTCATAAAGATCTTTAAAACTTGCAGGTGACCCATTAACTTGAGATATACATATATTCTATGCTTGACTGGAACCAAGACTAAACCAGGTTTAGGTCCTCTGGGCTAGAATTTAATTTCAAACAGCCTGCTTTATTTGCTCACACTTCATATTTTGATAGGACCACACAGATAACGCTCTTTCACATTTAACTACTAGCTAGAAAAAAATTAGAACAGCAGCTTCAGAAAAAATAGGTAACTTAGAGGCAAATTAGAAATAATAGAAAGTGTTTGTGGAATAATCACACTTAAAACCCTATCTCTATAACCTCACATTTTATCAGACTCAGCCAACAGCACTCCAGAAAGTACACGAGGAAAACACAGAATTTGGGACAGCTCTAATTATCCCACCTCTAAAAATCACTTCACTTTTTCAAAACATTGTCTTGCATATTTAAGGATGCACAGCATTTATAAACATGGCTGTCTTTTACACTAAAATACATGACAACATCTGTGATTGAGAAAGGAACAACAGCAACAAAAAGTAAAACTAATTGCCTCAAACAACCCTTAAAGAAAAGCTGTTGCAGAAAGAAACAAAAACTAATGTTACAATTAGAAAAGTTCAATAATGACTAGTCACTTTTGACAAGGAGGTAATATAAGTATGTGTGTGAGTACTTACAGGTTTTTGCTGTGGAGCAGTACTCACTAAAAACAAAACAAAACAAAGCGAACATTTAGAGTGAAACAGATACTTATCTTTTTGTAGGTAATCTGAACTGTAAAATGAAATAACTACTGCCTTTCAATGGCTATGCAACTTAAACAACTGTTAAATATTAACGCTTGTTAATCATAGAGCCCTAAAGAAAGTTTATCTAACTCAAACAAATGATTGGCTCTTAAAAAGCAAAGCCATAGTGGTTCACATGGAGTCATTTCTCTTATTAATCTGAAATTAAACACTCATTCATTTCAAAAACACACAATCACAAAACACTGACTGATAAGAAAATGGAGAAGAGTGACACAACCCAACTTGTTTATAGACAATGAGACGAACAATTAATTTACACATCTATGTTTGAAAACTATTTCACAAGTTTATACAACTAAAATAGATCCAATACTACTGCAAATAGTCTAGAAATGACATGAACAGACTTGGCCAATGTCAAAAGCTTAACATACTATGGTTCCATTATCTAAACAGCAACCTGATGGTACAAAACAAGATTCATAAGTGGTTCATCTGCCAACAGCCTCAGTTTGAGGGCCTTCACTCTGCAGTCCCTGTGTATACCTGCCAACACACTAGGGCAGAAAGCACGTGAAGGGAGGATGAAAGCATCATCCACACTTCACGGCCACCTTGACACCTTGTGAAAACCAGAAATAAAACTTCATACACCAATGCTCAAGTCAGTTGATCTTCTTTCACCCTGAAGTTCTTGTAACTAATTTTAAGTGCACCAGTTACACTGATGTAACTATGCTCAATGGAGACAAGGAAGCATTCTGCTGATTGTAGGTCGGCTACAGGAAACCTGTTACTCTACACTCCTCTGTAGAGAAGTGGCCAACGCAGACAACGTTCAAATGGAAATGAAGCAGCAGGTAAGAAGAGTTCAGTGACCTTTTAAGGGAGGGAAAAGCTAAGTAATTCAAATATTAAAGTACAACTTAATTGGGGCATCTTCCTTCTCAAGAAAAAGGTCTACTTATTACCAGTCATTGGGCTCTTACGCAACTTCTTAACATGTACACATTTAACTCAACTGCTTCCTATGAACAACTTTGCAGGTTCTCAATGCCCCTACACAGACAAAGCTGGCCCAGTCTCTCACCTGCAGACCCTGAAGGAGGAGGAGCGCCCGCTTTCTGCCACTCAGTGGCCTCGGCTGCCATTCTTCTCACATATGCATCGTCCACACACATCAAGATGTTTTCCGGCTTTATGTCAGTATGAATGATCTTGCACTTACTGTGGAGATAATCTAACCCTTGAAGGACCTGATCACATAAAATCAGAAAGGAGTTATTAATAATTTTATTATTCAACATTTATTTGTAAAATAGTTACAGTCATTACAAGGCACAATAGGAACTTGGGCCTGATAGGAACCCAGCTCCTTCCCATAAGCAATCAGTGGATATCATTCTGGAGATAATTTATGCTCATAGAAGCAAATGCATTTAAACATACGCTTATTAAAATAACAACTGTGGTGAGATGTAATTTACATGTCACACAATTCACTTTTTTCAATTCACCCTTGTAGGTGTACAATAGAATGGTTCTTAGATGTGCAATGGTCATCACTATATAATTTAGAACACGTTCATCACACAAAGAAATACTGCACCCATTAGCAGTCACTCCCCATCTCCTTCCAACCCCTCTAGCCCTTAAGTAGCGTCAGTCGTGTTCGACTCTGTGCAACCCCATAGACGGCAGCCCACCAGGCTCCCCCGTCCCTGGGATTCTCCAGGCAAGAACACTGGAGTGGGTTGCCATTTCCTTCTCCAATGCATGAAAGTGAAAAGTGAAAGTGAAGTCGCTCAGTCGTGTCCGACTCTTAGCAACCCCATGAACTGCGGCCTACCAGGCTCCTCCGTCCATGGAATTTTCCAGGCGAGAGTACTGGAGTGGGTTGCCATTGCCTTCTCCGCCTCTAGCCCTAGGCAACCACTAATCTACTTTCTGGGTTTGGACATTTTATGTAAGTGGAATGATACAGAGTGGTCTTTTGTACCTGGCCCAATACTTTAAAGATTCATCCATGTGTAGCACGTAGCAATACCTCATTTCTTTTAAATGCCAAATAATTTTCCACTGAAAATACCACATTTTGTTTAGTCATTCAATGATGAACATTTGAGTTCTTTCCATTTTATGGCTACTATAAATATATTGCTATAAACATTCATGTACAAGTTTCTATGTAGACATGTCTTTATTTTTCTTAGTAGTGTAATTGTTGGGTCATACTGTAACTCTATCTTTAGTCTTTCAATAAACTGCCAAACTGTTTTATCCTATGGCTGCATCATTTTACACTCCCATCAGCAATGTGCAAGGATTCCAATTTTTTCATGATGGTCAATACTTGCTATCTGTCTTTTCATTTTAGTCACTCTAGTGGGTGTGAAGTGTGTATCTCATTGATCTGCATTCCCATAATGGCTAATGATGTCTATACATTTCTAATATTGTAGGAAAGGAGAATTAGGTAGCTTTGGTACCCAGGCAATAAACTATAGTACTGAACTAAAAGAAACTGCTAAACCAAGATATTCACATACTTACCATGTGTGTGTGTGTGTGTGTAAAAATATATATACACACACACATACACACACACATACATGTACACATTTAACATATACATATATATGACATATGTATTTTATATATATAATGTATTATATATGTGTATTATATATTATGTGTGTGTGTATATATATATATATTACATATATATATATACACATATAAAAATTACAGAGTATGGTGACCTAAATGTCAGGCCAAAGTTTTTCTGGAATTATTTCCATAAGAGGGGAATTCTTTCTTTTCATAAGGAAAAAAATATTTTAAAATTAAAATACAGTTCATGTTCCCATATATTACAAATTCTACATGCTCAATACTTGCTATCTGTCTTTTCATTTTAGTCACTCTAGTGGGTGTGAAGTGTGTATCTCATTGATCTGCATTCCCATAATGGCTAATGATGTCTATACATTTCTAATATTGTAGGAAAGGAGAATTAGGTAGCTTTGGTACCCAGGCAATAAACTATAGTACTGAACTAAAAGAAACTGCTAAACCAAGATATTCACATACTTACCATGTGTGTGTGTGTGTGTGTAAAAATATATATACACACACACATACACACACACATACATATACACATTTAACATATACATATATATGACATATGTATTTTATATATATAATGTATTATATATGTGTATTATATATTATGTGTGTGTATATATATATATATTACATATATATATATATACACATATAAAAATTACAGAGTATGGTGACCTAAATGTCAGGCCAAAGTTTTTCTGGAATTATTTCCATAAGAGGGGAATTCTTTCTTTTCATAAGGAAAAAAATATTTTAAAATTAAAATACAGTTCATGTTCCCATATATTACAAATTCTACATGCTCAATAAACATTAGCACTTGATAAATATCTTCATTCAAACATTTTAATTCATTTGGTGGTCTTGATCACATTAGACAAGGAAGTGAGGAAAAGATAAGCAGAAGATATCTAATACTGAACAACTCGGAAAAGTTCTCGGCAAAAACCCAATGCTTCTGTCTACCTTCAGTTTCTGGCTAAACAATCTTGAAAGTGAAAGTCCCTCAGTTGTGTTCGACTCTTTGCAACCCCATGGACTATACATACAGTCCATGGAATTCTCCAGGCCAGAATACTGGAGTGGGTAGCCTTTCTCTTCTTCAGATCTTCCCAACCCAGGGATCCAACCCAGGTCTCCCACACTGCAGGCAGATTCTTCAGCAGCTAAGCCACCAGGGAAGCCCTAACAATCTTAAGATGACAAATATTAGTAAGTGAAGGCACAGAGGTTTCACAAGGAAAGTAGAAGGAACATGAGTCTCTTAACCAATATGAAAATCCTCACATTCATTTAAAAAACTTTTCCTTGGAAATACTTTCACATGACTTCACTGACTGAGCATCAGTTGAGCTCCTATAACAGGCTGCAGACGCTTACAGATGTTTGATACATAGCAATAAACAAAGTTCCCCATCTCCACAAGGCTTTGACTTTTTTACCTTAAAATTAATATTTAATGTTTTAGATAATGCTTCAACTAGAATATGTTTAAATTATGTTTAAAATGTCAAAAGACCAACAGTAGGAAATATATCATTATATGTTTCCATAGAGAATAAGGTTATAATTCTGAAGGGAACACAATTCAATGAGCCTGTCTGTATATATTCACTGGCATTCATGCATCTTCTTTGTGCAAACTGAAGTACCACATGGAATTCTTATATATGAGTAGTAAGAGAAATTCTGAGAAGTACAAGAAATTAATGGACAAGTACACTGATGACTTCCAGTCTGTGGAAGTACAAGGAATAAGACTTTTAGAAAGTTTAAACTATTTTAAATTATTTCAACTAAAATTTCACTTTAATCATCAAATATTAACTCAAAGTTAAAATGTCAGCATCTTTCCAAAAATATCTTTCACTACCATCTCATGAACAAGTTGCTCCTAACTTTCCACCTTAGTTCTTTCATAGTTCTTAGGTTGTTTCACTGTGTGTGAAGCTACTTAGTAAGAGTTAATATGATCCAGTATCCAAATGTGTTAAAATGAATTTCAATGAAAATGAGACACTTGAGATGAGCAAAGTGTTCTCAGTAAGAATTTAAGGTTTCAGATATTTAATTCCTTTCATGGATCACTGCCTTGTTGCGGCGAAGGGGCTTGCATAACTCAATGAAACTATGAGCTATGTCATGCAGAGCCACCCAAGATGGACACGTCATAGCAGAGAGTTCTGATAAAACGTGACCCACCGGAGGAGGGACTGGCAAACCACCCCAGTTATACCTGCCATGAGAACCTTCATGAGCTATTTAAAAAGGTCAAAAAGATATGACACCAAAAGATGAGTCCCCCAGGTCTAAGGTGTCCAATATGCTCCTGGGGAAGAGTGGAGGAGAAATACTAATAGAATGAATAAAGTGGCTGGGCTAAAGTGGATACAACGCTCAGTTGTGGATCTGTCTGGTTGTCGAAAGTAAAATCCAGTGCTGCAAAGAACAGTACTGCATAGGAACCTGGAATGTTAGGTCCACGAATCAAGGTGAGTTGTGAGTGATCAAGCAGGAGATGGTAAGAATAAGCAACGATGTCCTAGGAATCAGCAAACTAAAATGGACAGGAAGGGACAAATTTAATTCAGATAAACATTGTATTTACTACTGTGGGCAAGAATCCCATAGAAGAAACAGAGTAACCCTCATAATCAACAAACGAGTCTGAAATGCAGGACTTGGGTGCAACCTCAAAAATGATAAAACGATCTCGGTTCGTTTCCAAGGCAAGCCATTCAACCTCACAGTAATTCAAGTCTATGGAGAAGGAAATGGCAACCCACTCCAGTGTTCTTGCCTGGAGAATCCTGTGGATGGAGGAGCCTGGTGGGCTGTTGTCTATGGGGTCGCACAGAGTTAGACACGACTGAAGCGACTTAGCATGCATGCCCATTCCACTGATGCCGAAGAAACTGAAATTGATCAGTTCCATGAAGACCTAGAAGACCTCCTAGAACTAATACCTAAAAAAGATATTCTATGCATCAATGGGGATTGGAATGCAAAAGTAGGAAGTCAAGATATACCTGGAGTAATAGGCAAGTTTGGCCTTAGAGAACAAAAAATAAAGCGGGGCAAACAAAGGCTAACTGAATTCTGCATTAGTCATAGCAAATACTCTGTTTCAACAACACAAGAGACAACTTTACACACAGACATCACCAAATGGTCAATACCAAAATCAAACCGATTCCATTCTTTGTAGTCGAAGATGGAGAAGCTGTATATAGTCAGCAAAAACAAGCCCTGGAGCTGACTGTGGCTTATATTATGATAGCAAAATTCAGGTTTAAACTAAAGAAAACTGAGAAAAACACTAGGCCAGCAGGTATGACTTAAATCAAATCCTGTATGAATTCACAGTAGAGGTAACAAGTATATTCAAGGGATTAGATCTATATTACAGAGTGTCTGAAGAACTATGGACAGAGGTCCGTAGTATTGTACAGGAGGCGGTGAACAAAACCATACCAAAGAAAAGGAAAAGCAAGACGGCAAAGTGGTTATTTGAGGAGGCTTTACAAACAGCAGAAGAACAAAGAGAAGGGGAAAATGAGAGAGGGAAAGGTACATCCAGTTAAAAGCAGAGTTTCAAAGAACAGCTAGAAGAGACAAGAAGGCCTTCTTCAATGAACAGTGTTTAATAATGGAAGAAAACAACAAAAGAGGTAAGACTAGAGATCTCTTCAGGAAAATTGGAAACATCAAGGGAGCATTCTGCTCAAAGATGGGCACAATAAAGGATAAAAATGGTAGAGACCTAGTAGACACTGAAGAGATTGAGAAGAGATGGAAAAAAATACATAAAAGAACTGTATCAAAAAGATCTTAATGAACTGGATTACTACAATGGTGTGGTGAGTCACCCAGAGCTAGACATCCTGGAGCGTGAAGTCAGGTGGGCCTTAAGAAGCACTGCTGTTAATAAAGCTAGTGAATGTGATGAAATTCCAGCAGAACTATCCAGATCCCTAGAGGACAGGACTTCCCTGATGGCTCATATGGTAAAGTGTCTGCCTGTAATGCGGGAGACTCCCTGGAGAAGGAAATGGCAACCCACTCCACTACTCTTGCCTGGAAAATCCCATGGATGGAGGAGCCTGGTAGGCTACATACAGTCCATGGGGTTGCAAAGGGTTGGACACGACTGAGCGACTTCACTCCAATAGAGGATGCCATCAGTGTTTTGCATTCATTATGTCAACAAATCTGCAAGACCCAGCAGTGGCCACTGGACTGGAAAAGGTCAATCCTCACCCCAATTCCCAAGAAGGGCAATACCAAAGAATGTGCTAACCATCAGACAATTGCAGCTATCTCCCATGCTAGTAAAATCATGCTTAAAATCTTACATGCTAGGCTTCAGCATTATGCGAACCAAGAACTTCCAGGTGTCCAAGCTGTGTTCAGAAAAGGAAGAAGAACTAGAAATCAAATTGCCAGCATTCACTGGATTATAGAGAAAGCAAGGGAATTTCAGAAAAACATCTATCTCTGTTTCATCAACTACACTAAAGCCTTTGGCTATATGAATCATGACAAACTGTGGAAAATTCTTAGAGAGATGGGAATACCAGACCATCTTACTGTCTCCTGAGAAACCTGTATGCAAGTCAAAAAGCAACAGTTAGAACCCTGTATGGAATAAATGATTGGTTCAGGATTCAGAAAGGAGCACGACAGGGCTGTCTGCTGTCACCTTGTTTGTTTAACCTGTATGCCAAGCACATCATGAGAAATGCCGGGTTGGATGAGTTACAAGCGAGAATCAAGATAGGAGGGAGAAACATCAACAACCTCAGATATGCAGATGATACCATTCTAAATGGCAGAAAGTGAAGAGGAACTAAAGAGCCTCTCGATAAGGTGAAGGAGCAGAGTGAAAGAGCCAGCTTAAGACTAAATATTTAAAAAATTAAGATCATGGCATCCACCCCCATTCAGTTCAGTTCAATTCAGTCGCTCAGTCGTGTCCGACTCTTTGCGACCCCATGAATCGCAGCACGCCAGGCCTCCCTGTCCATCACCAACTCCCGGAGTTCACTCAGACTCACGTCCATCAAGTCAGTGATGCCATCCAGCCATCTCATCCTCTGTCGTCCCCTTCTCCTCCTGCCCCCAATCCCTCCCAGCGTCAGAGTCTTCTCCAATGAGTCAACTCTTCGCATGAGGTGGCCAAAGTACTGGAGTTTCAGCTTTAGCATCATTCCTTCCAAAGAAATCCCAGGGCTGATCTCCTTCAGAATGGACGGGTTAGAGCTCCTTGCAGTCCAAGGGACTCTCAGGAGTCCTCTCCAACACCACAGTTCAAAAGCATCAATTCTTCGGTGCTCACCTTCTTCACAGTCCAACTCTCACATCCATACATGACCATAGCCTTGACTAGACGGACCTTTGTTGGCAAAGTAAGGTCTCTGCTTTTCAATATGCTATCTAGGTTGGTCATAACTTTGCTTCCAAGGAGTAAGCGTCTTTTAATTTCATGGCTGCAGTCACCATCTGCAGTGATTTTGGAGCCCCCAAAAATAAAGTGTGACACTGTTTCCACTGTTTCCCCATCTATTTCCCATGAAGTGATGGGACCAGATGCCATAATCTTCGTTTTCTGAATGTTGAGCTTTGAGCCAACTTTTTCACTCTCCTCTT
>NW_011494734.1:694128-702481 GCF_000754665.1 Bison bison bison
AAATAGATGTTTTTCTGGAACTCTCTTGCTTTTTCCATGATCCAGCAGATGTTGGCAATTTGATCTCTGGTTCCTCTGCCTTTTCTAAAACCAGCTTGAACATCAGGAAGTTCACGGTTCATGTATTGCTGAAGCCTGGCTTGGAGAATTTTGAGCATTACTTTACTAGCGTGTGAGATGAGTGCAATTGTGCAGTAGTTTGAGCATTCTTTGGCATTGACTTTCTTTGGGATTGGAATGAAAACGGACCTTTTCCAGTCCTGTGGCCACTGCTGAGTTTTCCAAATTTGCTGGCATATTGAGTGAAGCACTTTCACAGCATCATCTTTCAGGATTTGAAATAGCTTAACTGGAATTCCATCACCTCCACTAGCTTTGTTCGTAGTGATAGCAAATAGAAAGGAAATGGTGGCAGTAGTGACAGATTTCCTCTTCCTGGGCTCCAAAATCACTGCAGCCATGAAATCAGAAGATGACTGCTTCTGGGCAGGAAAGAAATAACAAACCTAGACAGTGTGTTGAAAAGCAGAGACATTACTCTGCCAACAATAGTCCGTATAGTCCGTATGGTCTTGGCCAGTGGTCACATACTGTTGTGAGAGCTGGACTGTAAAGAAGGTAGAATATCAAAGAATATATGCCTTTGAACTGTGGTGCTAGGTAAGACTCATGAGAGTCCCTTGGACAGTAAGGAGATCAAACCAGTCAATCTTAAGGGAGATCAACCCTGAATATTCACTGGAAGGACTGATGCTGAAGCTAAAGTTCCAGTATTTTGGTCATCTGATGCGAACAGCCGATTCATTGGAGAAGTCCCTGATTCTGGGAAAGACTGAGGGCAGAAGGAGCTGAAGGCGTTCAGAAGATGAGATGGTTGGACAGCATCAACGATGCAATGAACATGAACTTGGGCAAACTCCATGCGGTGAGGGACGGGAGGCCTGGTATGCTGCAGTGCCTGGGGTCACAGAGTTGGACATGACTGCTCAACTGAACAACAACCACACTCAACACAGTTAACCTTCCTCAAGAAATATTGCTTATGTCTAACAACAAACATAAAGAGAAGACTTGAACACAAGGAAAAGACTATTGCTTTCAGGGATAAACTAACTATGATAATGCAAATCTTGAAGAAAACAGCTAAGAGACAGCATGGAACACTGTTAAATCATGATCTTGGGACTCAGACCACCCCTGCATTACTTCTCAATCACTCATTCACAAGGCAAGGTACTTAAGCTGCCTGACCTTCCATTTTCTTATCTATAAAAGGGGGAACATTATCCATTAGACAGAAATGTGAGAAGAATTAGAAATAATGTATGAAAACTTCACAGTACAATGTCTAGCTCACAAGAAGCTCTAACTAAATGGTAAAATTAACTAAGTCAGAAGATTTGTATTGATACTGACTTAATAAACATAACTTTGCTAAGTCTCTTATTAAATTTCTCTGGGTCTCATTTCTCCCATCTATAATATGAATTGGATCTACCTGATGATTCTTTTAATGAATACTGATACATTTTTAAAATACATAGCTACAAGAATGATTTTATTTTCAAAAACAGCATTTCTGTTCTCAGCCAGTGAAGTTAAAGCATCCCAAAATCCAAAATCAAAAAATGATAGGCAATCTTACATTTATGCCAAATATTATAATAAAAAAAACAATCAATGAATCAAATTTCACACTCAAGGATAGATCTCCCTTGTCTTACCACAGAACGTGTATATCTCTTGCCTAAAAAACATACTTGGCCTCATCAGCAGGAGGCAGCAGAGATCCTCGCTGCCATCTGCTCCATCATGAGACCCCAGGTCAAGTAATCACAGACGGGCCAGGAACAGGCTGCATCCCACTCCAGGGAGGCGGCTCCCACCCCACGGGCAGGGGCCGGTTCTCTCCGTGTGAGGCAGCAGTAGTGCAGGCCTGCAGGCAGAGCTCTGGGCTGGAAGCCAGGAGATTTCAGTTCTGGTTCAGGAACTGACTAGCTATGGCTCAGATTGTCTCTTCCCTCCCCTGACCTCAAATTCAGCCATAAAATAAGGCACTTGGTTAGGACAGTCTAATATTTCTGTCTAGGCACCTATGAACCATGCGAAAGACCATTTATTACTGGTGTTAACAACATAAACTAACTCCCTTTCCACCTCGGTGTGCTAGAAATCGGTCCTGTCACATACAGAAAGGGAGGAGTAAGTTGAGAATAACACGGAGGTTTCACCTGAATGTATCTCCCAGGGTCTGCTCACCACCCACAGAAAGCTTCCCCCTAAATTCTAAACTGAACAGAGAAACAGAACAAGAGCAATTCTGCACATTCTCTTCTGACTCTGGTCACAATATGGGCGCCTTTCTTCTGCCACACCAGAACAAAGGACGCAGGGCAAGGAGAGGGGGTGACCTCTGATGACATGGGCAAGGCCTCGTAACCAGCACCAGGGAGACCCGAACAGCAGCAGAGGGGCTGGCCGTGCAGGGGAGTGCCCAGGGCAACAGCACCACACGGGGACACTGGTCCTTGTGGACATGGAGGGCAACAGCAGAGAGTGTTCCTCAAGCCAGAGGCTTCGCTCCTGGGAAAGCTAAAGCTCCCAGAGGATCTCTCTTTCTCACGAGGACAGAGGACAGACAGGAGGTAAATGCTACAAGCTGCTCCGACAAGCACATGCTAGACTGAATGAGAAGTGTGGGGAACACCTGCCACAATCACCGACGACGAGAGCCACGGATACTTTCCTCATCCACTCTGTCCTGAAATCTCCCTGCTCCTTGTTCTTTCCAACTCTGGACAGCGAAAATTAATGAGAAAGTTAAGTAGCTGTACTTAACTTCTGAATACAGTCAGGAAAAAAGATAAAACATTGCCTAGCACTGCAGCAGCGCAGAGGAATGAGCTGGGGAAGGGGCTCGATTCCCTTGAAGGGAGCAGCTTCCCTGAATTTCTGAGTTGCATACCCAGCACTCTGAGGAGGAGAATTCAAGTTAGTAGAGAATCATTTGTACTACCACATGGGCAAATCCAAGAGCATAAAAATGCTTACCAACCAATTTTCTACTCTAAAAATTGAACAATATTGGCTTGATCATAATGAATTCATTGATAAGCAGGACCGGTGAGATCATTTAAATGGTAAATAAGTAACAGGTGTTGACAAATTCATGATAACAGCCTGCTGGGTGGGGACCTGATTCTTGGTTTTGTCTGCAAAGTGAGCCACCCCCCAGAAGGTGGGTTTGAAAAAGCAAGGCGTTTGGAAAGTCCCTTAGCTTACATATTGCAGTACATATCACCAATTAAGTAATGTACTTTAAAATGATCTAATTGCTACTTCCACTATTAATGTAAAAGTAGACCATCTCCAGAAACATGAATGCACACTTTTCACAAGACATGCTATAATGTAAAATGCTTCAAATCTTCCTGAGTAGACATTCCTTAACAATACTAGCCCGCAGTCAAGAGCATGGACTCTGGATCACACCATCCAGATTCCAGCCTTGATTCCCACAGTAACTGTGGAACCTGGAGAAGCTTTTAATACCTCCTTCAGGGTGGAGGTAAGAACACCCCTAGCTTCCTAAGGCTGTGGTGAGGACTAGACAGCATAACACAAAGACAGCACTTAAAACAGGGAGTGCCCGCAAGAGCATAATGCATGTTTGTGATAATCATGATAACTGAAAGAGTAATGATTCAAAAATCCCAGGCTACACGCTGTACCTGTGTATCACAGCAAAGTCACCATGCCCTTACCAAGCCCCATTTAATGGTAAGCCGCCACTTCTTCAAAAGGTTTCTGGAAAGGGCAATGAATTAAACCATAAAGTTTTAAAAAGTAAAATATCAGCTACCCTTTCGATTACATAGGAAAGTAAAAGCTGTGTTTAAAGAACAGCAACAGTATTTAGAACCCCATCACTTGTGGTATATCTTGAATGCACCACAAATAACAAATACTGCCATCATAGCACCATTTCTTCTTTCAGCTTTAGAAATAAAAGCTAAACATAAAATTGACTTCAATAAAGCTGATTCTAAAAGAAAAAGAAATAAAAGCTGGGGGTGGGAGGGAATAGACCCCACCTGAGGTCAGAGAAGCAGCCTGGGCGGAAGCAAGGGGGTGTTCTCACCATCACCACCAGAGGATGGCCCCTCCCGACCCTGCACAAGGTCACCAGGACTAAATGAGGACAGCTAAAAAATGATCAAAGGATTGGTAATAGTGTATGGGAAACCCTGGAAAAGCAAGTGATTCAATTATGCTGGGACATTTCAAAACTAAGTGGGAACGTTTATCTACAAGCCCGTCAGATCACAGAAAGGTCAGCCACTTGGTACAGTAAGAGGAACATACATTTCTTACTTCATTTAAGGAAAGATAACCTCTCATTCCAGACTGCCTACAACATGAAGGAAGCTACAAAGAGATATGGAACCCATAACACATGGTTGGGGACACAGGGTGCTCACAATACAGCTGGGCAGACAAAGCAGCTATCCTGTGCTGATTACTATGCCAAAAGCTTTATCAGCAATCCCTCCAAACTCATCTCCACAAGAAAGCCACAAATTACATATTATCATCCTGATGTGACTAATGAGGACACAGGCCTACAGAAGCTAAGTAATTTGATCAGGGTCACAAAGTAGCAAATGTCAAGGTCAGAGTTTGAAATTAAATCTATTGCTAAAACTTAACTGTACTCGTCACACTTCCCACTATTGCAATGATTCTCAGTGAAAGGAAAGTTTGCCTCCTTGAGGGTATTTCACAAAGCTCAGAGACATTCTTTAATTGTCACGGTTGGGGTGGTGCCGGCTGACACAGGTATCTAATGGGCTGAAGCCACATATATGTCTAAACAACCTACAACGCACAGGACATGCCCCTACAAAAAAGGACTGTGAAAGTGTGAGTGGCTCAGTCATGCCCGACTCTTTGCGACCCCATGGACTGCAGCCGGCCAGGCTCCACCGTCCTTGGAATTCTCCAGGCAAGAATACTGGAATGGGTTGCCACTCCCTTCTCCAGAGAATCTTCTCGACCCAGGGATCGAACTCAGGTCTCCTGTATTGCAGGTAGACTCTTACCATCTGAGCCACCTGGGAAGCCCCAGGACTATCCAGTCCAAAAAAGGACTATCCAGTCCAAAATGTCAACAGTGCCAGGGGTAAGAAACATTAGCTTACATTATAAGGCTCTGCAATCATTAAGAAAGAACCAAGTGCAGGCTGCAGCCATCCTTCCCCGGGGAGGGAAGAAATACCACTCTTAATGGGTGAGTATGGGAAGCCTTGTCATAGAAGTGGAATTTTGGTTGCGTCTTTATAAACATGGTAGAAAATAAAGAATGGTTATTTTCTACAGACTAGGACAAAAGAAATGAATCAAAGATGTGGTGCTTAAAAAAATGGCAAAGTAAGCACTTTCTCTAAATAACCTAGAGAAAAGTAGTAAAAAAAAATCATGTACAAAAATCCTGGTAAAGCAGCGTGTGTTTATAAATGCTTGGGACATCTCTGAATATTCATAAGAAAACTCTAATTTGGGTGATTCTAGAAAGGAAACTGTGTATCTGAAGGACACTAACAAATCTCTATTTAAAAGACGATTAATTAATTAATCAATAAGGAAAGATTTACCTGCCAGGGAATAAGAGCTGATTCAGGGTTTGTAAGGGAAACATGGACTTTCATCAGATGGTAGAAGACCTTAAACAGGTTCATAAGAAGAGCCATGGTTTAACTTTTATTGGACATGAGCTGTGTACAAGTCCAAAAATATTATTTGTTGCTTGGAAAAATGGTAAACACATACACTCCAAACCCAGACTACCTGGGTTTGAATTCCCGCTCCACCACAAACACTGGTTGTTTCTTGACTGGGGCTAAATTACTGAACCGCAGGTTCCACTTCCTTAAAAAAAAAGAAAAGAAAAAGCACACAAAAACCCAGTATCACAGGCTTATTGTGAGGATTCAATACATTAAAATTTACAAAGTACTTAAAATTATGCTTTGCACACAGTAAGCACTGAACAAATATTCATAATTATTAATAGCAATATCCCTTTATACCTTAACAATAATAATGAAGGTACCATTATTATTCTCATTTTATTCATAATGAAACTATGGCTTAAAAAGATTATGTAACTTGGCCAAAGTTCTTTAGCTGGAGTAGCGTATACAGTTGTAAATTCCCTCAGAATTTACAGGGGTTTGGTTCCAGGACATCCACCCTCCCCTGAGGATACCAAGAGCCCCAGATGCTCAAGTCCCTTATGGTGAAAGGGCAGCAGTATTTGCATGTAATCTACACACATCCTCCCACATACTTTACATCATCTCTAGATTACTTACAGTATTTTACACAATGTAACTACTACAGAAATAATTGTAAATAAAATGTAAATGTTATGTAATAGTTGTCTGCACAGCAAATTCAAATTTGTTTTTTTGGAACATTCTCGAATTTTTTCCCTGAATATTTACAATTCATGGTTGGTGGAATCCATGGATTCAGAAACCTAAGGACACATAGAATTATTTCTGACACCAACACCCAAGTTCTACATCACTCTATACATTGCTTCATGAAAGCCAACAATATTGATCTTCCAGAACATGCAACAGAATGCCACTAAAGGTTTCTACATAAGGATATGAATTATTAAAGTGAAGTGTTACTGAGGACAGTAACTGTCAACAGAATAAACTGAAGTGAAAAGGTGAGGTGATAAGGACCACCAAGGAAGGTGGTGCTGGAAACAACAAGAATACCACGAGAAACATACATGGCCAGAAGGGATCAATGGTAGGTGACCAGGGGAGAGGGCTGGGTGCAACAGCGATGAGTGAAACACTGTTAGCCACACTGGACTTCGGAGGTGAAGGAGGCCGCACAGTGAAAGAATATTAGAAAGCTGGCCCACTCTGTTGTATCCTGGGGAGTGACAGAGATGAGTGGGTCTATTAATAAAGGATCCTCCTGGAATCAAAAGTACTGAGCCCAGAGGATGACTCAAAGGGAATTCAGACAGAGAGATTATTGCCTGGGGTATATAACAATGTACTACTTTGAGAGATATAAGTTTAGAGGGGGAAAAAATCCAGATTTCATGGTATTTTTCTTAAAGAAAATTAAAGATGGGGTCAAATTAAAGCAAAACAAAGCTTCTATTAACAATGCCTACAAGAACTAAGTGCAGACCACATAAAATCAAAATTCCATCTTGAAATTATTCTAGACCAATAAAATACTACATGAGTTCTTACTCTCTAAGGAGCAGTGTACATAAATTAAAGTGAGGATTACATTCATTAAATCATTTGTTCAGTAAGTATGCATTAAAGTTTCAATACACTTCAAGAACAATTTATTTAGATTTAGAGACACTTTTATTAGCTAAGAATGGCAAGATTTTGGTTTTCCATTCTGGAATACAAAATAAATATTGACAGTTCCTCTGCTAATTCATCTTCTCCCAACACTGCCAAGCTTAAGTTGTGGTGACACCTAAGGCAACAGTAGGGGATGACAGAACCTGTGTGATATACATTCAAGCTGTTATTTCTGAAATTATGTACTTTGTTAAAATATGTAAAACCTGTATCCCAATGTTCACAGCAGCACTATTTATAATAGCCAGGACATGGACACAACCTAGATACCCATCAATAGATGAATGGATGAAGAAGATGTACATATTCAGCAATAAAAAGGAAGGTAACTGAGTCATTTGTAGTGATGTGGATGGACCTAGAGTCTGTTATACAGAGTAAAATAAGTCAGAAAGAGCAAGACAAATATTGTGTATTAATGCATATATAGGAATCTATAAAAATGGTACTGATGAACTTATTTGCAGGGAAGAATAGAGATATAGAGAATGGACTTGTGCACACAGTGGGGGAAGAAGCGGGGGGAGGAACTGAGAGAGTAGCACTGACACTATACACCATACGTGTAAGACAGCTAGTGGGAAGCTGCCGTACGGCGCAGGGAGCTCAGTTCGGTGCACTGTAATGACCAGAGGGGCAGGACGGGGGTGGGGGGAGAGGCTCAGCAGGGAGGAGATATATGTATATGTATAGCTGATTCATGCTGTTGTACAGCAGAAACTAATGCAACACTGTAAAGCAATTATACTCCAATTAAAAAAACTATACTCACATGCTTTCTTAACTTCATATTTAGAAATAAGAATTGTCATAAATAATAAGTTATTTCTTAATGTGCATTTTTTCTTAATTTTAACTACAAGAAAAATGGGCATTTTTCTTCCATCAAAATAAAAAATATGTAAATCTTTCAAGATTTCCAGGATTTATCAGAGATA
>NW_011494734.1:702581-722077 GCF_000754665.1 Bison bison bison
GATAAAGTAGGAAATTTACATTAGATAACAAATTTTTTCAATATTTTAACTAGATTTCTTTTTTTAAAGTTTAGATTTGACACTAATAGTTATATATACCAAAGGGACATTTGGGGATCAAAAAACTCCAATTAACATTTCCCTTAACATGAATCGTCGTCTAAATCAAAGGAAAGTTATTGTTTTTTTCACTTGAGATGTTAGGCATGTTAAAATAATGAGTTAAAATGCTACTATCTAAAACCTACAAGGGAACAGATATATTAAACAAAAGCTACCCATGGATCCACACCAGGCACACGCACACGCACACTACAGTGTGGGAGTGCAGTCCTCCCGGGTAAGCCAGTATAGCCCCTCTTCTCAAGTACCATCTACAGTGTTAGAAGATACACTGCCAATTTGCAGTACAAAAAAGGCAAAGGTAAATAAAGAGATGAACAACATACTGAATAAACAGAGTGACCTATACACAATTTCAAAAGCAGTATCTAGGGTGCTTTTAACAAAACAAATTCAGGTTCAAATTTTTTTAAAAATTTGAAAACCTACACACATATGCCAACATGCAAATACCTCTACAACTGTCAGGAAGCTTCTTCTTCAGACACTCACATCTTAAAATTCACAATTCCTTAACTGTGAATCATTCCCTGACTCTTTTCTTATTTAAGAATTCTGGATCAAGGTCTATATTTCAGGTATAGAATCTTCAGGCAGATCTAGCTCAAGTTTTAGGCCATGGGACCAAAAAAAGAGAACCAAACCACCTAGTCCTCTTCTCAAGCAAACCAAGCAACCTCCTTACTTACACTGCAGAAATAGCCACAGATATTATCCATTACATCAGAATAGGTAATCCAGAATAAGACATATCTACAACTTTCCTACCTTAGGCTTTAAGGACAATGAGTCAAAGACTGGTATGTTCCATGCAGAAAACTGAATCTGGGAAACATTCCTAATCAGAAGGAGATCTTCCATATATGGATACTTCCATTCTATAAACATCTGCTTAAGTATCATCACTCAAACAGATCCTAACTGAAGGGTTTTTTTTTTGGTCAAGGCAAAAGTACAAATATTCCCTACATAACTTAAGCATTCCTTATATTATCTTTCATTTACCCTTCATCCAAATACTAAGAAATAGCAAATAAAAACAACACATTACATGTTTATCTGTGTTGTTTTTTTTTCTTTTTTGAAGAATCTTTTTTATTACTTTTATGTACAGAAAACTCAATAGTGTACACTCAGCCCAGCTTGGTGGCCAGTTCTTTGGCCTTTGCCTTTTCCAGCCTGGCAATGCGAGCCACTGACTTCGGCCCCAGGGCATGCCTCCCCAGTGACAATAGATTTCATTGTATCTGCCGTTGTAATTGGTCCTGATGGCTTCCACCAGCTTAGCCAGGGCACTCTTGTCCTTCGAGTTGACTTGTGTGAAGGCTATGGTGGTGCACGTCTTCCTGTGGACCAGGCGCCCCAGCCGGGCCTTGCCCTTGATGATGCAGTAGGGAACCCCCATCTTGTGGCATAGGGCAGGCAGGAAGACCACGAGCTCGATGGGATCCACATCGTGAGCGATCACCAGCAGCTGGGCCTTCTTGTTCTCCACCAGGGTGGTGACAGTGTTGACCCCTGCTAGAAGGACAGGTGGCCTCTTGGTGGGGATGTTGCCTTTCCCGGCAGCTTTCTTCTCAGCTCGGGCCAGCAGCCTCTGCTTCTTCTCTTGCTTTGTCTCTGGTCTGTACTTGTGGGCCAGCTTAAGCAGTTGAGTAGCTGTTTGTCGGTCCAAGGCCTGGGTGAATTGGTTAATTTGTAGGAGGCACTTTCAGCCACTTATAGAGAATAGCCCTTTGCCACTGCAGCCGGATGTAGCGGGGCCATTTGACAAAGCGGGTGAGGTCCCTCTTGGGTTGGATGTCCTGTCCAATGCCAAAATTCTTGGGCCTCTTCTCAAACAGGGGGTTGACCACCTTCTTGACCTCCTGCTTCTTCACCATGGCCGGGGCCGGGGCCACCTTCTTCCCCTTGGCCTTCTTTCCCTTCGGCATCTTGAAGGGCTGGCGTAGAGAGCTATCTGTGTTATCTTTTAAGTGGAACATTTTGTAAATGATATTGGATAAAACAATTTATTTTACTGAATCATTTATGTGAAAAAAGATTCAGATACCAAAAGAAACGTGTGTTTTACATTTACATATTACTCTCTTCATAAGACAGAATAGCTTATCATTAAGTAAATATCAATATAAAATTGATTTAACAAGTTCACAGTGTTAAGCGCTGTAATATATGTATCTTTAAAATGGGAGATATGTGTCTGTGTATGTATTTTTTATTTTTATTTAAAACAAAACAGTAATTTGGGACTTCCCTATCAGTCCAGAGGTTAAGAATCTGCCTTCCAATGCAGGAAATGCCAGCTCAATGCCTGGTTGGGGAACTAAGATCCCATATGCCTTGGGGCTATCTGAGCCTGGGTGCCTCAACTAAAACGCAACACAGCAAAATAAATAAATATTTTTAAACAAACAAACAGTAATTTGTGTGGAAAGGCTGACCAGTTAGGTATATGCAGGATGGGGCTTGAGGTCATAAGTCTCACCTGTCTAATGATGCTCTTCACACAACGTACTGGGAGGCCTTGGTAGTTGGACTTTATGATCCACTTGAGGAGATGGTGGCCAAGCACTTCAAAGACCATGCAGACATCTGGGACAGGGTTAAGGATCATTTCTAGATACATTTCCTGGAGTGACACACTTACTAAAAGCAGAATCACTGTGGTACTTGGCAAAAGAATTAGTTCTTTATAAAGTGTAACATCAATACTATCAATAACAACAAAAGTGTGGAACTTCCCTCGTGGTCCAATGGATAAGACTCCATGCTCCCAATTCAGGGGGCACAGATTCGTTCCGTGGTCCAGGAACTAAGATCCCTCATGCGGCAACTAAGCCTGTGCACCACAACTACAGAGCCCGCATATCACAACGAAGACCGAGCACAGCCAAGATAAATAATTTAAAAAGAAAAAAATGGCTGCTTACTGTTTCTCACCTAAACAGAAAAATCTAACATTTACTAAGTATACTTACTATGTACCATATAGGATTTAATGTGTACTCCTAACAATGGGAGGGATGAGGCAAGTAAACCTCAGCGAGTTTAAAGAACCCTTCCTGCCTGACACAGGGTAAAGGTGGCAGAGTCATGACTCGACAATACTTACCTGTGGGCTTGCTCTGTCCAGCACACTCCTCCTGACAATAAGCCTTAACGAAAATGAGCAAGACTGAAACCTCACAGAAACCCATAAGCGAAAGAACGAGAGAATTCGCCCCTCTTAAGTGTCCTGCCTGCCTACCTAAATTTTTATCCAATCATCACATAAAACATTTTATAAAACAGAAATTTACCAAACACAGTAAACTTTTCCTTCAATAATATCTTTCACTGGGTCACTAGATCAAATTCTTAATTACGTTTTTAAGAATGTATGATCACAATTTAGGACATGGCATGGTCATAAGAACAACCTATAATAATGAAATTTCAGGCATCTGTTGTCATTTTTTTAAAAAACAGAAATTCTAGTCAACCACTGGCCCTCCAGAACTATGTCCCATCAAAGTCTCTCATATAAATATAAACATGTCATTCATACAGAAATGAATGGCTCTGAAACCCTTTAGGGCCTATATATAGACTATAAAAAGGTCATTTAATATTTTATGTAATATCTAGATCTATTAAAACCACATCATCATAGTAACTATTGCTTTAAATATCTTTAATAAAAATAAGAAAAATATTTCTACAATACTGGAAAACAAATGTGCTACAGACTTATGTATAGATGATCTAAAATGAGAAGTTCCTTACTATATCCCAAACTCATTAAAAAAAAAAATGGAAACCAAGGTCTAAACTTAATAGCAGACACAGAGCCACAGCCCAAGGTTTCTAAATTATCACCAGAGTATTCTAAAAGCATTGATAGCCGCTGGAGTGTATATATCAAAAATCAACTCCATTGACCTACAAATTAGGTGTTTCCTCCAAAGAAACTCTCTATCAGCTGTTTTAACAACAACATTCCAAATGTTATGCAAGAGGAAGGGCCGCCCTGCCTACCATAAACAGCCTCACTTGGAGAGCAGGACAGAGGACCAGTTCCATCTTTCCATCTATCAAGAGGGAAGTTAACAGAAAGGATCTTACAGCAAAGGAAGAGGCAACATCAGCAGTCACCAGAATTTGCCAATGTCCTCGAAACCAATCCCTAGAAGAAATATAAAAACCTCCTCAAATCACAAGGTGTGAGGGGAGTGCTTCCCGGAGGAATCAGGACCCAGCAGATGCACAAACAGGATGTCATTCTGGGGTGAAAGCTGGGAGAGGGTTTGCCCTCAGCTTTCTGAAGCTTCAACAGGTCAAACATCAAAATGTTGGATTTGTTCCAAAGATGATAAAGGAAAGAATAAAAGGTCAGGAAGGAGGAAAAGACCCTCTTGACACACTCCTGGCACTCATCCCTCAAAGGACTATGAATACACAGTCCAGTATTCCTGAACCTTGGGAAATGAAGGCATTGCCTAGGTCAATCACACAAAGAGCTAACTCAGAGGATCCAATACTAGAATATGGAAACAGCATTTTGGAAACTAAAGACATTATTTCTTCTCTCCAGGTTGTGCCAACAACACTAAGCTACAGGTTACTCTGCTGTCACTACCACTCCTGGGCTATCCTTTAGTAATGCCCCAGGCAGAAGGAGAAAATAACTCCTTCCACACCCATTCACCCTGCTGAGCCTCACCTCCAAAACTACTAAGCGTGCAAACAACTGACCAGAAGCAAGAAAAAAAGAGGTCATGAGATGCCCTTGCTCCACTTGTAAGACACATTTCTTCTCCAAAACTAGAAGGCTGCCATATTCAAAAAGCAAAAGGAACAACTCATCTTTATAATTAAGAAGCTTTCATCTTTCAAAAATCATATAATACGGTGACACTAGAGGTTTCATGTGGAGAGTGATGCAGCAGAGCAAACAGAAGTTTATAAGTGCTTAAAATATTTACATTTTTTTTAATTGAGAAGAAAAACTAGAATATTAATTCAGCCATTAAGCAGCAACAGAACTGTCAGAAAGGATACGTATTCCATTCATGCCTGAAATCTTGAAGTCATCTATAAGCTGCACTACCATGTCTTTATTTGGGTCACTGGGATCACTTTCTCGAACCTAGAGAAAGAAAGAAAAATTCAAGAACAGAAGTGTTTAAGACTGAAAGTCATTTCCACTATACCAACCAAAACTATTTTAATAAAAGAAAATTTTTAAAAAATAAAAGATTCAGTATTTGAATTTCTAAATAATAAATTCAATTACTTTCGTAAAATTCAGAAAAACTTCTCTGTAAAATTTTGTCATTAACCTTTCTTATATCATTCACATATTTGTAGTACTTACACATTTGAGCAATTTTATTTCATCCAAGGCTGTCTCTGTATAATGCTGGGCACTTTTTACAACTTTCATCGCAACAAATCTTTTTCCCCTTTGAAAAAATACATTAAAAAATATTAACAGCAGAAGTGTTAACTGTAACAACTAATAAACTAGACTAATAAACTAAACATTATAATGAACTCTAATAAGCTCTAATTAATAGAAACTTTTAATACTTTCCTTTAAAATAGTACTTTTCAAATTGTGGGCCCAGAGTTAAGCAGTGGCTTCATGGTAGATCTTTTTTGCTTTTTGTTTCTGTTCTGTCCTCATAAAAATATGGCACACTAGATAAATATCAGAGTTCATCGTCACATATGGTTAAGATCAAGTATTGTTCTAAAACTTTTATTTCAATTTACACACACTACACATGTGTATGTGTACTATAAGAAGACAGTTTCATATTATGGATCATAGCTTAAAAAAAAAGTTAAAACCCACGAATTTGAAAGGTATATATGTTATTATTTTATATTTGAAATGTTTTTCTGGTATGGATGAATTACTATATGACTTGAGTGTGGTGCAATTACAAAGAACAAGTCTCAGATATAAAAGCAGAAGAAAGTTAATATTTAAATAGCTTGTTATAAAATAAAGATGTTGAACCAGACCAGGAATCAACAGCACAGACGACCAGGAGCACTTACTGCATATCCCAGCACAGCCAGACAGTAGAGAAGTGGCCCCATCCTAGCTTCCTAATAACATGGTACCGGCCATTGAAGAGGTCTCCAATTTTCACTGGATGATAGCCACCTATGATTGTTTAAAAAAAAAAAAAAAGAAAATTTTTTTTTTTTTTTTTCAGAAAAATAGTAATAGAAACACTTTCTTCCTTATCAGTTCATACCAGTAAATAAATCTCTAAATAGTAAAATTGGATTTGAAACATGTTTAATAATATAACATTTTTTCAAGAGCATCTTTCATCAGGAGAAAAATGCCCTATGTCTTTCTTTCAGGCTTCTTCATTTTTTAAAAACTTACCTTAAAATAGCAATGAACCAACCCAACACACCGTAACAGTAACTGGAGGTTTTAAAGTCTAGGTGCATATACTATGTATATTCCAACTCTGGACATTTCTAACAAGTTAAATGCACATCTTTTGGGGTCAGTGTAACACAACTCACCAAAACAAAGGATGTGTACTCAGCATAGTTCTGCATACCAATAAGGAAGTATACGATATATGACAATTTACCCACCAAAACAACTCGCTTCTCTCACCACTTGTCCTCAACCTCATGCTCCTGCCAGGAAACAGGTTGGAGAGCAAGAGAGAGCACTCAGTGTTAAGGTGGGCTTGGGGAGGTAAGAATGCTTCATAGGCGTCTACATGACCTCACTCTGCATTGTAAATAAGATGATCGGGGTACAAAGTAGCATGCCTAATATGATACCATTTTGGTGAAACACACAAGAAAAAGTCTGGAAAGATAAAGATATTTAGCAGCAAACATCTCTGGATTATAAAATTACTCTTTTATTCTTTTTATCTCTATTTTATTTTTTTCCTCTATCTTTTCCAATTTTTTCCTAAAAAAAGAAAAAAAAAAACTTTTCTACATTTTATTCTTTAATATCTACTGCTTCTTTTTTAATTGCAAAGATGTTCTCATTTTTTAAATCTTCAGAATTCTTACAAATCCCTCAAGAAAGGTAAGGATGGTTCATGCCTAGGGTTCGTGCTCAGAACAGGAAGCATCTAAACCACACCCTCAATATATCTGTCGGAGGGCAGGAGGAGTAGTTCAAGAAGTATTATAAATGTTATCATTATTTAAATTGCGTTGAATTATTAAAGCAGGAATTTAACTAGATAAGAACTTTCTATGAACTTTCAAAGTCTATAACAACATTTGGGGCAAAAGAAGAACTGAAATGAAAGATAATAAATTAGGAATAAAACATAACAAATTATTAAATGAATGAATGGGTAACTAAATTTATTGTGGTCATCATTTCTCAATATATACATGTCAAGCCATTAGGCTGTACTGCTTAAACTCACACAGTGCTTAAGTCAATTCTATTTCAATAAAACTGGAAGAAAAAATGTCTTATTACTTACATACAAGGCTACACCAAATTCAAGTGGGCTCTGAGTTCACAACAGTGTTTAAATCATTCAAATTAACAATGAAAAGGAGGAAAAGAAATTGAATACTATTCAAGTAAACTAGGGATACTGTGCTAAGCACTGTATTTCCAAAATCATGATCCACTGAAACAAAAGTAAACTGAAACATGTGTTGCAGACCTTCCACAATGCGAGCAAGCAGGGGTGAGGAAGGAGGAAGGGAGGAGAAGTTCTGTCTGAGAAATGCTAAGCTGAACAAAGAGAGTAAATTTCTTGACCAAAGGGGTCCTCAGAGCCCAGTGTCTTAACACACATTGGGAACCTCCAAGAGCAGAGAAGATGCTACAAATTCCAGACACACAAAACCATTTCGTCAAGAAACTAGACACATTTTGCAGCACAAAGTATTTAGGAAACACTGATGTCTACTGTTTCTTACAACCACTCAGAGCAGACAGTGTAATTTCTACACTGCTGAACTGGACAAAAGTCTCAGGGACCATAAGTAGCTGGTTCAGGGCTGGAAGTTGGGTCTGACTCCAAAGCATGCTTTGTTCACCAGTAAGAAATGCATTCCATTTTTAATACCCAGAGGACTGTTTCCCAGTCTTATTACACGGGAACATTTGATAGCTTAATTGAAAGCTATTTACCATTTAATTGCATATTATCGCTAACATGAAAGATTCTAAATTTAAAACTAATTTAATTATGTGTAAAGAGAAGAAACCTGTACCACTACTGTATGTTTCAGATTTGAATTCCTGAACAGCCAGGGTGGGTTCATGTGAGCTACAGTCAACGGGCACTATTTCCAGTAATAATCACAGCAGAAGTGCATCTGTTCCTTTTCTCAATAGGACTGAAAGTTGAAGAAATTACTAGCGTGGTCCCATTATCTCAGGAGCCCTTACACTAAGAATACTATGCAAAAAAAAAGGCCAACTAAACAAGAGGGGCATAAAAGTAAATCTTAAAACAAAAATATAAAAACAACTGAAAGTATCAAACATATCCTAACTTTTTTCTTTTTGGCCTTGCCACGCAGCATACAAAATCTTAGCTCTGATCCTAATTTTTATTTTGAAAATTGATGTACACAATTTCAAATCTGAGTCCATGCATTCTCAAATCCTAATTTCCTGATTTCTACAGGAAGCAACAGTCTTTCCAAACATTTTTCAGTCTCCTCTCACAGAATGGTAACTCTCAGTCTGCCAAGAGGGTGGAGCACATCTTCGCACAGCAGACCTCACCAACTGCCTCAGCATCCAGGGAATTAAGAGAAAATGAGTTCTCTTCTCCACTTCCCTGTAATGAGCAAACAATACATACCATGATGGCTACTAGCAGAGGAAACCCTGTGTCCTACACAACACTGTCCACACAAAAGGAATCCTGAGAACAGTCAAAGGCTAGACAAGGCCTCCTCCTTCTGCTTCTTCACCAGCATTCAGTACAGGAGCACAGGGTAACAGCAGTGCCACACAAGGACCCTGCTGACAGCATCAGGTAGAGAACCAGAAAGGGTCCAGCAATGGATGACTCCCTTGACTTAGGGGTTTGGCTGATACAACTGTACTTCATGACTTACACTATTTATTATAAATCATGCATTCATCACTTAAAAGTTTTCCTTTTATTCTTCATTAAAAAAAAAAAAAAAACAAACTTGGCCATGTCACCCATCTTGGAGGATCTTAAATTCCCTGAACAAGGACTGAACCCACACCCTCGGCAGTAGTCTTAACCACAGGACCTCCAGGGAATTTCCCAAAGTTTTCCTTTTAGTCTTTAAAAATATATATTAGATTGGATTACAAATACAAGCGAGCAAGAATGGATTGTTAAGCAATTTTTAAGTCCACTCCGATTCCTATCTCCCAAGCACACCCAAAAAACTATAACTAAAGCTCTACCTGCACCATTTATTAGGAAAGCTTCAAAAGAAACAATTCTGAAACTATCCTTCTCAGCTATCTGGGGCGAACTGTTGGCCAGGATAAAGATGACTCCCTTTTCCTTGCTGAGCACAAGACAGGTTCAATTTGAACAGTGAATCAAAAGTTCAGAACTCTCTCATAGACAAAAGCCTGGAAGAATTTTCAGCAAACTATTTTCTAGCAAAAAATATTAAGTATCATTTTTTTCACTGACCCTAGTTTCTTAGCCCTCTGATGGTGATGTAACAAATTAAACAACATATTAAAAGGATAATACATCATGATCAAGTAGGGAGTATTCCAGGAATTAAAAGTTGTTTAATATTAAAAAATCAATAGATGTAATTCACCACAAATAACACACCAAAAGAGCAAAAACTATATATCAGATCAACAAGCACACAAAAAATACTTCACGATATTCAACATGCATTCCTGATGAAAATTCTCAACAAAGCAGGACAAAAAGAACATCTATGAAAAATCTACAGATAACATCAGTCCTAACTGTGAAAGAATGAATGCTTTAACTGTTAAAATCAGGAACAAGGTGAGTGAGACTACTCTCCCTACTTTTATTCTACACTGGCCTGGAAGCTCTGGTCAGCACACCTGGGCAAAATAAACGGAAAGGGAGATGTAAGACTATCTGTAACCTAAGAGGCCCTTATGGGGCCTTCCTGGGACAGACCCCTCCCCTATATCCTGTGCCACAACTCTTCTCTGAAGTACCCAGATAATAGTACCTCAAGCATATACCTAAGATTTTCAGATGCTAAAACCACCACCAAATGTCAGAAATTAACTACTTGATGATCAAGAGCAGGTAGCCCCCAGACTCATTGGTGCCTAAGGCGTGGTCACCATCAACCAACCACAGAACTGTGCGTGAGGAGATCACACACCCTGGGACAGCCTGGCCTTGCCCTGCCTTTAAATATATGCTTTGCTGAAATCCCTCAGGGAATTCAGAGTTTTCTGAAGCACAAGGACCTGAAGTCTCCCTGCTCAGCCCTGCAATAAACCTTTCTCTACTTGAAACTCTGTTTCAGTCTGTTTGGTCTCACTGTTGTGTGGAGCACATGAACTTGCTTGTGTTCAGTAACATATCTCTATTCATAGACAACTTGAATGGCAATAGGAAAAGGTGAAGGAATCTACAAAAAGGTTACTAAAACTACTGAGTAAGAGAATAGGAGGATAGAAGCTCAAGATGTAACAACTGTATTTCTAGATATCAGCAATAAACAATGAGAAACTGAAATGTTAAAAATATAATGATACTTTGGACTACCCTGGTGGCTCGGTGGATAAGAATCCACCTGCCAATACAGGAGATATGTGTTCAATCCCTGGTCTGAGAAGACCCCACATACCACGAAGTAACTAAGCCCATGCACCCAGAGCCCTAGTTCCGCAATAAGAGAAGCTACCACAACGAGAAGGCTCCACTTGGCGCAACTAGAGAAAGCTGTGTGAATGAACGAAAACCCAGAGCAACCAAAAACTAAATAAATTTTAAAAAAAGATAAATCACAAAGACATAATCCTAATATATATAGATAGATAGATAAATACTGAGGAATAAATCTAACCAAAGATGGGAAAGGGATCTCCCCTGGTGATCCAGTGGCTAGGACTCAGTGTTTTCACGTCTGTGGCCCAGTTGCAATCCCTAGTCAGAGAACTAAGATCCTATAAGCCACACGGTGTGGCCCAAACAATAAAAATTTTAAAAAATAAGAAAAGTATTAAAGCAGCATAATAACCAATGTAATAGCAAATGCTAATTGCCTTAAATTTAAAAAGGAAAAAAGCATAAACAAAGTCATTTCTTAAGACAATTAAATAGATGAAATGCAGGGATTCCCCAAATTATTCTTTAAAATTACTTTATGTTTGAGAATTTCCTTAATAAAAAAGAATGCCATTTTTCAACCTGACTCTTGCTCATTCCAAATGTGTGGTGGTGTGAGGAGCTGTCTGGATGACCAGGCAATCCCAGAGCAGGTGGAGACAGGCTCCAACCACTGGGGCAGGGGAGACAGGCTCTGTCGCAGGCCTGGATAATGCATGTGGGTGGGACCCCAGATGCTCAGAAACAAACTCTAAAAAGCAGGTTAAAGGGGAAAATAAATGAAAAACCTGCTCAGGGCCCACTCTAGACTCTTGTTTATGATACCATCTAAGGCAAACAACACTGGGATGCTCTATCACCATTTCTACTGAACGTGTATGTGTGTTGGTAGTGGTGGGGGGTGGGGGGGTTGTTACACACACTAGTCCACAATCACCCAGGATGGAAGCATTAGTCAGGATTAGAATCAAGCTCTGCCAGATTCCAAACACTGTGCTCTTTCTATTATGATAAAGTATTCACCCGTCAGCTAAAATAGTCAGTTCACTCAGTTGTGTCCAACACTTTGTGACCCATGGACTTCAGCACGCCAGGCTTCCCTGTCCATCACCAACTCCCAGAGCTTGCTCAAACTCACGTCCATCATGTTGGTGATGCCATCCAACCATCTCATCCTCTGTCGTCCCCGTCTCCTCCTGCCTTCAATCTTTCCCAGCATCAGGGTCTTTTCCATTGAGTCAGTTCTTTACATCAGGTGACCAAAGTATTGGAGTTTCAGCTTCAACATCAGTCCTTCCAATGAATATTCAGGACTGATTTCCTTTAGAATGGACTGGTTGGATCTCCTTGCAGTCCAAGGGACTCTCAAGAGTCTTCTCCAACACCACAGTTCAAAAGCATCAATTCTTTGGTGCTCAGCTTTCTTTACGGTCCAACTCTCACATCCATACATGACTACTGGAAAAACCATAGCTTTGACTAGATGGACTTTGTTGGTAAAGTAATGTCTCTGCCTTGTTAATATGCTGTCTAGGTTGGTCATAGCTTTTCTTCCAAGGAGTAAGCGTCTTTTAATTTCATGGCTGCAGACACCATCTGCAGTGATTTTGGAGCCCCCCAAAATTAAGTCTGTCACTGTTTCCATTGTTTACCCATCAATTTGCCATGAAGTGATGGGACTGGATATCATGATTTTAGTTTTCTGAATGTTGAGTTTTAAGCCAACATTTTCACTCTCCTTTTTCACTTTCATCAACAGACTCTTAAGTTCTTCTTCCTTTCTGCCATAAAGGTGGTGTCATCTGTATATCTGAGGTTATTGATATTTCTCCCAGCAATCTTGATTCCAGCTTGTGCTTCATCCAGCCCAGCATTTCACATGATGTACTCTGCATGTAAGTTAAATAAGCAGGGTGACAATATACAGCCTTGACGTATTTCTTTCTTGACTTGGAACCAGTCTATTGTTCCATGTCCAGTTCTAACTGTCACTTCTTGACCTGCATAGCTAAAATATGTACCCCTTTTCCTTATGATGATTTAAGTATGAATTAACTGTATGGAATTGTGAATGAATACAGAAAAACTCTTATATAAAATAGAAACTGGCATTTTAAGCAGAATGGATTTTCTCAATACAAGAAGTTGTAAATGGTTCATCAATGTTACATAAGTATCTATTGTAATTGACCTTAATAAACAAAATTTTTGAACCATTCTTTAGTAACCATGATTTTCAGGTTATAAAACAAATAAGAAAATAGATTACTGCTTTAAAATCATATCATACACAAACTTCTTAATGTTTGACAGTCATATCATACATAACAGTTCTAAGAAATATGTTTGTAGGGTATATCAACTAAAAATTTGTTGAAATTAGGAAACACTATTTTCCTTAGTAATTTAAAGTAAAGTTGAGATTATATGAACCTCAGTAGAAACACTAATAATAATGCTGAATATAAAAAGGCAGGGACTCCCTGGCAGTTCAATGGTTAAGACTGTGCTTCCACCGAGGGGGCACAGTGTCTTATCCCTTGTCTGGGAATAAGACCCCGTGGCTCCTCATGCCACAAAGTGGCATGGACACACACACACACACAAAGCAGGATGTGTAAATGTATAAAAAATAGCCCAAGAAATCTATCCCTAAATAAGCAATTATGAAGCCTATGACACAACTGCTAAACTCCCTTCTGACTGGGGGAGATTCAATAGGGAAAACTTATTTAAATACTCTTGAATGTAGATTAATCTGTTATTACATCAACTATTTCCTGTAACACTAATAAATGGGAGAGGGCTGTAGAGGGAAAACAAGAGCAGAGACAAATGTTCCAGAGACAAAGGATCCTTATTTATCTATGACCTTAAAAAGATAAATATGACAGATGGAGAAACAATTTTTGCAGTTGAGCTACGGTGATTGCAGTAAACAGAATAAGAGACCTTGAACATTTGAAATGTTAATACAAAGGCCAACAAATAATTTCAGGCCTTTGCCTCCTTATCAATTACTTGTACAGACTTGTGCCTAAATTCAGGGATGCTGACTTGGAACCACAGCAGTAGCATTTACTCATTAAGTGACACTGAGTAAATTATCTCTCTGGGTACTTGCCCCTACACCTCACTTTCTCAAAACCATATCTGGGCACATATTACGTGCTCCATAAGTGTTGACTACTGTTTCACCACTACCCAAACCCACTGTGACTAATGACACAGATTGTGAGTCAGAGGCCACGCTCTGTCTATGAGATCTAATCCCTTGAATCTAAGAAGACTCTTGAAAGCGTGTTGTAGAAGACTCTTTAGAGTCCCTTGGATTGCAAGGAGATCAAAGCAGTCAATCCTAAAGGAAATCAATCCTGAATATTCATTGGAAGGACAGATGATGAAGCTGAAGCTCCAATACTTTGGCCATCTGATGCGAAGAGCTGACTCATTGGAAAAGACCCTGATGCTGGTAAAGACTGAGGGCAGGAGGAGAAGGGGATGACAAAGGATGGAATGGTTGGATGGCATCACTGATACGATGGATATGAATCTGAGCAAGTTCTGGGAGTTGGTGATGGACAGGGAAGCCTGGCGTGCTGAAGTCCATGGGGCTGCAAAGAGTCACACACGACTGAACTGAACTGAGGCCAGCGTTAACAGTACTGTCTATAGCACTTAAGATGGTACAACTAACTGACCCAAAGTGAAAAAGGAAGGAAAAGAAACTAACTCATCTTTTCTCTTTTTATTGAAGTATAACTGATCTACAACATTATGTTAGTTCAAGGCGCAGAACACAATGATTTGATATTTCTACATAAAACAAAATGGCCACATGACAGTTAACTCACCTTTTTATTAATGACTTATCCAAAGGTTGAAATATTCTTATAAGAGAATCAAGACATTCAGCAGTCAAGTTTAATGTCACCTCCCAAGAGATAAGGCTGTGGCTTCTCTGCTAGGCACCCTGGGTGCCCTCCCCACCCCCGCCAAACTGGCTACTTTGCTGCGACCAGCCCTGTGAGGCCTCCCAACAACCACCTGAGCAGGCAAGAGCAGGGAAACGAAGCAGATCCTTTGGGACTGTCAAACTTTCAGCTGACAGTAGCCCCAGCTCATGATTTGACTGCAACGTCATGAGAGAACCAGATCCACATCAACAAAATTTTGGCATATTTTTTGAAGAGACACACTGATGGTCTTTGTGAAGAGCCATGAGAGCAGTTGTACAATTCCAGACTTTTATTATTTGTGAAAAGCAATTTAACAAGACAGGATATCCTTAAAGATATAATTTTCTCTTAGACTAGATGGGAGAAAAATGAACTAATAATCTAAATGTAAAATTGTATCATATAAAAACACTACCAAGAGAATGGCATATATGAAAAATTATATTTGTCACACTGCAAAATCAAAATGTGTAGTAGTAAGTAAGTAAATAAGTAAGTAAGTAAGTAAGTAAATCTTTCTTACGAACTAGTAAGAAAGATATTGAGCTATGAAAATGTCCATAAGATGCTGAACATAACGATCAGGGGATCTACAAACATTTCAGGGGCAGAAGTGCACTAACAGCTCCATATGTTTGCAAAATTAGAATCTGCTTCTAAACAGCATAAAATAAAAATAAGGATTCCTTCTGCTTTTATGATCAATAATCTAGATTTCTTCTCCTTTTAGTACTGTAACTTTAGAGCAATAAGTAAATGTTTAAAAAAATACACCGAAAATTGACAGAAAAGAGCTTCAAAGAAAACAGAGCTCACAGTGGAAATGCAATTCACATCGTGGGGGTCAGGCCAGAATCTCAAAGCCCAATCTCTACATTCTATAGTCTAGAGCAGTCCTGAATCATTTCTAAATCCAGTGAAAAAGGCTTTAGAGAAAAGCATTTTAAATATACCCTGGTGGGCAGGTGGGGTGGGTGGGTTATTGGCAGGAGTTCTTAAAATGCACAGGAGTTACCATCAGATCAGATTGCTAGTGGCCGTTTTCAAGTGGTCCAGTCTACAGATTTACTTGACTCTCTAATTTGAGTTACGGACTTTTTTTCTCAAACATACACATACAACTAAGTGTTCAATTTCACTGAAGGTATTCTGAGTATATAAATACTCTACAAATCTTAGAATTTACAATTAAAGATAGTTAATGGACACACTTCGTATCCATTGCCAATACTTTCTATTGTTTAAGTACACAGTGCCAGTCACAGCCATTTGTCTTATCAATGTATCTTTGACAGAGGAATCAACCATTGCTCCAATAAAGGTATTATAAAATTTACTTGCACTGACCTCTTGCCCAAATGTTGCTGTACAAAAGCTTGATAATAATCTGACTTTTAACCCCTGATGAGTCTACCTGCCTAAAAAAATTTATCACTACATCAAACAAGCTAAGGCTGCAATGTTCACCGGGTTTTACAATGATTTTCATAGCTTTAATGTCTTCCTTCTTATTCTTAGCCTTATCTTTACTTGCTTGGTAGGCAGAGGAAGAGTAAACAGACATTATTTGAGATCTTAACAGGGGGTTTCCTCCACAGTAAACATGAGCCTTAGTACATGAACTTGGACACTTCATGTGAACTCAAAGACTTGGGGCTCATTTCTCAGTTCTTAATTATGTTCTGGATAAGCAAAAATAAAATATATTGAATTATGAACTGGGGAGACAAAGGATCTTGCAATGAGAACTGGATAAAAGTAGAGTTTAGAAATCAGAAGATACCTGAGAAATATTGAGATTTCTTTCACAACTAAAAACAAAATAAAACATTCTTTTAGGAACAAAAATATTTTTAAAATAAAAGAACTGACAATACTTACCTGTCCATATAAAAGCAAAGGACATAATTATACACTCAGACATCAAAATACAGCTGAAAGACTAAGTTCCTTCAATAAGTTAAGACCTATTGTTATTTCATACTTCTACCGTTCATGAATGAGCAGGTTTAATCACAGCACACAGCAACATCTAACTCATCCACACAACTACAGGCATGTTCCCAGGTGTACGTCATACCTCTTGTAAACAATGAAGAATAATTCATTGTGAATTATCCAAATTCTTATTATTTCTAAAGGAATTTAAAAAACAGGAAAAGAACATGGGTCTTATAGATGAGTGACTACAAATGCAGTAAGTAAAAGTGCTTTGACATATAAATGAAAAACAGAACTGCTTTCCAAGCCTCATTCTAAAGCCCCACCTAGTTTTACAATTCAAGAGTAATTATCATTTTCCAGTTTAATCATCATCAGAAAACCTAACTCATGTACCAGCTTGTGCGTATTCCTACGGTAAGTACCCAACATAGCAAGTTAGATACAGTCAGTGGGCTTTAGATCTTATAATCTGCACCAGACAAAAAGCCTATTAGATGAATTTATGTCTTAGGAAAAATGGTTAAGTAATTATATCAAAATATAGCTGTACATAATGTAAAGTGCACAACATCCTTTTACTAATTTCGTATGGCATTCTTCTGGCAGACTGTACTCTCCGAAGAAGGTCACAACAGCATCTCTCAAACCACTGGCTCTTATGGAACCTTGAAGTTCTACTACAAGAAATAGTCTCTAATTCTCCTTGTAGATCTGGATGGGCTTTTGATGTGCTTTTAACTAACAGAATATAATGGAAATGGACGTGCAATTTTTGAGGCTAAGTCATAAAGCAACACACACCTTCCATTCTGAAAAGGAGACATTTCCTTTTGAAACTGAGATACCAGATAAGATGACAGACCACCCCAAAGCTGCCATGCTATAAGGAAGCCAAGCCACGTGGAAAAAATGCAGAGAGGCACACCCATCAGCAGTCTTGGTCTTGCAATACTTGCAAATAATGGGTTTTCAGATGATTCTAGTCTCCAGCCTTGAGAATGTGTCAATTGAGGCCCCATATTTCATGAAGCAGAGACAAACCTCTTTCAGCTTTGCCCTTTCTAAATTCCTGATCCATAAACTTATAAGTAAAATTAAAAGCTGGCCCAGTGTGCCAAGTTTTGGAGCAATGCATTACACAACACGTTATGCTGTCCTTACTCTCCTAAACCCAAAAGCCATATGAAACCTCCTCCACTGTTCAGCAAGAAAGATGTGCCTTCAATCTTTCCAAGATTAACCCACCACATCCAAAAATCACTCATTTCATTCTGTGCTTCTCGGCTCTTCAAGAATCTCAAATATCTTTTTATTTCCTCAAATATCTTCTCTTCTGCCTAGAAACTTGCTCAGGTACCCTTTCTGAGGTATACTTTCTCCTGCCCATATCTGACCTCAACCCCTACAAGCAACAGTCCTCTCTCTCAATTTCACTGCTAAATTTCACCAAAGAATCTGTTATGCTCGCTCTAGTGCGTCCTTACCTTGACCTATCATTGGGCCCAACTAATGGTTCCCTATGGACCCCAGCCCAAGTAATTCATTGACTCTTAGCCTTCATCTTCCTGAAACTGTGGCTTAACTGAATACTGCTATTATTAAATCCTTCCTTCTTGAAAATACTCTTTTATGCCTCAGTATTGGAAAGAACACCACCATCTTAGTGTGCTGGCAATACAGGAAAAATTACTATTTCCCTAGGGAAGAATTTTGGTAGCCTGATGAGATAGGTCACAGTGAATATGGACGGTATAGTAAACAGAGCTAAGTAGGCTGCTGACAGGATCAACACAAGGAAAATAGGTGAAATTATTTTACTTAGCATAATAGGACAAAAAAGAGTATAGTCAAGATGATAAGAAATTATAATCAAAGAACTAAAACTTCTTTAAAAAAAACCAAATACAAGGTCACATAACACAAAAAGAAGAAAAGCAAGTTTTTAGAAGTTCAATGGTCAAAAATAATATGAAGGACACAATATTTTAAAAATAATAAATACAAATGGACTGTCTTATGAATAATCAAATGAGTAAAATAAAAACAAAGAGATTACTGGAGATATCACTTAAAGACAATAGTGCTAAGTGGAGGCACACTGATGTACATCTGGTTCAGTTCAGTTCAGTCGCATCCAACTCTTTGAGACCCCATGAATCACAGCATGCCAGGCCTCCCTGTCCATCACCAACTCCCAGAGTTCACTCAGACTCACGTCCATCCAGTGATGCCATCCAGCCATCTCATCCTCTGTCGTCCCCTTCCCCTCCTGCCCCTAATCCCTCCCAGCATGAGTCAACTCTTCGCATGAGGTGGCCAAAGTACTAGAGTTTCAGCTTTAGCATCATTCCTTCCAAAGAAATCCCAGGGCTGATCTCCTTCAGAATGGACTGGTTGGATCTCCTTGCAGTCCAAGGGACTCTCAAGAGTCTTCTCCAACACCACAGTTCAAAAGCATCAATACTTCGGCGCTCAGCCTTCTTTACAGTCCAACTCTCACATCCATACATGACCACTGGAAAAACCATAGCCTTGACTAGACGGACCTTTGTTGGCAAAGTAATGTCTCTGCTTTTCAATATGCTATCTAGGTTGGTCATAACTTTCCTTCCAAGGAGTAAGCGTCTTTTAATTTCATGGCTGCAGTCACCATCTGCAGTGATTTTGGAGCCCCCAAAAATAA
>NW_011494734.1:722177-722518 GCF_000754665.1 Bison bison bison
AATAAAGTCTGACACTGTTTCCACATCTATTTCCCATGAAGTGATGGGACCAGATGCCATGATCTTCGTTTTCTGAATGTTGAAAGTTCAACATTTAAGCCAACTTTTTCACTCCTCTTCACTTCCATCAAGAGGCTTTTTAGTTCCTCTTCACTTTCTGCTATAAGGGTGGTGTCATCTGCATATCTGAGGTTATTGATATTTCTCCCGGCAATCTTGATTCCAGCTTGTGCTTCTTCCAGCCCAGCATTTCTCATGATGTACTCTGCATAGAAGTTAAATAAGCAGGGTGACAATATACAGCCTTGACGTACTCCTTTTCCTATTTGGAACCAGTCTGT
>NW_011494734.1:722618-736987 GCF_000754665.1 Bison bison bison
GAATTTCCACAGTTTATTGTGATCCACACAGTCAAAGGCTTTGGCATAGTCAATAAAGCAGAAATAGATGTTTTTCTGGAACTCTCTTGCTTTTTCCATGATCCAGCGGATGTTGGCAATTTGATCTCTGGTTCCTCTGCCTTTTCTAAAACCAGCTTGAACATCTGAAAGTTCACAGTTCATGTACTGCTGAAGCCTGGCTTGCAGAATTTTGAACATTAGTTTACTAGCGTGTGAGATGAGTGCAATTGTGCAGTAGTTTGAGCATTCTTTGGCATTGCCTTTCTTTGGGATTGGAATGAAAACAGACCTTTTCCAGTCCTGTGGCCACTGCTGAGTTTTCCAAATTTGCTGGCATAGTGAGTGCAGCACTTTCACAGCATCATCTTCCAGTATTTGAAATAGCTCAACTGGAATGCCATCACCTCCACTAGCTTTGTTTGTAGTGATGCTTTCTAAGGCCCACTTGACTTCACATTCCAGGATGTCTGGCTCTAGGTCAGTGATCACACTATCGTGATTATCTGGGTCATGAACATCTTTTTTGACTAGTTCTTCTGTGTATTCTTGCCACCTCTTCTTAATATCTTCTGCTTCTGTTAGGTCCATACCATTTCTGTCCTTTATAGAGCCCATCTTTGCATGAAATGTTCCCTTGGTATCTCTAATTTTCTTGAAGAGATCCCTAGTCTTTCCCATTCTGTTGTTTTCCTCTATTTCTTTGCATTGATTGCTGAGGAAGGCTTTCTTATCTCTTCTTGTTATTCTTTGGAACTCTGCATTCAGGTGCTTATATCTTTCCTTTTCTCCTTTGCTTTTCGCTTCTCTTCTTTTCACAGCTGTTTTTAAAGTCTCCTCAGACAGCCATTTTGCTTTTTTGCATTTCTTTTCCATGGGAATGGTCTTGATCCCTGTCTCCTGTACAATGTTAGGAACCTCCGTCCATAGTTCATCAGGTACTCTATCTATCAGATCTAGTCCCTTAAATCTATTTCTGACTTCCACTGTATAATCTTAAGGGATTTGATTTAGGTCATACCTGAATGGTCTAGTGGTTTTCCCTACTTTCTTCAATTTAAGTCTGAATTTGGCAAGAAGGAGTTCATGATCTGAGCCACAGTCAGCTCCTGGTCTTGTTTTTGTTGACTGTATAGAGCTTCTCCATCAGAATACATCCTGTGAAATGTCAGACTGGATGAATCACAAGCTGGAATCAAAACTGCTGGGAGAATTATCAACCACCTAAGATATGCAGAAGATACCATTCTAATGGCAGAAAGCAAAGAGGAACTAAGGAGCCTCTAGATAAAGGTGAAAGATAGTGAAAAAGCTGGCTTAAAACTTAACATTCAGAAAAGATCATAGCATCCAGTCCCTCCATGGGGAGATAGTGGAAACAGTGACAGATTTTCTTTTCTGGGGCTCCAAGATCACTGCAGACAGTGACTGCAGCCATGAAATTAAAAGACACTTGGTCCTCAGAAGGAAAGCTATGCCAAACCTAGACAGCATATTAAAAATCAGAGACATCACATTGCCAACAAAGGTCCATCTAGTCAAAGCTATGGTTTTTCCAGTAGTCATGTATGGATGTGAGGGTTGGACTATAAAGAAGGCTGAGCACCAAGAATTGATGCTTTTGAATTGTGGTGCTGGAGAAGACTCTTGAGAGTCCCTTGGACTGCAAGGAAATCGAACCAGTCAATCCTAAAAGAAATCAACCCTGAATATTCGCTGGAAGTACTCATAATGAAGTTTCAATACTTTGGCCACCTGATGTGAAGAGATGGCTCATTGGAAAAGACCTTGATGTTGGGAAAGACTGAAGGCAGGAGGAGAAGTGGGTGACAGAGTTTTAGATGGCTGGATACTATCACCATCAATGGACCCGAGTTTCAGCAAACTCTGAGAGATAGTGAAGGACAGGGAAGCCTGGTGTGCTGCAGCCCATGGGGTCGCAAAGAGTTGGACATGACTTAGCAACTAAATAACAACAACAGAAACACAGTCCCTTTTTATCCTAGTTTCAGATGGAAAACAAAAGAGAAAATATAGACAACAATGACGTATTATAAACTTCAGTACTGCTAAGAGACAAGATCTTAACCGTTCCTATCACAAAAAGAAGTAAAATGATAATTATGTGATATGACAGAGGTGTTAGTCGCTCAGTCATGTCTCTTTGCAACGCCATAGACTGTAGCCCTCCAGGCTCCTCTGTCCGTGGACTTTCCCAGCCAAGAATACTGGAGTGGGTTGCCATTCCCTTCTCCAGGGGATCTTCCCAACCCAGGGATCGAACCTGGGTCTCCCACGTTGCAGCCAAATTCTTTACCATCTGAGCCACCAGGGAAGTTCATGACAGAGGAATAGTAGTAATCATTTTGCAATATGTAAACCTATCAAATAAACACCTTATCCTACACAATGTACACCTTAAAACTTACACAACATATCAATTATATCTCAGTAAAAATAAATTTTAAGAAATAGAAAAACTTGCCCCCTTACCAGGTTCTGTTTGTAAACATATTTAGAATTATACCTTAGATACCACATAAGAATCAAACATGTGGGTCCACCTAGGAAATCATTGAACAGCTCCTAAAGAGTCAAACTAGGAGAAATGATTGGTAAGAATGCTTCAGTTTGAAGCTGCACAAAGGAAGGGATTTTGTGCTCCAGTGAGCCCATAAAGGGGTGGGAGAGGACGGGACACAGAAGGAGTAGAAGTGAAGCCATCTCATGGACTATGGGCCCTTTCTGAACCAGCCTGCAGGCTGCTGGAGAGCTGGGCTGTGGGACGGCTGAGCTGCGGGATAGCTGCAGGACCCACAAAGGGCAGGTGCAGGGGCACAGGCATGCGGGCATCCAGGCTGGGCACTCTCACTGCCTGCCCCACACAGTCCTGTTCTGGTACTGAGTACACAGACCATAGCACCTCACAGAGGGTGCTGGCAGCACCACAGGAACCAGGAGTGGCAAATATTGCAACAAACCACGTGCTAACTCCTCTTCTGGGACAAATGGATCCAGAGGGGCAGACCATGCAGTGGGCCGACTCATGGGAACAAGGGCCACTGACATGTACAAAATGCAAGCGAGCCCTCATCTATATCCAAGAATGAAATTTTCATTGAGATTAACAGCTGTACCTTCAGAGCTCCCCAGTCTGCCCCACGTCGAGGGGAACAGAACCCTTTAGTTGCTCTCCTGCCTGCCTGACTGCTCTGTTCTCCCGCTTGTTCTTTCTCCTCTTGGCCCCACAGAATCTCTCAAAGGCTTCTCTCTGAACAGCTTATCTACATCTTTTTTATTCATTTAATACTCCTTATACCATTTGTTTCCCTATGAAATCTATAATATTTGTGTAAGGTTCAGAATCATTCACAAGAGCACCCTCACGCCTGACAGAACGTGCAGGGTTGAAGGGTCCCCAAAATCACCCTCACTACTGGCACCAGGTGCAGCTTTGGAGGGTCCCAACACCATGCTCAGTTCCAGGAATTAGCAGTATGTGGCAAGAACTCACCAAAGACACTAAGGGCAGTTATACTTGTGGTTACAATTTACTACAGCAGAGGGGTTACAAATCAATGTCAGTCGAGGAAAGAGACACCGAGGGCAGAATCAAGGAGGGTCTCAAATTCAGAGCTTCTAAGCGTCCTCTCCTAATACGCAGTGTCGGTGTTAATGACACACGACAATGTACACCTAGTATTGCCAACCAGAGAACGTCACCCAAGTCTTAGGGTCTGGAATTTTCATTAGGGATCTGCTCTGCAGACATTATGGAAACTGTTGGACATTGCTGCCCTCTATGTCCAATAGTTTATCAATGATAAAGATGCTATCTCTGTAATGCTCTGCTTTTATCTTCTATTTTATATACCTTTTCTCTCTCTCCAAATCAAGTAATTTAAGATTTTAAATTAATCATCCTTAAGTATATACAGCACTTTCCTGGTCAAAATCTGCAATGGTTCCTCACTGCTAAGTTTTTTTTCTGCAAACATTTTTTTTTCTACCTACAAAGAAATATACGCTCAATGCAGAAAACAAATAAAAGACAAAGAAGCTAGAGAGAGAAATCCTACAATCTAGATATACAATTTCCTAATATTTGACAAATGTATATGCCCTAATTAATACAAAGAACAGTTCTCTAAAATTTCACAAAGTTTTCTGATATAGTCTCCAATTTACGGTCTTTGTCAACTACATACATTGCAATTATTTTCTCCTAATCCGAAGCTGGTCATTTCATTTTTTATGAAATTCAATTTCTAATTGTTTTAACCTTAACACTTCCTGCATTCTCTCTACAAAATCTCCCCCTACTTCAAGGTTGTGAAGACATCTACTGTTTTCCTTTGTAAGCCTTATGCTTTTCATTTTACTTTTAAATTCATGGGATTCATCATAACCTAATAAAGAGATGTATTTTTTTAAAGTCGACACATTTACTGTAAGATCAGAAACAAGATAAGGATGTCCAGTCCTACCGCTTTTATTCAATTTTGTGTGTGGAGCAATGAAGCAAAGAAAGAAACATAATGAATGCTAAGGAAAAGAAAACTATCTGTGTTGAAATGATAAATGACTGTGCAGAAAATACAAAAAATCTGCACATAGAACGCCAATAGAATTAGCAAACAAATTCAGCAGTTACAGGACACATGGTCAATGACTCAATTACATTTTACACACCATCAAAAAACAACTTCTAATAACAACAGCATTCAAAAAAAGAGAGAGAGAAAACCCAAAATTAAATATGCACAAGACCTCCACGTTGAAAACTTAGGGGGAAAAAAAAAAAATCGCTGAAATTAAAGACATAAATAAACATGTTGCCAAGACTATGGCCCCAGAATCATATCCCAGTCCCTCCTCCAAATAGAAACCAATTACTCTTCTTTTTTCCTTTTTAAAAATATTTTTCTAGAAATCAATTACTCTTATCTAAGTTTCAGGGAGAAGCAGCAAAGAGGAAAGGAAAAAAAAAAAAAAAGAACTGGTGAGAACCAACAAGCCTCAAGAGGATGGAAGGTGTGGCTTCCAGGAGACCATAGGCCTCATTATACACTCACTGTAATACATTAGCATGCTAAATAACACAACCCTCGGGGCCTTGACAGTTGGTGATTGCCATGATAACCAGAAAAGTGATTTAAACTGCCAAGAGGGCACAACTCAGGGACTTTCTGCCTCTCAGTCTGCCCGTGTGTCTATTCACACATACTGTACTCTTTTCCTCCTAAGAAATACTTTACTTGCCTCACTACTTTCCATCTTTGTGGAAATTCTTCCAAGTAAAGCTGAAAAGCCATAGCCCTTGTCACTCACCATTAATCCAGTCTAGGATTTGATGTGTTCAACACTGCGACCCAGTCTCAGTCTCTGACTGGGAACCCAAGCCGCTGCAGGCACAGGCCACACAAGATCAAAAGTGTCTTCCTGAGTCTTTTGGCCCTTTTCAGCTCAAAATAAACCACATGCCAAAAAAGACTTTAGGGGTGGTAAGTTATGCTCTTCTGCAATAGATAAGAAGATTCAATGCTATTAAAGAAAGACATCTAAATTAACTGTATAAGCTGAGGCTGAAATTATACATAAATGCAAAGGAACTAGTTAAGTCAAAACCTATTCTGGAAAAGAAGCACAAAGTTGGAGCGCATCCACTACCCAGTTCAAGACTTACTATATAAAGCTACACAAATCAAGGCAGCACAGAGTAGGAGCATGAACAGACCAAAAGTGGAATGGAACAGAAAAGAGTCCATAAATAGACCCTAATACATATGGTAAACTTATTTACAAAGGCACCAGGCAATTCCATAGGGAGAAAGAAAAGTGTTTTTTCAACAGACGGTACTACAACAACTAGACATAAAAGTATAGAAAGAAGCCTCCACACTAACCTCATACCTACTGCTGACATTTTGGTATAGCTATTTCATCCTTAAACACATTTTTAAGAGAGGTGATCACACTACAAGAGTTCTTTTTTTTTGGTCCAGCAGCTTGTGGGATCTCATTTCCTGACCAGGGATTAACCTGCACCCTCGGCACTGAAAACACCAGAGAAATGCCCACCCTCAACAACAAAGTTCAATTATTCTTAACTGGAAAGGCCCCCTTTTCATTTTCTATGAAGTCTTTTCTTTTACCTCTAATCAAATACAACCTCATTCCTTTAAAATCCTCACAAATTTTCCTTTTTCCTCCTCTTATAATTAACCACACAAAAAAATACAAAGAAAGGCACTTCAGTAGTTTCTTAGTCTGGTCCATTCAATCACTCCATATTCAGCAGACCACAGATTGTTTTCCCTCTGTATTATTCATGGAACGGGAACCTAGACAGACTCTTCCGTGAAGGAGCTTATATTCTACTAGCGAAGTCTATAAGGCCTTGAACTCCTAGAAAACACAGGCTGTTTCTCATTTACCCTTCCAATCACTGTAGTAAAATACAATACATATAGGAAAGCCTCAGAGAATTCCCTGGTTATGCAACTAAAGCTTAGTGATCAATAAATAGCCACATCATTAGTGATTCACAGCAGCAACAGGCCTGACAGTGCTGGAATCACCTCAGTCTCCGCAAAAGGAATATAATGAAGCCTCATGTAAAAAATTCACAGGCATATTACCTTCCTCATATAGATACGCAGAATCTCTTCTCAAGGCTTCAAGTAAGCCAAATTAAGCCAAGTAGTTTTTAAAAACACAGACTACCATGGTGAATTCAGTATGTATGCAGCGTTAGTGGTTTTAAGGAAAAGAACTGTGAATGAATAAAGTTTATTTTTTACTTTTAAAAACAACAGAAACTAAAGACTACATTTTTGGATGGACCTGGACTTACCAACTGAAGTAAATCACACAGAGAAAGAAAAATATCCTATGATGTCACTTATATAGGGAATCTTAAAAAAGATTAACTTAAGTTAATTAAGTTTAATTAAATCTGTGAAATGGACTCACAGACTTAGAAAATGAACTTATAGTTATGGAGGAGAAGGGTGAGGGGTTGGGATAGACTGGGAGTTTGGGATTGACAAGTATACACTGCTATATTTAAAACAGACAATCAACAAGGACCTACTGCAAAAAATAAATTAAATAAAAAAGACTATACTTCTGCACAGTTGCGTCTGGAAAACTTAAGGTGGAGCCTTATAGTATCAATTTTAGGAGATTTGGTGCATTTAACATAAGTGACAATTGCAAAATCCACTTCACCTGTGTAAGTGAAAAATATAGACTGTTAACCTGTTGGCCCTATGAAATTCTGCACTTGATATTTAGGATAGACTCTACCTTCATTACTTCTGTCAGGATGTTCTGCCTTGGCACTCAGTGGCATTCTTTTTCCTCTTCTGCTCATTGTGGTTTAATTCTGAGGACCATACGAGGGTAGAACATATTAAAAATTACAAAAATTTGTATAGGCAAACCATTTCTTTAAGTTGACGCCCAAATATTAAAATGTTATTTTTTGTATCATTTATAATCTTGTCACTGTCCACTTAACCAAGGTTGGTTAGATTTCAGTGAAAATTATCTTCCAGAGTAGTTTTTTAACTGGCATGGGAGGCTAACTTTACTACAATTAGTAGGTATGGTGCAGAGTTTCACACAAATGAGGTGTGCCAACAGTGTGATAATTTAGATGTATTTAAACATAAACAAAAAAGACAAATGCACAAACTTGCTGCATTAGATTACTGCTGCTTCTAGAACCCAGTTTCCTTTACTGATTTCAAAACAAAAGAAAAAATAACAATAAAGCTGTGCCTGAAAAAAAAAAAGACTACACTTTCAATAAAATATTGCAGCTAAATGACACCATTTCTAAGTCAACTTGTGTAATGAATATTGCCTTTTTTCCTTAAAAAACAAGCAAACCTTAAAACTACAAAATAGTCATAAATCACAGATTGTGCGGAGAGAAGACCAATATGAACTTGTAACCAACATTAAATTTTGAGAATTACTAACATTCAACCAGCCTAAACTGTTCACAAATGGACAGTAAAAACACATGGTAAGGAGAGTTTGTATATAAGGAAGCCAGTCCACATTTTCAGCAGGCAACTATTCATATTATTTACCCTATGTTTGGAAGAAGATATTCCCAAATCCCTACTGAAGCTTTCTGAAGCACCGTGGATGATTTTAAGACAACTTAGAGCAGAAATGAAGGATCTATACTCTGATTTGTATGTCCTCCATGGCACGTCAACCTCCTCACTCTGACATGCCTTCTCAGACACACAGGTAACACCAGTACTCTCTTGCCCTTAGTTGAAGCTTAACACCAGAGACAATTTCTTCACCCAACCAAAAACACTTACTGCACAGTAGATGGTTCAAATGCAGTGGGATTAACAAAACATACTGCTCCTGACTATAGGAAATCATTCAGATTGAGGAGAAGGAGATCAGAAACACAAAAATAAATGTATAATCACACATCATGAGTGCTAAGGGGGATGGGGTGGCGTGGGCACTACTATGGGTGATCAAGGGTCCTAAATAAGATGTGTCAGGGATTTGAAGAAGGAATAAGGAAACGACATGTTTTAGTACCAATCAGGCCACAACTATGTTGAAACCAATGTCTCCAGAAATAATGTTAAGTGACAAACTGCATAACGAATGTGCCAACTTAATCTAAAAATGATTTAGGAGAGCTACAAAACAGGATCTCTGAGGAAGTCAGTCGGTGCAGGCAGCATGATATATCAAAGCAATGTTCCTTCTTTCACCATTTACTAGTCCTTGGAGTACATGTGTGCTCAGAGTTCTGGGGAAATTTTAGAAGATAATGTAGTTCAAAGCAGTAATTCCTCTTTCACAGTAAATCAGTAATTCAGAGTAAAGTGAAGAGAAGGATCACTTCTTGCAGTTATAGCTTTGGAGTTTTGGACAAATGGTATGTGCCCCATGTGAGCCAACTTCAGCTTCAATGTGCAGAAAAAATCACTAAGTGAACTTGTTAAATACTTAAGAGTCCAGGTCCTACTCCCAAGGATTCCAACTCAAGATTCAGAGTCCAGCCTAGGAACATTCTGATGCAGGGGGTACAGGTCACGCTCTGAAAACCCACATTAGACTAAAATCTCCCCAGAGGAGGAAGTTTTGCACTGACAAGGAAGCTGTAAGTTTAAAAAAAAAAAATAAACAAAGTGAGCAAGTATTACACAAGGGCCTCCTGGAACTGTTTACTTATAAGCTGACTCCATACCTGACCCCTGTTATCCTCTGAACTTGGAAGTAAAATCCAGAATAAACCACACAGCCTGCTGCTACAGTTACTGCCCCAGACAACTGACCAAAGGTAACCGATAAAAAACAAGGGGAGAAAGAAGCAGTGCTGACCACTGTCTTTGCAAGTCCACCACAAGTAAGGCAGTTAAGACCACTCAGGGGCCAGCATGTAAGTACAGATGGTAATACACACAAGAAGAGGATGATTGAACAAAAAAAGGACTGGCAAAAACAGAATTCGTACTTCAGAACAATCCTCTCTCTAGGTATCAGGTAACATGCCCTGATACACAGAAGCATATTTATCTCATTTTATTCCTCATAAAATCGTAGGTGATAGATACCATTACATATTTTATTATACAGACAGATGATATTATAGGAGAGATGAAGACACTCAAGCCTAGAACAAAGGGATTTGTCCAAGGATACAGAAATGGAGAGCAACAGGGCCAGGTTTTGACCCAAGTTTTGCAGATGCTGAAGTCCATACTCCCCCGGGACTCATGGGCAGGAACATGTTAGCTGTGAAGAAAGGGAAAGAGTCCCAGGCCACAGAGACTGCCAAGCACAATAGAAGGGAGCAATGAATAATGCATTAGCGACATCAGACCTTTAAACAGTGGCTTTTTTGTTAAAACAACGAACACTGCACATGCTCTGAATAAGGAAAGAGCTTTATCTTTACCTTAAGAGGTTAAAAAAAGGTAAAAAGTTAAGATACAAGTTGGTTGGTCATAAATGATTCAGAATTGCAGGAACTTAAAAGCTTACTGCAGCAAAAGGTGGGTGGTGGGATTCCAGGTGACTTTCCACACCATGACCCCCAAAATACTTATAACTCCTATAATGAACAAAAACGTCTTTTGTAAAGAGAGATAAAAGGTGTGATGTGTTTTGTTTCTGTTGATGTTTTCTTTTACTTCAGGACTATTAAGAAGTGGCTGGCAGGGCAGAGATTCTCTAAGAATGAAGATGAAGGAAACAAGTGAAGATGTGAAGTGACAGAGGAGAGAGAAGCCACATACACAGACTAAGCAAAACATACCCTTAGACTGTGAAGGGCAGCTCTCTCCTTCCATCTTCCTGAACACATCAGTACACAGCCATTAGGTAGTGCCAAGCAACAAAGGATGTCTAAGAACAAGCTAGGTAATAAGGAAAGGGCAGACATGTCCAAAATGGCAGTGACAATGACTGGTGACTCTTACATACAAGGAAGTTGAATAAGTAAATATAATGAGGATAATGACAGCCAAATCTCTTACTGCCAAAGAAAGAAACTACAGATAGGCTAAGGAGAAAAATGAGCTGAATCTTCTGGTATTAAGAGTGGAAATGAGATATAATAAACTCATGGATTTTAATATATCTGTAAATAAAAACAGAAATACAAATCTAAAGGAAGTGTGTGTCTTTAGCTCTGTGCTAAGAGACTGAGAAGCAGGGACACCCAAAAAGTAATAGTCTCATTCTAATGCTCAGATCTTCTTTTCTAAATACTGTTATCTCCAGGGTGCCTTGTGGAGAAAGCTGATTCCAGGCCTGGAGTAGGAAAATTACAAGATGAATACATCTTATTTGAAAATAAGAAAGGATTTAAGAATGAAAGGGACTTTTTCCATCAAGAGAAGGATAAAGAACACATGGCGTCTTATATATATATACACACACACATACACACACAATGGAATACTATACAACCACTAAAATGAATGGAATTTTGCCATTTGTAGAAACATGGACAGACATGGAGGGCATCATGCTAACTGAAATAAGAGAGAGAAAGATAAATACTGTAATGATATCACTTACATGAGAAACTTAAAAAATAAACCAGCAAATTAAAAAAACAAAAGGAAGCTGGCTCATAGATACAGAGAACAAAGTAATGGTTACAGGCTTGGGGTGGAGGAAGGTACACAGCTGTAGGACTAGGAGGTACAAATTACCGGATATAAGACAGGTTCAAGGATGTACTGTACAACACAAGGAATATAGCCAAAATTTTGAAATAACTGTAGATAAAGTATAACCTTTAAAACTGTATAAAATTTTTTAGTTAAAAGGGTTTACACGAAACTTAAAAAACATTAAATGAAACAAATGACACAGCTTCATAGGTAGTTTACAGAGTGACTTCTAATACATACTGAGTGAAAAAATAATGTATAGAACAAAAAAAGAATGATAGGTACTTTTCAAAAGGACACATAATCAGCCTGAAGGGACTTCTAATGGCCAATTTGAGAAAATCAAAGCATCAAGACAAATAAGGAAAGTAACTGACTATAACCCACTGAATAAACAGAAAACCCATGAGTGAGTAAATTTAAGATACACAAACTGACAGATAAATGGATGGATGGATGGGAGGGAAGGAGAGATAGGATAGAGGGAAAGGAAGAAGCAAATAAATTTTCTGACAAAAGAATATTACACAGCTTCAAAGTTACTCTCAACAGACTGCTTATTAACTATGAGGGGGTAAAGAGCAATTTTACAATAGAGCGATCTGGCAAACACCATCCTGAACAAGTGGTTGACATCAATAGTACTGGTATAAATCAAAATCATGTACTATCTGATATGATGCAATGAGAAGAACACTTCTCACAGAACAACACTATTTTGTTATTCCAAATTGAGAAAGAGTATACAAAATAATTGGCCCACATCTTCAAAAATGTCAAAGTCATAAAAGTCAAGAAAAAAACTAAAGAACTGTTCCAGATCAAAGGAAGAAGAAAACAAAATAAATATAATGTGATTCTGCAATGGATTGGTTTCACATAAACAACACTATTGGGCAACTGGCAAAACCTGAGTGGGGTCCGAGGACTGAACGGTAGAAGTATATCAACATTAACTTCTTGACAGGTGTGTAGTGGTTAACACAGGAGAACGTACTTGACTGCCAGCAAAATATACTAAAGTACTCATGGGTGATAAAGCACCATGTTGGTAACTGAAACTCATCCACCTCCAGGGAGAAAGTTATCTATTCTAATGGATGGGGCGGGGCGGGGCGAGCCACAGTTCTTTTCCCAGACATTGCCAATCAACTCCATCAGCTCCTTGAAAGTGTTTATCAGTTATCTTAAACAACATGTTATGATCTATACCATAAAAGATCCAGGTGTGAGGCAAACAGATCTCATTCCAGTAGGGTGGAGCCTAACGTTCTGCAGAGAACAGTTCTTTCACACCAGCCTGATACTTTGGCCTAAGAAGCACAATCTTAAGACAGCTGTCCACATCTCCTCTTCATATAACTTCATTTTCAAACCAAGAAATGCAGATTACAAGAGAGAGGAAGGAAAACATCTTTTTTTCCATATTAGAAGGCACAGACCTTTACCTGTGGGGTCATAATCACTAGTTATATAAATGCTACAGATAAATATTTCATTTTCTAAAGAAAACGCTGAAGAAATCATGTTAGACAGGAAGATTCCTTCTTGAAGTTTCATAGCAGAATGATAACTTTCGCTTCCTGGTAATTAAAAAGTACACTATTCTTCAACCAACACACAAATGACCTGAAATCACTAGCTAAATTGATACTAAGATACAAGAGAGACAGAGAGGCATTAACACTTTATGGCCTAAACAGTGTGTATTTCCAGCCATCTATCCTTAAGCCATCTATGGGGTCGCACAGAGTCGGACACGACTGAAGCGACTTAGCAGCATCATTAAGATATAAAATCTGATTAACATTTCCCATAATTTGTAGCAAATAAATGTCTTGTTAACTGTTCAGAAGCTAAGAATTCAAACTGTGATAATTGTCTGTTACAGAGAATTAAAGTCCAAGAGAGAAAGGTAAGTAACAAATGGACTGCCTTTCCTTTCTACTAGATTCTTGGGATCCAGTCTACACAGAGTATGAGGTCTGGATCAAATTATTTTCAATATTCATCATACAATATGCTTGCCTTTTAGCAGTTTAGCTGTATGCTCTTGGTCTTTACAAAACATAAATACAAGAACACTTCACCTGAATAATTTCTATGCATCCTGTGAAATCACAGCTGGAAACATAATCTACTATGTCACACAATGGCAGAACCCACAAAATAGGTTTTTTGTTGAGTACAGTGCCAGGAAAACCCTGTCTCCATAAACAAATGGGCAGATTTTCTTTCCACAGACAAAATACTATGTAACTCAATGCTATACAGAGAAAGGAAGAGCTCCTTGATAGTCTTGGCAGCCAGGAAACTTATATCCAATGTAATGAACAACAAACTGGCTCCCCCAGTAGGAGTCTGGTAGTGGTAGGTGTTCAGTCACTCAGTCAGATCTGACTCCCTGTGATCCCATGGACTGCAGCACACTCATTTCCTTCACTCTCTCTCGGAGTTTGGCAAACTTATGTCCATTGAGTTGGTGATGCTATCGAGCCATCTCATCCTCTGCCATTTCCTTCTCCTTTTACCCTCAATCTTTCCCAGTACTAGGGTCTTTTCAAATGAGCCAGCTCTTCACATCAGGTGGCCAAAGTATTGGAGCTTCAGCATCAGTCCTTCCAGTAAATATTCAGGGTTGATTTCCTTTAGGATTGACTGGTTGGATCTCCTTGCTGTCCAAAGCACTCTCAAGAGTCTTCTCCAGCACCACAATTCAAAAGCATCAGTTCTTCAGTTCTCAACCTATTTTCTATGTTCTTCTCAGATGGCTTATTTTGTTTTTATATTTAAGTATCCTGCTGTATACCATCTTTAATTCTGTCAGCAGATTTAAATCTTGAAATTACTCAGTATATGTATGTGCACCTATGTATTTCACTTTCTCTCTCTTAAGAAAATTTTCCTTCTGATATCTCTCATATTTTCTGGTATCATTTTATACTAAACAATCTAAAAATTTTTTAACAATATTGACATCAAGTAGTCTGCATCATTAACTCCCTTTGTCCTTACCCCCAACAAATCATGGGATGGCCCGGGGGGGAAGGCAAGCACATCACCTTTGCAGTAGTCTGCGGGGTCCTCCTGCTCCTCATCGTCTGAGCCCAGAATCTCCTCCTCTGGCTCTGGTGGGGCAGGGTCTGGCAGAGGCGGCGGTGGCGGCGGGGGGGG
>NW_011494734.1:737087-752712 GCF_000754665.1 Bison bison bison
TGGAGGCACCAAGGGAGCTTTCTGCTGAGGCTCCGGCCTGAAACAAGAGGAGGGAGAATTCCTATTGACTCAGAAGGAAATCCTGCGTCATGAACACACTTTAGAGTTTCTTAATATGGAAAACAATATAACTTTTCACACACTAAGAGGAGATGCTGATTAATGTTATTTCATTTTAGGTGAATTCAAGTAAAGTTTCAAATCACAAGAGGGCTACCCTTGGCTGTCCTATTAGCCGACGAATATTTTTGCAGGCACATTTTCACTCAGAGTTTCAATACTTTAATTAGATATATACTAATATCATGAATTGTAAGTGAAATAAGACAATCAGCCCCCCATGACACGTAATCTTGTTAGTTAGAACACATTCCCAGAGATTAGAAAAAAGAGGACAACAATCCTGGACATTAAAAAAAAAAAAAAAGTTTATTATCCATCATTTTTAAATCAAAATTCATTTACCCATTGAAACCATAGAAATGTGGTTAGGATTCTTGGATAACTCATAAAAGCCAACTAATGTTTACTGTAACTGATACATAGATATTTTCATTAAACAATTCAGTTATCTATCAACCTTACTTATCAAGACAAGAACATTGTTCCAAACTGGAAATTAAACAAAGAAAACATGTGAATGTAGTCTAATACAAATACAATTCATACATCAATGCAAAGTTTCCATGGGTCATTTCTGATTGTCACATAAAGCTAAATATTTAGTATACTCTTTACAAAAGATAGGAAAACCTATAACACTAAAAAGAAGCAAAAAACTTAAGAGGTTACAGATGTAAACCTTTCAAGTATCTAGAATACCTCAAGAATATATTAAATTTGCTCAAAAATAAGGCATTCATAATGCAACTCTATAAAATGAAGTTTCCACTTATAAAATTTAACTGCAATTTCTAGCCATATCCCAATGGGAAATCTTGAACCTCAAGACTCAACTGGATGCAGAATGTCCCTTGAGTTACAAGCTACCCTAACAACAGGACCACCATTGCTCTCCCTGAGCTGGCCATAGCTCTACAGGTATAAAGTGGGGAAGGAACTGATGCCAAGTAACAAGCACAATGGGATTTGACTGTTAAACTGGTCCCCAGAAACAGGTTCAGTGGGATAGGCAGAGGGCCTCTAGTCTGGGGAGCAAGGAGTACTTCACAGGCACCAACAGGTAACAGCCATTTTTTGGAGGGAGCGGGGCTGCCTAGTACTGATGCCCCCTTTCTAAAAGCACCTTTTGGAACACGGTTACTCCTTGCAGAATGAAAGGCTGGCTCTAAATCCTCTCTCTTCACCGTGGTTCAGCCTAGGGTGTAGAGCCCTCAAAACCTGCTTGAGAAGGTCAGCCATCACAGGGTGCAAGCTCATTCCAGCTGCTAGCAAGAAGCAGAGACAGAGAAGCTGCCCTCTTTTAAGCTGAAACCCTAAATTCTTGCCAAATCTAAGATAGGCCCCAAATACCCTTTATTACGTTGCCTTCAACCTAAGGTTGTTATAGCTCATCTGTGGTTTGTCATCAAAAACTCAAAAGTGCCACAGCAGATGAAGGAAGGCAACAGAAACACCAGCAGTCATAAGGATGGGGTGGGGATCACACCCCACAGTAACCTTAAAGGCCAACAATGGCAAGTATGATTACCTTTGACAGAACAACTAAGGAACATTTATAATCTGACAATGACTAGCACTGATTTTTACTTGCTAGAATTTAAGAAGACTCAAAGTTACAGCTCCCTGGGTAACAGACATTAGGACAATGGTGGTGATAGCATTCTGAGTTAACTGTGCCTCATGACGGAGCACTGAAAGGAAGTCATCACAACCAAACACCCACATCTCTGACAGAACATCCAAAAAAACCCCCAGGAGACCTTATGGAAGTGCAATCATCCTTCTGGCAGCTTTGCAACTGCTTATTTTCTTTTCTAACAGACATGACTTTCTTTAGTGAAAGTAAAATGGTTCCAGGGAAGAGAGGTCTGAGGAAGGGGATGTAGGAGAGGAACTTCACCAGTTTCACCACTTCCCAAAGTGAAGAGGTTAGAGAAAAGGAGGCATGGGTGGAATCTATCTGACAAATTGGCTCAATCAGAAATACTTTACAAGTTGACTGCTTCTTCCTTAGAAATTTTACATGAAAGAAGAAAGAGATTCTCTAAATTTAAAAAACAGAACAAAGAAAAAACAACACTGCATGTTACCTGTGGAGACTATGTAACAATTAGTAAAACTGAAGGATCTTGTTTCACTGATGGCAGGGTACTGCTATGCTCAACACCACTGAAACTTGGGCCAGATAGCTCACTGTTGTGGGTGCTGCTTCCTACTTTGTGGAATGCTATCAGCCTGGTCTCAAGCCACTGCATGCCAGTTGTGATCGTCAAAACACATCAAGAAAAAGCTATCCTAAATGTCCATCAACAGAGGAATGGATAAAGATGTGGTACATATATATAGTGGAATATTACTCAGCCAAAAAAAGGGAATGAAATAATGCCATTTGCAGCAACGTGGATAGACCTAGAGATTTTCATACTGAGTGAAGTCAGTCAGACAGAGAAAGACAAATATCACATGATACCACTTATACGTGAAATCTAAAAAAAAAGGGTACAAATCAAACAATTTACAAAACAGAAGTAGAGTCATGAATATAGAAAACAAACTTACAGTTACCAGGGGATGTGGGGAGGGTGGAGATACACTGGGAGATTGGGACTGACATACACACGCTGCTGCTGCTGCTAAGTCGCTTCAGTCGTGTCCGACTCAGCAACCCCATGGACTGCAGCCCACCAGGCTCCTCCGTCCATGGGGTTTCCAGGCAAAAGTACTGGAGTGGGGTGCCACTGCCTTCTCCGATATACACACACTACTACATATAAAATAAGTAACTAACAAGAACTTGCTCTATAGTACAGGAAACTCTACTCAATATTCTGCAATGTCCTACAAAGGAAAAGAAACTAAAAAAAGTAAAGGGTGAATTTATGTATAACTGGTTCACTTTGCTGTAAACCTAAAGCTAACACAACATTGTAAATCAACTGTATTCCAATAAAACATTTTTTCAAATCATCAAAAAAAACATGTCCAGACACTGACAAATCCAAGGATGCAGGGGCAAAATGATGCCCATGTGAGCACCTCTCATCAGTAGTATTTGTTATACACAGCTGCACTGCAATGGAGTACATTGTATCTGTGATACAGGAGGCAAGATTCTAGTTTTTCACAGGCCCATTTTGTCTAGTTTGAGAGGCTTAGGTATCTTTATCATAATATATGTCTCTCAATTATTCATGACCCATTTGGTGAGCTGCCATATCACTTAACAAAATTTTCAGACCCTCTGGTCTCAGGGAGGGTCACATTGAACAGCAGGCAGATAGTTACCCGAAAGCCAGTCCTATCAAGTTAAAGGGATGAGTCAGGGTACCCTGAAACACAGAGGAAGTTGAGTAATATTCATGTAATATCTTGACCGGCTATCACATCAAAACATCTAGAACTGTGCTGTCTTCTGGCCCCATGTGGGTGCTGAACACTTAAATTGTGCCTTGTCCTAACTGAGATGTGCTCTAAATGTAAAATACATACTGAGTATCCAAGATTTAGTATAAAAAGTGAAATATTTGAATAATTTTATACTTATTACATGTTAAAATAATGTTTTAAACATAAATTATTAAAATGAAATTCAGCTACTTTTTATTTTTTTTAATGTGGCTTCTAGAACTCTTTAAATTACAAATGAGGCCCACATTACATTTCTACTAGATGTTACTAGTCTAGACCCTCAGATTCAACAACAGCAGAGGAGTGGCTTGGCAGTGGTCATGCCAGTGAATAATTTCTTTCTAAGGTGTCTCCCAGTAATCTGCTTCACACCAATAACCGCCAATTCTCAAATTACCCAGTTCATCATAGTAAGGTCAATATACTGTAATTGCCAAATGTTACAGCCCAGTCACTGACTCCTTCTCATCCCATCCAGCCTTGTTACTGCCTACCACACAGAAAAGGCATAATCATTTGTCTTAGGGCAACTGTACAGAAGAGAGAATGATGCCATATTGTTCTTAAGGCCGACTTCTTCAAAGTGGTCTCTGGTGGTTTCTACCACACTTAAAAGCTTGGTTAAAATCTCAACTGTTAAAAAAAAAAAAAAAAAAAATCAAGAGATTATCTCATCAAGTGCATAATCATGAAATACATCAAGTGACATTAAAAAAATTTCATTAATCCTACTGATAACCATCAAGACATTATTTCAAAACACAAACTGAAAAAATTATTCAGAATTACTAGGGAGTTCCCTGGCAGCCCAGTGGTTAGGACTAAGTGTTTTCAGTGCTATGCCCTGGGTTCAGTTCCTGGTTGGGGAACTAAGATTCTGCAATCCATGCAGTGGCCCAAAATTATTAGAATCATGTCAGATGCAGTGGGGGAGAGATAGGACAGGACATTAATATTTTCAACATCAGTGCCAACAAAACTAAATGGTGAAAAAATACTCTTTTCAACAAATGATCCTGACACAAATGATTATCTGTATATAAAAACAAAACAAAACAAAAAAACAACAGAAAAATACCTGTGTGAGGCCTACCACACATAAACACATAATATTAACTCAAAATGAATAACTTGTGGGAAAAAATGAGTAAATCTCAATCACCTAAGGCTAGGCAATGCTTCTTAGACATGATACTAAAAGCATAAGCAATTTTAAAAAGATAAATTTAAAAATTAAGGAAAAGAAATAGAACAGATAATTCTCCAAAGAAGATATACAAATGACCAATAAGCACATGAAAATGTGTTCAACATGATTAATCATTTGAGCAAGGGAATTCAAAACTCCAATGAGATAATACTTCACATCCTACTTGAAGGTTATAATAATAATAATAAACACAGTAACAAGTACTGTCAAGAATGAAGAAACTGAAGCCCTCGTACGCTGTAGCAGGAGTGTAACACAGCACCAGTTGTTTTGGAATATCTGATAGTTCTGAAGAAGGCTAAATTTAGAGTTTCCATGAGAGAAGTGAAAGTTGCTCAGCCATATCTGACTCCCTGCAATGCCATTGACTATATAGCTCACCAGGCTCCTCTGACCATGGGATTTCCCAAGCAAGAATACTGGAATGGGTAGACATTCCCTTTTCCAGAGATCTTCCCAACCCAGGGATAGAACTCAGGTCTTCTGCATTGCAGGCAGATTCTTTACCTTTTGAGCCACAAGGGAAGCCCATCAAAACCCAACAATCCCACTCACAGGTATATACTCAAGAGGAATGAAAACATTTGACCCACAAAATCTTGTGTAAAAATGTTCACAGAAGTGTTATTCATAATAGACAAAAAGTGGCAACAACCCAAATGTGCATCAACTGATAGATGGATAAATAAAACTGTATATCCTTAAAATATAATATTATTCAGCAAGAGAAAGAAATGAAGTGCTGATAATACACACTACAACATGGATGGCCCTTGAAAACATTATACTAAATGAAAAACTGACAAATTTATAGAGACTGAGTGAATTAATGGTTGCTTAGGGTTGGGAGCAAGGGAAAGAGAGAAGAGAAATGGAGACTGTTAACAGGTACAAGGGCTTCTTTAGGAGGCAGGAAAATGTTCTAATGTGGTGATGGTTACACAACCATGTGAATATACTAACAAATACTCAACTGCATACTTCAAGATATATGGTATGTGAATTATACCTCAAAAAGCTGGTTTTTAAAAAGCAGAAGCCTACATAACTATATAATGCCTTTTAATATCCACTTTATACTTTAATAAAGTATACACTTCCAAGAAAAATCAGAAATATCGACATTTAAATTTAAGCAATCTATATGCAAGGTCTCTTTTACAACTGCCCAGTACATTTACAGTGAAAAGTAACATGCAGTTCTGTAAAAAGTAGTCTGAGAGTCTATCTATTTAATAATAGTCTGAAGTTTACATAAGGCCCAAGTTATTTTTGCTTGCTTAGTTGCTCAGTCATGTCCTACTCTTTGTAACCCTTTGGACTGTAGCCTGCCAGGCTCCTCTGTCCATAGGATTTTTCAGGTAAGAATACTGGACTGGGTTGCCACTTTCTCCTCCAGGGGGTCTTTCCAACCCAGGGATCAAACCCACATCTCCTGTGTCTCCTGCACTGCAGGCGGATTCTTTACCCACTGAGCATTTGGGGAAGCCCCAGTAATTTAAGAATGTACCAATTCAGAGACTTCAGAATAAAAAATTTAGAAAGCACAGTCCCAATTTGTCATTCATACTTTTCACAAAGAACTATATTTACTTTGCCCTACATACAATATAACTAAATATCCTAATCATTACTCCAAATAGGGCTATCGTAAAAATAGCTAAAAAAAAAAACACAAAATATTTTTCTTTTAATATTACATTAGAAACAAAGATACATACATAAATACATAGAATTCTAAGATTATCATCTACACCATATTATATTTTTCATGTACATTTGCTCTACCAGAAAAAGGAGGAAAACACTGAACCACCCTAGCAAAACGCATGCATCATCTGCTCTATTTTGCCAAGGAAACCAGATAGGAGTTCCGATTTCCTTCCAGCTGCTATTTCTTTTCTATTCCAGCAGAGAAAAAGACTAGTAAACTTCACATTTGGCAGAAAAAGAAGTACGTTCCTTTGTTATCAGCTTAAATGGTAACTGACACAGTTTTAGAAATTAATTCATTTAATCATTAACCAAAACATAAAAAAGAAATTCCAAACCAATTTCTTCAGGTATTATTCTAGGGACATTCACATAAAGTCAAATTTCTTTTTCTTTCTTATGTTGACCACCCGGATTTAAAATTCACTCTCTTCTTCCCACCCTCCTTCTTACTCTCCCTCTCTTGGTGGCTACTGTCAGCCTGAGAAACATGCAATCTGGCATTTCTACTTAAGGATAGAATCAATCAATATACACTTTCTCTCAAAATAGCTTATCTTAAAAGGCTAGCTGCTATAGCACTGGGTAAAGTCACACAGCTAGGGGGTAAAAAGCCACAATGATTTCATGTATTCCTCTCCAATGAAAAGAGAATTTCTAATCTTTCTGTAAATTAAACCTAAATGTGAAGTGTCTGTGGTGGTAGGTAGAATTCTAAAATGAGCTCCAAAGCCCCTTACCCTGTGTAATTCCCTGTTCCTCTGGGTGTAGGCAGCCCTTGAATATGATATCACTCTTTCAATTATGTTATATGGCAAAAGGACAGCTACACTGGGTGGACCTGATCTAATCAAATGAACCTTTTTAAAGGAGAGTGAGTTCTCTGGTCACAGAAGCTGTCAGGGATGTGCTTGAGCTAGCCTGGAAAAGAGCAAATGTGTCATGAACTGCCTATTAGGGCCACACTGGAAGAAACTGCCAGTGGCCTCTAGGAGTGAGCATGGTCCCCAGCCAACAGCCAGAAGGCTAACAAGGACTTCAGTGCAAAGAAATGAGATCTGTCAATACCAGACATCTTACAAGAGGGCTTGAATCCCCAAATGAGAACAGCAGCCTTGGCCAACAGCATGGTTTCAGTCCAGTGTGCAGCCCTAACTTCTGACTTACAGAACTGTGAGCTGATAAACAGGTATTGTTTCAAGCTGCTAAGAATGTGGTAATTTGTTATGCAGCAATAGAAAATGAACAGAGCTGCCAAGTAAGAGAGTAGTTGACTTTAAATTATCAGATTTTGGCCTCAACAGTGAGATCTGGGTTGGGTTTGTTTTTTTAAGTAACTGAAATGATCAGAAGAATTAAGAATTGAGAACTAGTTCTCCTTGAGGCACAGGAAGGTTAAAAAAAAACAAAACTTTATGTTCCCAATTCTAACAGAAACAATCAAGTCAGACATTTTAGATGATTTTACATCTAAGGGTACACTGTCTTCTAGAACACAGAACACAGTTAGTGAAGATGTTAATCAAAGTAAACTACACCTTACATAACAAATGAGTTGAACGTTTGACCACCTGACAACATATGTATGGCAGAGCTATATACTTCTTATCCACTTTATTAACACCTTATATATAAGTTGTGGAGCCTGGCAGAACATGTTATTACTACTGAAGTACAGAAAGAGAAAACTTTAAACCAGAGCACAAAAAGCATGTAAAAATGGCATCCACTGATTCCACAAATACTCAGACAAGCATACAGCAAGTACCAGGACATACACCAGAGTGCAAAGGAGCCCAGCATTGAGGGAATGCATGGTCTAACAAGAGGGAGAAAAATTCCTATAAACACGTGGATATGGGAACATAATTAGCTCCTCTCAGTGTTGTCATGGAAGGTGAGGTGGCAGAGGGCTGAGCCACAAACATCTACATGTTGGGGGTGATTTTAGATATAGACCAGAATGAGGCACAGAGGGTGGAAGAGGGTGGCCACAGCCCAGGAAACAGGGTGATCAGAGGCATAAAGGTTCAGCATCAGTCAGCTGACAAGAGAAAAAAATTTACAGTTCTAAGGAATTTGGGCTTTATCCTGAAGGCAAATAGGAGCCACTGAAAAACAATTTCAGGACCAGAGAGTTGTTCTCTGCAAAGAATATATGGAATTGGTATACAGAATGGATACAAAGGATAAAAAACAGAAGCAGGAAAACTAGTGAGGTATCCAAGGAGTTGATGATGCTGAAAACCTGAATTCAGAACTTAGTAATTCACTAACCGGAAGTGAGTGTTTGTCTCCTAGGTTGCTCATAGTAAGATATAAGATAGTTCAGTTGCTCAGTCGTGTCCAACTCTTTGTGACCCCATGAACCGCAGCACGCCAGGCCTCCCTGTCCATCACCAACTCTGGGAGTTCACCCAAACCCATATCCATAGAGTTGGTGATACCATCCAGCCATCTCATCCTCTATCGTCCCCTTCTCCTCCTGCCCTCAATCCCTCCCAACATCAGGGTCTTTTCAAATGAGTCAGCTTTTCACATCAGGGGGCCAAAGTATTGGCGTTTCAGCTTCAACATCAGTCCTTCCAATGAACACCCAGGACTGATCTCCTTTAGAATGGACTTGTTGGATCTCCCTGCAGTCCCAGGGACTCCCAAGAGTCTTCTCCAACACCACAGTTCAAAAACATCAATTCTTCAGCACTCAGCTTTCTTTCTAGTCCAACTCTCACATCCATGCATAACTACTGGAAAAACCATAGCCTTGACTAGACAGACCTTTGTTGGCAAAGTAATGTCTCTGCTTTTTAATATGCTGTCTAGGTTGGTCATAAATTTCCTTCCAAGGAGTAAGCGTCTTTTAATTTCATGGCTGCAGACACCATCCGAGGTGATTTTGGAGCCCAGAAAAATAAAGTCAGCCACTGTTTCCCCATCTATTTGCCATGAAGTGATGGGACCGGATGCCATGATCTTAGTTTTCTGAATGCTGAGCTTTAAACCAACTTTTTCACTCTCCTCTTTCACTTTCATCAAGAGGGTCTTTAGTTCCTCTTCACTTTCTGCCATAAGGGTAGTGTCATCTGTATATCTGAGGTTATTGAGATTTCTTCCAGCAATCTTGATTCCAGCTTGTGCTTCTTCCAGCCCAGCGTTTCTCATGATGTACTCTGCATATAAGTTAAATAAGCAAGGTGACAATATACAACCTTGACGTACTCCTTTTCCTGTTTGGAACCAGTCTGTTGTTTCATGTCCAGTTCTAACTGTTGCTTCCTGACCTGCATACAGGTTTCTCAAGAGGCAGGTCAGGTGGTCTGGTATTCCCATCTCTTTCAGAATTTTCCACAGTTTATTATGATTCACATAGTCAAAGGCTTTGGCATAGTCAATAAAGCAGAAATAGATGTTTTTCTGGAACTCTCTTACTTTTTCGATGATCCAGTGGATGTTGGCAATTTGATCTCTGGTTTCTCTGCCTTTTCTAAAACCAGCTTGAACATCTGGAATTTCATGGTTCATGTATTGCTGAAGCCTGGCTTGGAGAATTTTAAGCATTACTTTACTAGCATGTAAGATGAGTGCAATTGTACGGTAGTTTGAGCATTCTTTGACATTGCCTTTTTTTGGGATTGGAATGAAAACGGACCTTTTCCAGTCCTGTGGCCACCGCTGAGTTTTCCAAATTTGCTGGCATATTGAGTGCCATTAATTTGGATGGAGAACAGAGCAGGAGGAGGAGGAGGAATGGTTTTCAGTGAAAGTGTACTTCTGTTTCATCTCATCAGAGTTTGAGGAGCATGTGAGATGTCTAGCATTGTAGAAATACAGTGGACTATTTGATATGCATAGCTAAAAAACAAAGGTTTGGGCTGTAAATAGAATCAGAGGTCATGATTAAGTAGCTGGTGTGTACATGCTCAGTGGCATCCGACTTTTTGCAACCCCATGGGCTATAGCCCACCAAGCTCTTCTGTCCATGGGATTTCCTAGGCAAGAATACTGGAGTAGGTTGCCACTTCCTTCTCCAGGGGATCTTCCCGACCCAGGGATTGAACCTGCATCTCCTGCATAGGTAGGTAGATTCTTTACCACTGAGCCACCTCAGAAGCCCAAGCAGTTGGTAGCTAAAGCCTTTCTAAGCATGTGTGAGTGCCAGGAAGAACTGAGGAATTAAAGAGCCAAGAGCAGAGCTTTAGTTGAGAGCTAACATACAAGGTTAGTCAAACCACCAACAGATTCTAGCCTTCTCCGGTTCCTGATCTTCAGTCAGTGACCCAAGGCATAATCACTGAGATAAATTCATAAATTTAAAAACAGATTTTAGAGAATACACAAGTTTTACCTTGTATAAGTATACCTTTTACATCAAGATGAGATACACATATAAAAACTAGTGAACTAAGGACCCACATGTTTCTATCTAAATCTGTTTGTAGGCAATATGAAGCCAGCTGGGTATAAGGTAAACTGCAAACACCATTCCCCCTCCCCCTCCAAAAAAAAACTTGTTTACTGAGATCCATATTGATGAAACTTAACTAGAACCACTAATGATTGCCTCATGCTACTCAGGAAATAATGCAAGATGTCCCACTTTGGACATGGCTCTTGCACACCTCTGCAAGGTTGCTTTTTTTCTTTTTGGTAAGGGGTTTTTGGTAATTTATTTTATGTATTTATTAATTTTGGCTGCACTGGATCTTCACTGCTGCACCTGGGTTTTCTCTAGTTGCTTAATTGGGCTTCTCATTTTCGTAGCTTCTCTTGTCGTGAAGCACAGGCTCTAGGTTCTCACGGCTCAGCAGTAGTGGCCCATGCATAGGCTTAGATGCTTCATGACATGTGGTATCTTCCCAGACCAGGGATCAAACCCACATCCCCTGTACTGGCAGGTGGATTCCTAACCACTGGATCACCAGGGAGTCCCTTCTGCAAGCTTAAATCTAAAAGCAACTACAATTATATGACACAATAGCCACTAGCCAAATTAAGCAGAATTAAAATTTAAGACTCAGTTCTTCAGTCACTCTTCCCTCAGTTTAAGTGTTCAACAGTTACACACAACAGTTAGTGGCTACATTACTGAACAGTGCAGATGATAGAACATTTCCATCATCCCAGAAAGTTCTACTGGACAGGCTGCTCTAGCCAATACTTTAGCAGCATGAACTTCCTCTAGCATATCATTACTTTTAATAAGTTAAAAAGAAAAAAAAAAAAACTTAAAAGGCATTTGGAACCATTTTTTTATATAGTCCACTTCTGAAAGTTTTAGCCATAAAATTATAAACAAGGACAGCATATTCATTTTTGATGATTTTAATATTTTGGAGCATCCTTTAGCTCAGCACACCTCCTTATTGGAATTTACCAAATACAGTGACAATGTCTACAAATAGCAATGTTTGGGGACTTAAATATCCATCAAGGGGAGATTTGTTAATAACCTAATGATAGATTATGGCACATGCAGACAATATTAAGAATGAGGCAAATAAAGAAAATTTCATTCACAATAGTGTCAAAAAAATATATATATATACAAAGCTCTGGCAGCAATCATGGCAGATATCAGCCTCACGGTGCCTCTCAATGTGATCAATGAATTCTGTGGCTTCATCAGCTTCCTGGTGTCCTGGTTCCACCTGAGCATTCCCAGCTGGGGAGTTATCACCACCATTTTGGTGACCTGTTTGGTTTGCTGCTATCTCTTTTGGCTGGTTACAATTCTGGCCCAACTCAACCCTCTCTTTGGACCACAACTGAAAAATGGAACCATATGGTACCTCAAGCATCATTGCCCTTGAGAAAGAAGACCTGCACACCAGTCACTGAGATCACAAACAGAACTCTTCTACATTCAAAATCACCTCATACTCAGACCACTTTCCTTGACTTGACCGTTTTAGCCATCAGCAGCCTTGAAAAGGTTCCCACCACATTTGAAAGCCTTATTCTACATTGCAGCATTTTTTCCTGTCACCTTTCTTACACTTTGATAAAAGATGTGCCTACTTACCCTAAACTGTGCTGCCTCCATAAAATGTTTTTATAGTCTTTTGAAATACAAAGTGCTATTCTTCTGAAAAATAGCCAACAATACTCTCTCCTTGGAACCTGTGGATTTGAAGATGGCTACTGCCAGCTCATTACATGGGAATCAGAGAAATGTTTAAAAATTACAAGACAATAAAACTTCAGTGGGACAGCCAGTAGGGGAACATGTTCAGAGGGAAAAATCTGTTTCACCAGAATTATACCAAAGTATATTTTCAAAATGAATTTATTTCTGCCATTTTTTGGAGTAAATTATTTTTTCTGCTTTCTATGGGGAAAAAAAATACAGTTGACCCTTGAACAATTAGAGAGGGCTGGGGCAAGATTGAAAATCCAAATATTACTTATGGCTGGCCCTCCGTATACATGGGTACTACTGTAAAAAAGAAATCCACATGTAAGTGGACCCAAGTAGTTCAAACCTGTGTTAAGGGTAAACTGTACATAGAAATAAATTTAACAAAAGAAGTTCAAAACATATACTATGAAAACTAAAAAATACCACTGAAAGAAATTAAAGATCTAAATAAACAGATCTTGGGCTTCCCTAGTGGCTGAGTCAGTAAAGAATATGCCTACAATGCAGGAGACCTGGGTATGATCCCTGGGTCAGAAAAATCCCCTGGAGAAGGAAATGGCAACCCCCTCCAGTATTCTTGCCTGGAAAATCCCATGGATAGAGGAGCCTGACGGGCTACAGTCCATGGGGTCCGAAGAGTCAGACATGACTTCGCAACTAAACCACTACCATCAAATAAATAGAACAAAATCCCTTGTTAATGGATTGAAGATTTAATACTGTTAAGATGACAATATGCCCCAAACTGACTTACAAATTCAACCCAATGCCTATCAAAATACCAGCTGGCTTCTTTGCAGAAATTGACAAGCCATTCCTAAAATTAATATGGAAATGCAACAACCTAGAAGAGCCAAAACAATATAGAAAAGGAATAATACTGGAAAACCCATGCTTCCTGATTTCAAAACTTACAAAAAAGGTACAGGAATCAACTCTGTGGAATAGACAGTTCAGAAATAAACCCTCAGATTACAGTCAAATGATTTTTCAACAAAGGTGCCAAGACCATTCAATAAGGAAAGAAGTGTTTTTTTAAACAAATGGTCATGAGAAAATGAATATCCACATGCAAAAGAATAAACTTGGACTCCTAACACACACCATTAAAAAAAAAAAATTAACTCATAGTTGATCACAGAACCAGATATTAAGAGCTAAAACTATTTAAAACTCATAGAAAAGATGTTCATCATTAGCCATCAGAAAAACAAAAATCAAAAGCACAATGATGCCACAACTAAGAGTTCACATGCTGTAAATAAACACCCCTCACACCACAACAAAGAGCAAAGGTCCAGAGTGTCACAACTAAGACCTGGCGCAGCCAAATACACAGACCACAGCGAGACATGAGTTCACACCTACTAGGACAGCAAGTCAAAAAGACAGCAACAAGGGATGGCAAGAATGTGCAAAGATTAGAATCCTCACAGACTGTTCATAAGAAAGGAAAATGAGACAGCCATTTTGAAAAACTAGACGCAGTTTCTCAAAAGGTTGAACAGAGTTACCATATGACCCAGCAATTCTATTCTTAAATATATGTAAGAGAGGCTAAAATGTACTTCAAAAGAAAAACCTGCAGATAAATGTTGTTAGCCTCATTATTCAAAATAGTCAAAAGCAGAAACAATCTAACATCTATTAACTGATGAATGAATAAATAGAAGAAAATCGTAATATAACAGAATATTACTCAGCAATAAAAAGTAATGGAAGTACTGATAGATGATACAACATGGATGATCCTTGAAAAGATTATGGTAAATGAAAGAAACCAGTCATAAAAGATTATATTGCATGATTCCATTTATATGCAATCCCTAGGAGAGAGAGAAAGTAGGTTAGTAGCTGCTTATGGTTGAGGGGATTTGAAGAAATGGAAGTAACTACTCAAGTATACAGAATTACTCTTAAGGATGATGAAAATGTTCTGGTGATGGTTGCACAATTCTGTATGTAGACTAAAAAAGTTGTTACATGCTAAAAAAGAGGCTGTCCTCTATGTTCTACTATGGAAGATATGCCACTGATGAATACAAAGGCACAGAACATTTGTGTATGGCATGTAACGTTTGTTTTACGGATACAAAGCACGCACCTCCCGTTAACAGACTATTTCTGGTAGGAGCAACAGCAAACTGACAATAATGGCTCTCTCCAGGAAAAGGAACTCAATGACTGATGGTCAGGGAGAAGAATTAACTTTTCAAATATTCCTTAAACTCCTTTGATACCTTTTCAACTGGGTATCACACACATGCGTACCAAAATAAATTATTCATTTATAAAGACAAGAAAGAGAAAAGAGGATGCTGGGAAAGTGGGAAAGTGGTTCCAATCTCTGACCCCAACACCACTCCACCCCTCCCCAATCCTTGCTGCCTCAGGAGAATTTACTAAAGAACAACAAAGTGAACCGTCTAGGGCTAGAGAGCTAGGATAAAAGTCCAAGTCCAAACAACGCACAGTTTTCTGGTAGAAACACACCAGAAATAACACACAGTTTTCTGATAGAAAGCCTGTGGGTTAGGTGTGAAAACCAGTTTCATCACTTAAAAATCCACAAGAACTCAAGTCAGTGACTACTTCCCTGAGCCTCTAATGAAAGTCAGAGGTTTAAGATAATTAAAAGGGATGATACATAAATTCTTTGGTATGGTAACTGTGCATGTAGTAGGCAGTCAATGAAGGTTAATCCTCACGTCCAGTTCCCATCCTTCTGGTATGTGGATACCATGAACTAGTTTCCTCAGAGCTCCAGTTATGACTAATAAGGAAGTATACCCTGATGGTGATAGCAGCCATGAAATTAAATGACACTTGCTTCTTGGAAAGAAAGTTATGACCAACATAGATAGCACATTCAAAAGCAGAGACATTATTTTGCCAACAAAGGTCCGTCTAGTCAAGGCTATGGTTTTTCCAGTGGTCATGTATGGATGTGAGAGTTGGACTGTGAAGAAAGTTGAGCGCCAAAGAATTGATGCTTTTGAACTGTGGTGTTGGAGAAGACTCCTGAGAGTCCC
>NW_011494734.1:752812-757592 GCF_000754665.1 Bison bison bison
TGAGAGTCCCTTGGACTGCAAGGAGATCCAACCAGTCCATTCTAAAGGAGATCAGCCCTGGGTGTTCATTGGAAGGAATGATGCTAAAGCTGAAACTCCAGTACTTTGGCCACCTCATGCGAAGAGTTGACTCATTGGAAAAGACTCTGATGCTGGGAGGGATTGGGGGCAGGAGGAGAAGGGGACGACAGAGGATGAGATGGCTGGATGGCATCACCAACTCGATGGACATGAGTCTGGGTAAACTCTGGGAGTTGGTGATGGACAGGGAGGCCTGGCGTGCTGTGATTCATAGGGTCGCAAAGAGTCGGACACAATTGAGCGACTGAACTGAACTGACTGACCCTGATATATCATGCATGATACTGCGACCAGACCTCTCTGGCCCTCTGCTCATCTGTGACTATCCTAATGCAAAGGTCAGCATCAGTCTACCTCTTAACCTCTGTTTCTAAACTCATGTATTTTATAATCATAACTGGTTATGAGATTTAAGGATGTTTCAGAAGGATCCCTCGTTAATTATCATATACTTCTACACAGCAAAATGACAAAAGGTGTTGTACTGCTGCTACAAACACATCTAGATTTTTAAAAAAGAGTCTAACATGGAATTTTTTAACAAGTAAGCAAACTGCATACTAACATTCTCTGGTAACACATGACTTGTTCTACATAGGTTTTTTTTTGACAAGTACAAACTTAAGCCCAGTGCTCAGGCCGTCTTGTAACCTAGTTTCAGTGGACTACACAACAGAAATGTTCTCATCTTAAAGTTGTTTCCCCTAGAGGGAAAACAATTTACAACGGCTGACTGAGAATTTTGCAATATTCTGCCTCTCTGAAACTTCATAATTTCAGTCATCCACATTCTTAAACTTTAGATAAATGGCTTTATTTTTTAAGACTGTTGTTTCAATTAGCATTAATGCCAACCTTACTATAGGAATTGTGTATATAGTTCTTCAAAGATGTTGAAGCACATTAATGTTATTCTTACAGGAATGACCATTTTCAGAGACTCCATATGTAACCACTGTAAACACTACTTTCAAGTCCTTTTGTCTGTTTCTACTTGATTTTAATGATCTACGACTGAGCAACTTTCACTTTCACAAGCAAGAAAAATTATGCTCATGTGTAGTTTGGATTGCTTCTGTTGTTTAGTCGCTCATTTGTGTCTGACTCTGCAACCCCATGGACTGTAGCCCACTAGGCTCCTTTGTCCATGGGATTTTTCAGGCAAGAATCCTTCTCTACAGTCTGGATACTAGATGTCAAATAAATCCTTAAACAAATAATGTGCCAGTTTAAAGCTCACCAAAAGATGCCAGTAAAAAGGATAAACTGTTGCTAAACAATGGAATAATCACTCAACAATACTAAACAAGGAACAATAAATCCTAGAACATGAATAAATTTAAAAGAACTCTGCTAAGAAAGAAGTCAAACTATAACGCATATGATTCCATTTTAAAAAGGCAAACCTTTAGTGATGAAAAGCAGAACAATGGTCACCAGAGGCTAAGGAGTGGGGAAAGGGTACTGACTGTAAAGGGACTCAGGGGAACTTTTGGTGCTGATGAAATGTTACCTCATCAATGTGGTTACACCATGTGTATGTACAACAGTCATTGAACTGTATACCTAAAAATGGTGAAACTTATTTAATGTAAATTACATCTTAATAAAGCTGACTAAAAGGAAAACAAAACAAAACAGATCATCATAGCCACCAGTGAGCTTAACCTAGTGAGCCACCATGCTCTTAACTTCTTAACCTTAACTCTTAACCTATGCTCTTTTTACACTCCCAATTGGTTCAGGTCAAATACTCTTTACTACCGAATATGAAATTCTGCAAACCTCCAAGTCATAGATATGAACACATGGGAAACTCATTGCCTAGTTTTAAACCACTCACTGTTTTACAAGGGCAGTACTGCACAGATTAAGAGAACAAAACTTTAGTGTTGAATGTATAAGAGTCTTACCTAAGGTGGAACAGAAATTCAAAATATAAGATGGTGCTGAGCCGAGCACCCATTAAACCAAATGTTACAAATAACTCTCCCTTGTATTCACACGGCACAGTACCATCCCAGTTCAAGTTTATCTCACAACTGAGGACTGCTTGAAAAACATCAAACTGGTATCTCATCAGACTGATGTGGCAGGAACTAAGGTACTCCACCAGTCTAAGCATCCCACCAACTCAAAGAGAACTCAGGGACTGTGATATTCTCTTCTTCCCCGTGTCATAAATTTTCTGATTCTACCCTCTAGTTCCAAATTCTGCGTGACTACCCAATTACAGAGAAAATACCTCACATCTGTTCAAGAAATATTTATCAAACTTTTTTTTTCTTGCTAAAATGAGTAGAATGTGTCTTCATGCGTGGAACCAGGTGTTTACCAGATTAGAGCATACAAATAACAACACAAAACAAGGCAGACACTGGTTCAGAAACCCTGCTAACCTTAATTACCTCAACACAGTCATGGCTCAGGAATACAGTGACAGAAGAAAATATCCAGAAAGGCAGAGACGCTCTCTCTGGCTAGTTTAGTCCCAAGGAATTTGGAAAGAAGTGGCCTCTGAGGCTGACCTATGAGGGCTTTGGAGGCAAGGGGGACTCTCAGGAAGGAGACCCAGGCATGGCAACAAGAAAGTCTGCTTCTGCTGATACACAAGGTCCCCAGAGCAGAATATGGGCAGAAGTGCTAGAAAGAAAGGTTGGGACCAGATTTTAACACCCTTGAATTAAGAATATGGAGTTTATTTCTAGTAGGATATAAAATGCCATGCAAAACTAAATCTATTTTTACTTTAGATATATAGTAGTTCTTAGAACTATATACCATGATCACGTAGAAGCTTTTTCAAAAGACAAAAGCCTAGGAACAGGAGATTCTGACTCCACAGGTCTCAAATGTGGCCTCGGCCCATGTCACTAGGAGACTGACACACACCCATGGTTAAGAATTTCTGCTATAAGCAGTCATTACCATATCTAACAGATGTCTACTGGCAACACATCCAAGTGTGCTTATGACTCAAATACAAGTGAGGAAAGCAGATACAAACAGACACAGGCAAAGAAAGGCAGATAGAAATAAGAATTCCTGATGCTCCAAAAGATTTCAGGAATAGGATGCTCCATTCTAGTAAATGTATGTCTCTTTAAAAGTCATTACACTAATCACAGTCTGTTTTAATCATCTACTTCATTCAAGTAAAACCAAATTTTAGTTAATTCCATCAAAATATAAATAAATAAGAGTTCAAACAGAAAAGCACAGCTAACAGACTTTTAACATGACTGATTATTAACATCATATTTTTCTCCCCTCCTTCCCTTAGTAAAAAACAAAAAAACAAGAAAGTCAAAAATAACAGACAACAAAACAGTAAAAATCAAGAAACAAGAAAGACAACAAACTGAATGGAAGAGGTAACAACTAGGAAGAATAAAAGCTACAACAAAAAGTGACAGACATCGATCAGAAACCTCCTTAGAACCAGAGCATGAAAACCAAGGGCTGGGGAAGCACCAGGTTGTGGGAGGTATGCTACTGAATCCGCAGAGCAGCTGGACACAGCAACAGCTCCCTCTCTGCTCACCCTAACCCCAGGGCGGTCAAAGACTGTAATCTGGCTACAGAATTTTGGAGAAGTTATGGTAAGGTACTGTGATGAGAAACCAATTTGATGATTAATAGAATCTCAGACTCCTTACTCCACTCTGCCTCCCTTTAGAGGCGTGAAGAGAATTCTTTATGGAAGAAACTGAATAGCCACATCCAGGCCAGGCCCACATACAATTACAACAGAATTTAGTTTTAAAAATACTTCGCTTAAAAACTAATGAGCATTTACATATCAGCCACTGGATTCTCTCTACACTGGGATGAAGGACATCCAGCTCCTATAACCCAGGTCTGTTTTAGGCTTTCCACTACTGGGGCAGGGGGTGTCGAAGACTCTTCATTAGGTGTGACTTTGAATAGATGACTGAGGACAAGAGCTATGCTTTAGTGCCTGTGTGCTTATTAGCAAGTGTCATTTTACTAAGAGAGATATTAAATAACATAAGCTGACTAAAAAATCAAAATTGGGGGCTTTCCTGGAGGCTCAGTGGTAACGCATCCGCCTGCCAATTCAGGAGACATGGGTTTGATCCCTGATCTGCGAAGATCCCAAATGCCACGGAGCAACTGAGCCTATGCTCCAGGGCACAGGAGCTGCAACTTCTGAGCCCACATGCCGCAACTACTGAAACCCGTGCACCCAAGAGCCTGAGCTCCACATCAAGGGAAGCCACTGCAGTGAGACGCCCACACACTGCAGTTAGAGTAGCCCCACCTGCTCACCACAACCAGAAAAGAGCCCACCAGCACAGCCAAAATAAAATATTAATAAATAAATTTTAAAAGTCTAAATTGAAGTATATGCCTACTTCTTTATAAATTCATCAAGCCTATAATCTAAAACTTTGATTTCATTATCTTACATTGATTCTTCAATGAAGTCATGAAAATTTTCTGTATTAAAGAATATATTTACTATTCCTTTCTTCTTCCCAAATATGCAGTAAGTAATAAAGTACCAGTTGGTCCCATCACTTCATGGGAAATAGATGGGGAAACAGTGGAAACAGTGTCAGACTTTATTTTTCTGGGCTCCAAAATCACTGCAGATGGTGACTGTAGCCATGAAATTAAAAGACGCTTACTCCTTGGAAGGAAAGTTATGACCAACCTAGATAGCACATTCAAA
>NW_011494734.1:757692-790945 GCF_000754665.1 Bison bison bison
GAAGACCCTGAGAGTCCCTTGGACTGCAAGGAGATCCAACCAGTCCATTCTGAAGGAGATCAGCCCTGGGATTTCTTTGGAAGGAATGATGCTAAAGCTGAAACTACAGTACTTTGGCCACCTCATGCAAAGAGTTGACTCATTGGAAAAGACTCTGATGCTGGGAGGGATTGGGGGCAGGAGGAGAAGGGGACGACAGAGGATGAGATGGCTGGATGGCATCACTGACTCGATGGACGTTGAGTCTGAGTGAACTCCGGGAGTTGGTGATGGACAGGGAGGCCTGGCATGCTGCGATTCACGGGGTCGCTAAGAGTCGGACACAACTGAGCGACTGAACTGAACTGAAAGTACAAGAAATTTTGTTGATCAGATATACTATTTCTATGTGTTAGGAATTCATGAGCAAAGAATCTTAGTAAGGACTCAATTACAAACCGGTGGCAAGAACAGGCAAAAATTCTCAGCTGGTGTACACCTGACTGAGAGGCATACAAGTTAGTCTATCCATCACTACTTATTTGGGAGAATTTTAGGAACTCAAATAATATGACTTAAATCCTGAAAAAGTGAAATAAGCTTTCACTTAAATGGTTGTTTTAAAATCAGCAGACAAAAGGTGGAGCTTAAATGTGGCAATAAAATTAATGTTTTATACACTGAATGCTTTAAAGTCAACTTGTTTCTCCTCATTCTTGGATCCTTATAGTTTTTATAGTCTGACTTGTGATACCAAGCTTAAAAAAAAATCTCTTTCAATAGTTTATTGTCCTGAAACACAGTCTCAAGGTAACTTACCAGGTCAAAGATTTTCCACATTTAAAAACCAAACATACTAAGAAACTGCTATACAAAAATCTGTATAAGTTACACCGCCAACATTAGGCAACATCTTTACTGATAGTTTAACTGCTTAAGATGAGCTCCTACAAATATTCCTCTACAGACACCCAGACACCAAAGAAAACACCATTTTCATTCAATGGCTCATTAACTTTTCTAATAAGTAACAATCCATGCTATCAAAACAAAAAAGGCACTATCATTAGTAAAGCTTGAAACTTAAAATATGAAGTAAAATTTGATCAAACAGTAGCTGAAAACAATATTCCCAACAATTTAAGCATTTCAAGCAGAAAACAGTTTTTAACAGTGAAATTGCCATTTTAAAACTTCTATTTTCTTACCTGCTTTTAGTATCTACTCTGAGTACTGCTAACTCTTTAAACACTATTATTCTGCAGTATCCCTTACATGTTTTCCTTCATAAATTACATTTTTGAGAAAGTATTCTAGTGTAAATGCAGCAATAGAATGAATAATAACATGAATCTTAAAACACACTTCCAACAGACCTACCTTATATGTTATCATTGTGTATTTGCTTCATCATGAACAAGAGTGATAAGGCCCTGCTGACTTTATTTTGTTGAAACTACACGGGAAACAGAAAAGAGAAGTCTATAATTTTACTGAGGAAAAAGCCAAATTAAACTCTAGTTCCTGCTATGAAGCAGGCATTATCTAAAAGCTTTCACATTTATTCAAATAAATATTTTTAAACTAATCTTTTTTTAAAGGAACAAAGAGCACAGAATAAAATTTCCACTACTAATGCAATTCTTTGTTCAAAATGACCCAAGGATAAGGGAGTTGTTGAGTCTATGCTGACTGCACAAAGACACCTGAGGGGCCAGACCCACCTCTACCCAGGGCTTCTCCATCCAGAAAAATAGGTTTCACAACCTTAACTCTACCTGCCCAGATGGGCCCAACAGCCATAACTCCAAGAATAATCTGCACATCGCTTCAGCTTAAAAAGAAAAAAATCAACTGCAACAACTATACTTGAACTAATGTACGCAAAAATGAAAAAGCTTATTCTGAAGAGATTAGGAAGGTGCTGACCAGTTAGTCACAGGCTTTCTTTCTACATTTTAATAATCCAGGCAGAAGGTGGAACTGAAGCCCATTCCTTCCCAATCTGCGTCTGTCATCCTCGCATACCTCCCTACCCGAGTGGATCTCCTAGTAGGACTCAAGACCATCTGCTGCTGCTGCTGCTGCTAAGTCGCTTCAGTTGTGTCCAACTCTGTGCGACCCCATAGACGGCAGCCCACCAGGCTCCCCCATCCCTGGGATTCTCCAGGCAAGAACACTGGAGTGGGTTGCCATTTCCTTCTCCAATGCTTGAAAGTGAAAAGTGAAAGGGAAGTTGCTCAGTCATGTTCGACTCTTAGTGACCCCATGGACTGCAGCCCACCAGGCTCCTCTGTCCATGGGATTTTCCAGGCAAGAGTACTGGAGTGGGGTGCCATTGCCTTCTCTGCAAGACCATCTAGTCTGCCTTAAAAAGCCATGCTTCCTCACTCACTCTATCTCAGCAGATGCACTCTCCCTTCAACAGGCAAGTCTGCAGAAGGACCTGCACTCCTCCACAGAGCTCAGCCTTCAGGCAGTTCAATCACCTGCAGACATATTTTCCTCTCCCATGCCCAGGCACCACCTTCTCCGCACCATCCAATTTCTGGTTCAGTGTCTTGCATATCACAAGATTTCAACACTCTGTATTTTTTCTCACCTGCATTTCAAACAGTTGAAATAAAGAAGAAAAAACCCTGAGTTCTTACTATAGAAGACAGCTCAAGAAGACAGCTACTATTCAAACATCTAACTACTTTCTTTAATTTAAAAATATGCCACCACTTTCAAATTTTAATATTATTTATCTAAACCCTTTTCTAAAATAAGTTCAATGCCCAAAAGTAATAAAATTATTTACCATATAATTCTGGATAATATATGTGTAAATTTAAACAAATAAAAATGTCTTTATCTGGAAACCCTACTTGTACTTTATAAGACTGCCTGACCAGTGAAAAGCTCAGCACAAACAAGGCTCATTCTACCATGAATTACATCACAGAACACCCAAACCTCTCATATAATCCTGCTCACTGTGAACCACTTCTGTGTTCTTATTCTAAGTAAAAACATGCTTTCAGGAGTGATGCCTTTATTTTTACACAGCAATAACTGAACTTTAAAAACAAACTGTAAAAGATTCAAACATTCAATAAGATGGTACTTTCATTCAACAAGTATTTATTAAAGACCAACTACATGCCATGCAGACTTCCCTGGTAGCTCAGCTGGTAAAGAATCCTCCTGCAATGCAGGAGACCCTGGTTCGATTCCTCAGTCGGGACGATCCCCTGGAGAAGGGATAGGCTACCCACTCCAGTATCCTTGGGCTTCCCTGGTGGCTCAGATGGTAAAGAATCCGCCAGCAACGCAGGAGACCTGGATTCAGTCCCTGAGTTGGGAAGATCCCCTGAAGGAGGGCATGGCAACCCACTCCAGTATTCTTGCCTGGAGAATCCCCATGCACAGAGGAGCCTGGTGGGCTGCAGTCCATGGGGTTGCAAAGAGTCAGACATGACTGAGAAACTAAGCACAGCACATGCCATGCATTGTGCTAGGTATACACTGATTTACAAACAAGGGAACAGAATCTCTGATGATGAAACACACAAGGGTGTCTCATCTTTGAAGATTTTTAGTAACATCTCCAACATATAAAGATGGATATAGAAAGACAAAGTAGGTTTCCATTCCACCAGCAGGTGCATCCCAGCATGCCCCCAACAGAAAAATGGTTTCTATTTATGGGTTCAGTGGAATTGCTGACTTTGGGTTTTACGAAATTTCTTTCATGTGAAAGGAAGACAATAAAGTAATAACAGAATAAACACAAAGCTGGCTTCCTGAACCAGCTGCAACTGAAACAGTTAAAATTATAAACCTAAGAAACAGTGGTATTACTTTAAAAATTCTTATAATGTTTAAGAATGCTAAATCATGAAGGAAAAACCCAACAGATAAAAAGAACCATACCCAATGGTACATCTGAAAGTACGATAAACATACACAAACTGTATAATGATGCAAACCCAATTTTCCATTATCATTTCTAGTATCTCCATTACTATTCAAGCTGGTACTTTGTCAGACAATCATAGCACCTTTTGGTCCATCTTTTTATTCCCCTGGGCTTGGCACACGACTTGCGAAATCTTAGTTCTCCAGCTAAGGACTGAACATGGGTCAAATCCAACAGCTAAGGAATTCCCCTCTTCCATCTTTTTTTTTTTTTTTAAGTGAAAACTTTTATATTTGGAATTAGCCAGCTGGACTCAGTTTAGATGATCCCAATTTTGTTGGCAACATCCAAAGCATCATAGTCAGGAGCCAGTCGAACATATGCCTTCTTCTCTCCATCAGGACTGATCAGAGTATTGACCTTAGCCACATCAATGTCATAGAGCTTCTCCACAGCCTGTTTAATTTGGTGCTTTTTGGTCTTGACATCCACAATGAATACCAGTGTGTTGTTGTCTTCCATTTTCCTCGTGGCTGACTTGGTGGTGAGAGGAATTTGATGGTGGCATAGCGGTCAAGTTTGTTTCTCCTGGGGTGCTCTTCCGGGGATATTTGGGCTGCCTCCTGAGCCGCAGTGTTTTGGGCCGCCAGAAGGTGGGCTTCATCTGGATCTTCTTTTTTTTTTGTGGCTGTGGACACCTTTCAACACTGCTTTCTTGGCCTTCAAAGCCTTTGCTTTGGCTTCAGCTTTAGGAGGGGCAGGGGCTTCCTTCTTCGCCTCCGGCGCCATCTTCATGAAAAGGCCCCTCTTCTGTCTTTAAGAAAGCTTTCCAGGTGGCGCTAGTGGTAAAGCTGCAGCCTGCCAAAGTGAGACGTGAGAGAAGCAGGTTGATCCTGGGTTGGGAAGATCCTCTGGAAGAGGAAATGGCAACCCACTCCAGTGTTCTTGCCTGGAGAGTCCCCATGGACAGAGGAGCCTGGTGGGCTACGGTCCACAGGGTCACAAAGAGTTAGACATGACTAAAGCAACTTAGCATGCATGCATCTTTAAAGAGAAAATTACCTTGGTAATCAAAACCAAACAATGTAACAAAAACCAAAATACACCTGTGTGAACATAAAAATTATAATTATAAAATTTTAGTTCTAGTTCTTTCGAAATTCAAGCTGAAAATGATTAGCATAACCACCTTCCCATAGAAAAATGTGACTTACTATCCAGTCCTCTCTGTATGTATCACCTATAATCTGATTCAGCTTTTCTGTTTCCCCTTCCAGGGACAATCACAATCACCACCATTTATATACAACAGTGGTGAACAGAGACCCTAAGAGTTATCCTCAACTTCAGCCCCTGCCCCTAAATGTGATTGGCTACCAATGAATTGGCCTCTTTGATATCTACAGACCTTCCTCCCACTCGTACCACCCTGCTGTGCTCAGACCACAAATACCTCAACACTCAATTACGATGATGTTACCCTCAACCTCCATTCACCCAATTTATGTCCTACACATTAGTGAAAATAAGTCTTCAAAAACACAAATGCTATCTCATTTCTTTCTTAAATTCTTTTGCCCTCAAGATAAGGCAAAATATTCTTAACATGATAAATACAACTCTGACGATCTGGGCCTTGCTTAAGGCCCCAGCCTCATCCAACCCCTTTGCTCCTTTTTGTCTCCCTCATATTTATTTATTATATTCCATTATTCAAAACAAAACAAAACAGATACACTCACTTGCATATTAACAAACCTTGACATTTAGTCGTAATTGCTTCAGATCTTTTTAAATGAATGACCAAGTTACTACAGAGCTGAAGCCCAACCTCTCCCCCGCCTCAGTTCGTCCTTCGACAGTTAACAGCTATCCGGAAATTAAGACTCAGCTTGTACCAATAACAGTATGATACAACATTTTACAGTTTTTTCCCAGTTTGTTTTCCAAGATTTATCTATGTTGATAGAGGTAACTCCAACTCCAGTTCTCACTGTAACTGTCATATAGTATTACGTCATCTTAATATTTATCAGTATATTGAGTCCTTTCCTCAATGAATGTCCAGGATGTATATTATCATAAACATTCTGACATTTTCACACACATCTCCCTGTACACACATACAAGAGCTTCTCAAAGGCAGCCTGTCACTTCTGTCAAGCTATACTCAGCAACTCATGAAACCAATGTACTGGGTCACAGACTGTATTTTATTAAAAAAGAAATAAAGTAGAAAATATGCATTTAGGTGTAAGAGTACTGCTTCTTTTAACATTTCAGTTATACAAAGATACGTTTGGGTACACACTGGGTCACGAAAGAAAAAATATGAAACTCCCTGCTTAAAAGTGTATAATCTAGAGGTCAAAGAATTACCCACTTGGAGTTTTCTTTTAATGTGTGAGGTAAAGCTCTGGTATTGGTTCATTCCATATGTATAACCAATTGTCCCAGCAATTGTTTATTTTAGATGAGATTATTTTAGATGAGAAGTTACACACATTCACCGAATTTACAGGCTATTTCAGAAGAAATGGCTTCCACACAATATAAAATCGTTCCATCCTTTGTTCACATCATGTTCAAGAGGGCTTTTACATCTTCAGGAATATTTTGTCATTTTTTCCATAAGGACAGGCATAGCTTTGTAACAAGTTATTTCTAGGAATTCAGAATCTCTGTCCTTTACTCACAAAAGATCTTAACACACTTTTAACTTACCTAGTAAACACACCCCTCAAGTATCATCTGGTCAATGTTATGTACTTGTAGTTTGCTACCATCTTCCATTTTGGAACATTTAGAATTCCAAATCAAACTGCAAACTGTCAGTGAAAATATGTCCTACCATTATACCTGATTTTATGAACTATGTATGTTGTGCTGTTATTTAAAGTGAACTTGAACATCTTCCCTGACCCCCAAAAGTTTCAAATATTTGCCAAATCAAAATTAGTCCTTTTCATGAGAAAAGGTCCTAATCTCAAAAGACACATGAGCTTAAACATAAAAAGGGTGCTAAAGTATCAACTGAACAGATCCCCCTTTCCTAGAATGTTGCCATCATCCGAAAACTGTCAGTAAAATATGCCTTGCTTTTTTGCCTATAAAATCAGTAAATGATGGATTTTATTTAAGAGAAGCAGCTGGCTTCTCTCCATCTGCAATGGCGAATCACTGCTGCTACCAACCCTGGAGCAGGCTAGAGCCAGCTGCCAACCAGCACTTAAGCTCATCTTCCTGGTAACTTCCTGTTTAAAACTCACACTTGAAGTTGTTCCCGTGTCACATCCTGGATAAGTGTGGCAGGGCTTCCAAATCACCCCCCAGCCTCTCTCACAGATGATGGCCATCTTACTCCCCAAATCACTCAAAGTATGACCCACAGCCTTCATTTTCACTCAGAACATCTTAAATCTGGTGAAAATCTGGTGAAAAACTGCACAACCATTTTTTATACTGTAATTACAAAATCAAAAAAAATAAGAAAATATCAAATAAGAAAATAACAAAGGTCCATCTAGTCAAGGCTATGGTTTTTCCAGTGGTCATGTATGGATGTAAGAGTTGGACTGTGAAGAAAGCTGAGCACTGAAGAATTGATGCTTTTGAACTGTGGTGTTGGAAAAGACTCTTGAGAGTCCCTGGGACTGCAAGGAGATCCAATCAGTCCATTCTAAAGGAGATCAGCCCTGGGATTTCTTTGGAAGGAATGATGCTAAAGCTGAAACTCCAGTACTTTGGCCACCTCATGCGAAGAGTTGACTCATTGGAAAAGACTCTGATGCTGGGAGGGATTGGGGGCAGGAGGAGAAGGGGACGACAGAGGATGAGATGGCTGGATGGCATCACTGACTTGATGGACCTGAGTCTGAGTGAACTCCGGGAGTTGGTGATGGACAGGGAGGCCTGGTGTGCTGCGATTCATGGGGTTGCAAAGAGTCGGACACGACTGAGCGACTGAATTGAATGGAAAGTTTAGAGTTAAATTAAAAGAATATACCGGTTGGGATATAAGGATAAGAGAACAGTGATTTCTTTCATCTGCACTCAGGAGCAAGTCATTCCTCATTTCTGGCTTTCTCTACATTCTATGTTAAGATTACTGGAAACATCTTAGTAATGAGAACTGTGGCTATTAACTGCTGTCAGGTCCTTTTTCTCTCAGAATCAAAAAAGGCATGTTAGGTTCAAACCCAATAGCTGAAAGCAAATACAAAACTCTCACAACTCAGTGATAAAATAGATAAATGACGCAGTTTACAAGTGAGACAAGTGAGAATCTTAACAGACATTTCTCCAAAGATGATATATGTTTGACCAAATAGCACATGGCAATAAGTAATGACAATCAAACCTCATCAGCCATCAGGTATATATAAACAGAAGCCACAGTGAGATACCACTTCACACCCAATGGGATGGTTATAATAAAAAAGATAATAACAAGTGTTGACAAGGATGTGGAGAAAGTGGAAATCTCTTATAATGCATGTATGAATGAAAAATGGCAAGCTGCCTTGAAAAGCAGTCTGGAAGCTTCTACAAAAGGTTAACCATAAGGGTTACTTCAGGCTCAAAAATGGGAGAGATGGGACTACCAGTGAAGTCAAGTGAATTATATAAGAAGCCACAGAGCCATGACAAAAATCAAGAAGGATCTGGGCCCAGGATTTGATTGGGCTTTATCCTCATGCTTTATTAGGGAATAAGAGGCTGCTGCTGCTGCTGCTGCTAAGTCGCTTCAGTCGTGTCCGACTCTGTGCGACCCCACAGACGGCAGCCCACCAGGCTCTGCCGTCCCTTGGATTCTCCAGGCAAGAACACTGGAGTGGGTTGCCATTTCCTTCTCCAATGTAGGAAAGTGAAAAGTGAAAGTGACGTCGCTCAGTCGTGCCCGACTCCTCGAGACCCCATGGACTGCAGCCCACCAGGGTCCTCCGTCCATGGGATTTTCCAGCTATGCTTCCTCAAATCCTTATCTCTGAGTTTGAAGACAATCCCCCACTAGTTATTCCATCAGAGTCCCCAGACTTAAAACATCTCTGTTATTTTACAACCTCATCCAAGGAAATCTCAAGGTACAAAGACCCCAAGTCTATATAGAAGAGCTAAAGCACTGATACATAATCAAAAACTACAGTACACGTCTGATAAGTTTTATTTGTTGAATGGACATTAGACATAGAGAGCCTCTTTTTCTTCTGTTTTTCCTCCCCTGGGTTCCAAGCTCATACTTAGCTTCAGAAAACAGAAAGCTTTTCAGAAACACCTGTTTATGAATTTGGAAGAATGCAAAACCACCCTCAGGCTCCTCAACACTCCAGCAGATCCTATGGCTCCCCCTCCCAATGTTAAAAACTCTCATCTCCGTCAATAATGCAACTATTCCTATTCTTGAAACTCCAAAAGCCAAATTAACTGTGCCTCAAAATCCAGAATTCTTTTTCACAACTCAGTAACCATCATATCACATATGTTATTCACCTCCCATTTAGATTCATTTTACTGCATCCAGAGGGGTTCTCAAGAAATTTACCTATTGTCTACTACTAAATGCACAGACATCTGCAAGAAAAAAACAAACAGATTCACCCATTTCTCCACTTCCTATTCCAGGCAAGTATCAGAAAAATATGAACCTCTGTGGCCAAACTACAAGTAAAAAAAAAAAAAACAAAAGTTATTTTGCTATGGGATAAAATACAGTCTTCTTTGGTGGCTCAGAAAGTAAAGAATCTGCCTACAATGCAGCAGATTCCAGTTCAATCCCTGGGATGGGACGATCCCCTGCAGAAGGGAATGGTTACCCACTCCAGTATTCTTGTCTGGAGAATTCCATAGACAGAGGAACCTGGCAGGCTTTAGTCCATGGGGTCGCAAAGAGTCAGACATGGCTGAGTGACTAACACTAACTAAAGTGCTGTCTTGTTAAATGATAGTCTCTTGAACAAATGGTCTTGAAAAAATTGAATATCCACATTCAGAAGAATGAAATTGAACCCTCATGTTACACCATACACAAAAATCACCTCAAAATGGTTTAAAGAGTTAAATATAAGACATAAAACTCCTAGAAGAAAACATAAGGGAAAGGTTTCATAACACTGGTTATGGCAATGATTTCATAGATGACACTGGAAGCTCAGGCAATGAAAGCAAACACAGGCAAGTGGGATTACATCAAACTAAAAAGCTTCTGTACAGGGAACAATCAACTAAAAATAGCATTAAATGTAATAATAACAAGGGAGAGTTAAATGCGTGCTAGCCACTGTCCTAAGCACTTTACGTACTTTCACTCAATCCTTACAACTCTATGATGGATATTATTACTATCCTCCATTTTACAGAATACTACTAGAAAACTGGGGCCTATTTGATTTAACCCTCATATCAAGGAAAAGAATTAAGAAAAATAATAAGTCTGACAAGGGTATTTAATAGGCCTATCCTGCCCTCCTACCCACAGTCCTTTGAAGTCATTTTATACCCTTACCTCATGTGCTATCAAACAAGCAAACTAACACCATACGCCACAGACCACAGGAAATCCATTTACTAGTTAGAGGAAAACGTGTACCTAGAACAACTGCCATTAATTGAACCAGTAACTCTAAACAGAACTTTTTAAAGTACAAAATGTATTGTTAAGGAAAAACATTTTCGATTTTAATGTGTTTGTTTTGTCACATTTCTTTTCTCAAAGAGGTAAATGCAGTAAAGGCCCTAAAAATACAGTACTTCAGTCCCCACTTCTGTGTTGTATATTCAGTCAGGAAAGATGAAGTAAAAACTGAGTTACTATACTTTACTGTACTCAATTACACAGAAAATGTAATGTTCTGTACTAATACAAAACAGTTCTGAGAGCCCAAAGAAGTAGTTTTTCCTCTTTCATTTAAAGAAATATTATTAACAAAAAAGGAGAAAAAAATCGCAGCAAATGTCTAACAACCTACCTTGACCCTCGGAGAAATGAGGGAGAAGGAAATAACTGACATGGGTAAAAATTCCAGATCCACAAGCTATTTTTAGCTGACTATTCTTAAAACAGGAAGATTTTAATAATAAAAGTATGAATAGTGGCCAGAATATCCTAAGTTGATAGGTGAAAAATGATGACGAAAAATATATAAAGCTCACTCACTATAAGTGTAAAACTGACTGGTTGTTACTAGAAAAATACACTGTCTGGATTTAGATCCTTTGAATAACATTTTAAAATTTTCTATCTGAAGCTGCAAAAAACACATCAACTTTCTGAAAATATTTCTCTTCAAAATGTTTCTCACAAAAACTTCTGATAATCCAGTATCTGTAAAGGGAATATGAAAAATGCAATAAAAATTCTTTAGATATATAATGATGAGTCCAAAATAAAGGTGCAGAAATGATGCCAAAACATCTTTTTATTCTTCTACTTTGGAGTCAAACTAATATGTACTGTCATCAGTACCTTTTTATATAGAAACACTGTACTTTACAAAGAAATACTTTAGTTTCTGCTTATATTAAACTTTACAGTTCACAGAAGTAACAGTCTCTGCTGCCGTTTCATGGCGGAAATGAAGCTGGAATGACGCTAACCCACCAACAGTTGTTTAAAAAGCAGATACCCAAGAGAGCAAGAAAACGGCAGCAAGGTCAGCTCAACAAAGCAAGCAAATACAAACACCTCAAAAATTTAAGAGACTGTTACTTTAAAGAGTCCTTCTTTTTGGGCTAACATACAAAAATCCAGATACCTAAATATCTCATCATTATTATACCAAACATAAAGCCCTAATCACAACTCTTTGCTGTGACAGAGATATTTCTCTCCTACTGCCTCATTCAGGAATAAAATTCGAGTCAAGTTCCATGATTACAGAAAAGGAATAAGTCCTGGTAAGATTACTGAGGTAAGTACTGAGGCCAAGAGCCAAGAAATATCAGTCAAGCACATATAGGATAAAAATATTTGAATATATTATCAAGTACAAGTGGTAACAAAAAAGTCAAAGTAGATTTGGTGTCACAGAGATTGAATCCCGGAGCCAAGATAAAAATTGCACTAAAGATTTTAAGAACAAAGTGGTTCTGACGAAAATGGTGAGGACTTAGTGATCTGGGAAGGCTTCATGGGATGTAGGATTTAACTGCTCCTGACCTGAAGGCAGAATACAGGCAGGTTTGAGGAGGGCATTTTGTAATGAAAGACTGAGCCCCTGTACCAGCCTGAATAAACTAGATTAGGAATGAACACAGCCGACACGTTGGTTTGGTTGCTGCAGGGCTCAATCTCCACCCGAGCACCTAAGGATGAGTGACCAAAACCACGAAATTCTTTAATAAGAGAAATGTACTCCTTTAATAAACAATGGCTTCTTAAGGATGTGTTATGGCTCTGGCAGAGATGGAGGTGGAGCACCTCAGGCAAAGGAAAAGCAATAAGGAGAACACAGGCAAATGCAGGGCTTCAGGCTGCCAGCAGCATGGATCCGTGGGACAGAATAAACTCAACTGCAAAGATGGTGGAGATGGATGTTGGAGATCACTGCTAGGCTCTGAAATTGGTAGAAAAGCAAGTAAGCAAAAAATGGGGAATAAGGAAATGACATACCTGCCTGTACTTCAGCATTAATTTGGAACACTTAAATAAAATGAATGGAAGAACACAGGATGCACCAAACAATTTACCAAGAAAGTGGATTTACTTTCCTATAAAAGGCATATATACCAATGGGATACTCTTGATTTACTTTTCACATTTGTTGTAATTTGTTTTCTTAAAAAAAAAATACATATAGATAAAAGTGTACTGAAATTCACATGCTGCTGCTCAATGTGAAATACTAAAATAACTGGGCAATATGTATCGAGAACCTTTAAAATGGTCCCATCCCGGGAATTCTGTGGCAGTCCAGTAATCAAAGCTTCACACTTTTAGTGGCAAGGTCCAGGGTTCAATTCCTGGTTGGCAAACTAAGATCCTGCAAGCTGCACAGTATATGTAGCAAAAAGAAAAATCCTACCTTACTTATTTTGTGATCCTGCCTTAGGAATTTATTCATAGAAAACAATCCAAACATTTTGAAATTAAAAAAGCACATACCAGTTACTATCAAGAATCACTGTTCATAGAAGCAAACATAAGACCATATGAATCCAGTATACCTGAATTCATTAAAAAATAAGGTTTGTTTTTTTTTAATGAAGCTTACAAAGAGTCAGGAGTAAAGCAAAAATGGCCATGTAAAAAGCTGTATTTAAAAATTTGTCATCAATCACAAATTTGTAATGACTTTGCAAAAGTAACACAAAAATACTTAAAGTCATAAATTAAATTCAAGTATCTCTCCCTACTTTAAAAAAACAAACAAACATAGAATTATCTAATGGAGGCACAGATTAGTCTTTCACTGAAAACTAAGCATTTGATAACAGAATGCAGATACAATTCAATGAAACTAAAAACCTTGAAAATAAACAAGACTTCATGGTGACAATAAAACAGACATAAATAATAACAAAGTTCCAGACAAATGAGAACCTAGTCAACCAACTAACACCTGCAGATGATAAGATCAACAAAAATAACGCATTAAGACTCTTCAAATGAGGAAAACTTATATATACAAGAATTAGGAGAGATCACTGGGAGAAGAGATGAAACTCTCCACTACTTTGACAAAATAAAGGCCCTCTTAATAATTCCTGTAAAGTTCAAATAGGAAGTAAAAAGTATATTGGGGGACGGAAATGGGAATATTACAACAGAAATAATGTTTGAGTAATTCTTTGTTCATTCTATGAACTGACCTACAGATGCAACAATATATATTTGTTAAGTATAAGGTAAAATTAATTTAATAGCTTATATTAGTTTTGTATCAAAATAAGGCCCAGATGCTGGGAAAGATTGAAGGCAGCAGGAGAAGGGGACAACAGAGGATAAGATGGTTGGACGGCATCATAGAGTCAATGAATATGACTTTGAGTGGGAGCTGGTGATAGACAGGGAAGCCTGGCGTGCTGCAGTTCATGGGGTCGCAGTCGGACACGACTGAGTGACTGAACTGAACTGAAACCTTTTTCACCCTTTATGTGAAATTTAGGTCCCTAATTAAAACAGATTCACCTTAAGAAGACTTTTCCTATTCCAGTTATAAAAGGTAAAATAAGACTGTATTTTAGCAAATTCAGTTATGCAAAAATAAAAAGTAGACATGAAAAGGATATAAACATATATACCAGTAGTTGCCACTGAAAGGTAAGACTGTGGGTGGTATTTTTTCAAAGGGATAGAATAAACTAATACTGTTTGAAATGATACAAATAATATTCGTTAATAAATAAAATTTTGAAACATATGCTAAATTATATCCGTGGATTACTATTGTTTTTTGATCTATCCATTGACAGTGAGGTCAAGTTATAAAAAAAAAAATCTCTCTCTATCATTTAAGAAATATATTCTAGGTTCCTATGATGTGACAAAATTGAATAATAAGCATTTGGTAAAGGCTCCCATGTGCCACTTCCTTCACTCCTTACTGTAATTCAACAAACTAATTATTAGTTTCAGTATCTGGAGACTAAAATTAAATATCCTCAAGTTATAAAACTAAATAATGAATAAGCCATCCTTCAAATCAAGACTGTCTACAAAGTCCATGCTTACTACACTTAGTTATGTGTTACTCTATAGATACAGACACAGCCTTAAAATAACAAACACATTAACAGAATAAATAAAAAAGCTACAGAAAGCACCAAAGCAATGCAGACAGGTGCACTGACGCTACAGCATGTGTCAGATGCTACAGGAGGCAAAAGAAAGGTTCTGCTAACCTTGGGGTGGGAAAGAAAACAGGCCCAGTCAATATGGGGAGATGATGGTACCAATGTTTCAAAGAACACAAGAATCCCCAAATGAGGAGAAACATGTGGTAGAACCATTTCAAGCAGAGAAAATGATGGTTTTTTTTGGAAACTACCACTATTATTTGGCAATTGCTCCCTGAAAATTTTAAGTGAACTTTCAGGTACAGAGATGGAACAGTCAAATATTTACTTATAATAATAATGAATAGTTAAGTATATGATTTATTTTAAATATTTGATGGTTTTTAATTCATATAAATATTTATTACTCGGAAAGGTTTTTTTCCTCTCATGAAGCAAGTTCATTCAAATGTTTCACATGCATGTTGGTCATTACTGTATTCCAGCAAAAAAGCCACTTCATAAAGTCAGTTTTCCAAAAGATAGCATCTTCATTTTAAGTTGCCTTAGTTGTTTAAGTATTATGATATGGCCACAGAACTGCTATACCAAGTCAGAAATAATTATTTCATTCAGGTCAGTTAACTATCCCATTTGATCTTATACACATATCATCTCCACATTATAGTCAGCTATTGTTTTACTTTTTTTACGTGATCTTTAAAAGGCCTTAGAAAGACACTATTTGGAACTCTGAGGAATAATTGTAAAATTGGTGTTAAATGCCTTTGCTTTTTTTTCCAACTACTTGCCACCACTGAATTCTAAAAATATCTGAAACTAAGCACTGATTGAAATCTTTTCAACTCATAATGTCATTACAAAGAATCTATTCAAAACAGTTATTGAGATAGTCCCGTCTCATATGAGTGCAAGCGCTCTTTACTGGGAGATCATTTCTTGAGAAGAATACTCACCTTCTATTCTAGCAGTCACAGTGTTTCTATATTAACTTCTATCTGCACATGAGAGGAAGGGGAAAAAGAGAAACTTAAAATAAGTTTGACCTAGATCAGTGGTTCTCAAACTGTGGGATATATCAGAAGTTCCTAAAGAGATTAGATTGTTAAAGCACATATTTCTGGGATCTGTCCTGCAATTTCTGATTCCGCAGAATTGGGATAGTCTGAGCTGCTGCATTTTTTAAAAGTTCCTGGGTGGTGCCAATGCTGCTAGTCTGGACATCACACTTTGATCCAGATTTTGCCATGCCTTGTTCATCATGTTAAGGGTTTGGATTTTATCCTTAGGCTATAGGTGTCACTGAGGAATTTCAAGCAGGGAAATGACATCATAAGATTTGTGGTTTTTAAAATACCACTCTTACATCACTAAGGAGAATGGGTAATATCTCTCATTGATTCTAATGCACATTACTTTTTTACATTTATAATTTCTGGAAGCAGGATGCATTTTTGCAACCATTGGTATATCACAGTTTAATAGGCAATGAATTTTCTTTCTTAGTGGCACATAAAATAATGGTGCATTATAATTTGTTAAGTGGCTGATTCTCTGAAAGGTAATGTCATTTCTTCTCATGTTGCTGTTTAGACGCTAAGTCATGCCTGATTCTTTTCCAACCCCATGGACTGTAGCCCACCAAGTTTCTCTGTTCATGGGATCTCCCAGGCAAGAATACCAGAGTGGGTTGCCACTTCCTTCTCCAGAGTATCTTCCCAATCCAGGGATCAAACCCACATTTCCTGCATAAGCAGGTGGATTCTTTAACACTGAGCCACCAGGAAAGCAGTATTCTATAAAAGAGAAAGTGAGTTTTATTTCTATTCTATGAGGATGAGGAAACAGATTTTAGGATAATCTAAGAGACTCAATCCAGACCACACAGTTACTAAACAACAGGTCCAAGATTAGAAAATCCAAAATCATTTGACACAAAAAACCAAGCATCTATCCCATAATATGATACTGCTTATACTAATGACCTATATAGTTCACATGCCAGAGAAAGGAAATGAGGGCCAACCAGGGCACCGAAACACATCAACAGGAGCCAAGAAAGATTTTTATGGGCACCAGGTACGAAACACCAAATTTAAGAAACTAAGATGAATCTCTTCAAGACTTTTATTATTAAACTGCAAATAAATGAAAACAGCTAAGTGAACCACCTCCACAAATATAGAGATAGAATCAAACAGCAGTTTGTGAACATGGTTTCTTTCACATCATGCTGCAAGATGCAGAATATGAATGACATAATTTCTCTGAGGAGAGACACTGGTTTGAGGATCCACTTTAAATTATAGTAGATGATACCATTTGAAGTCAGGTTTCTGCCAAAACAGGCCCTGGGCATGAAGAGCTGCCAGAACACTGCATGACTGGCTTTCTAAGGGACGCCACAAGCCCAAGGTATTTCAGTGGCAAACAGAAATGACTCCAAAAAACAAAAATTGTATGCATTTGATTAAATTTGATTTGAAAACTGTGACTTTCTGAAATACCATTTTGTAGACTGCCAAATTATTTTTCAATTCTAATACTTAAAGGAGAAAATTAAAATAGAAAATCTAACAAGTACTATTGGTCATAACATTCTACATATTCCCACTCCCTACTGCAGGTCTATTAATAAAACATTTACTAAATTCTACAATCTCAGCACACTGGAATATCTTGACTCTGATAAGTGAAGAACTGTCACACAGATGCTGTCTACCACTTGGGTGCTCTATTAAATCCCAAGCCAAACTTTAAGAACCCAGGGAAACATGGCCAGAGCAATAAACAGAAGATGTTTCTATTTTTCCCACTTGGTTTTAGGTTCATTATAAACATTTAAGGTCTAAACTGATTTACAGAAATGCATTTAAGTGTTTATAAACAGCCCATAACAGCGGCAGTACATTCTGACAATTAAAGCACTTAAAAAGCTACCATATTATTAAGTTTGACACAACTCAGAAGCAAAATAACCCTGAGTTAAAGGCAAGGCATGTATCTAAATCAACCCCTGTGTCAAAATAATTAGTATTCCAAACTCCTCCAACCAGACAAAGAAATGATAAAAGGTTCTAAGTAAGGGCTGAATTATGCAGGGTAAACAATAGCAAAGCACCATTACTTGCGACTCCAACTAGTGGCAATTAACAATCATTTTCAAGTCAAAGCAGATTCCCTTTAAATGTACAGCCTGTCTCATTTAAATTCCTAATAAATATCAAGATAAGTAGATCATCATTACTATTTTCATCATCAGCATCATGCTGATGGTTTAAAAAAAAAAAAAAACTCAAATGGAAATCACCAAAAAGCATTGCCTTCCCTTCCTGGAGTGGGAGATGTGGTCTGTTCCTGCTCCCTGGAGGCTAGGGTACAAGTTCAGCTTGTAACACTCCCACTTTGAAAGAGTTACTCAAGGACTCAGCAAAATCAAAGTGGGAAGAGTCCAACTACAGTGATGGTGTGCCCAGTAGCCATGAGATCCCAAGACTGAGCCCGTGGCATGAGGTTATCTACTGCCTCTGTTAGCTGTTCTCTAGCTTTTCTGTTGTTCCATCACCTTCTTTAACCCTTCCAATTCTATTTCTATTTAAAATAGCCAGTTTGTATCGCTTGGCACTCAGAAGCTTGACTGATAGGCTTCACCACTGCACAGTCTCCATTTTGGGGGGTTAAAAACAAATGATTTTTGAAAACATGTTCAGTTGTTTTGCTATGGTTTTAATAACAAATAATTTCATTTAGTGGGCTTCCCTGATAATCAGTTGGTAAAGAATCCATCTGCAATGAAGGAGACCCCAGTTTGATTCCTGGGTCGGGAAGATCTGCTGAAGGGATAGGCTACCCACTCCAGAATTCTTGGGCTTCCCTGGTGGCTCAGCTGGTAAAGAATCTACCTGCAATGCAGGAGACCTGGGTTCGATCCCTGGGTTGGGAAGATCCCCTGGCGAAGGGAAAGGCTACTCACTCCAGTATTCTGGCCTGGAGAATTCCATGGATTATATATAGTCCATGGGGTCGCATAGAGTTGGACATGATGGAGCGACTTTCACTTTTTCGTTTAGTAGACAGCTAGAAGTGAGAAATAAGTACAAGGGAAAAAGTGACACTATTCATAATCCCACCACATAGACACAAACAACCACAATCATTTTAGAGCACACCTCTCCAAGATTTCAGTGGAAGTGGACATCTTGACCCCGGAGAAGAAAGCACAGACACAGTGACCACACTGGAGATTCGTTAAAGTCATTGAGCCAGGGCAGGGCAACCACATATTTCATCATCCAATTCACTCAGAGTGAAAGGGCTTCTTTCCCTCCTTCTATTAATAAGTTAGCCAAAAAAACATACATAAATTGGGGTTATCCCTGGCCAATCCAAGTGTACACTGCCCCTTCATATCAGAATAGTTGCGTGTACAGTTTAGGAATCCTTACTTAAGAAACAGTCCCAAAGAGGCTATGAATTACTATTTCTTACTCAGCACAACTTATTTTTATAACTTGTCAAAAAGAGAAAACTAAAACAAAAACAACAAAAAAGATGATGATGATGATGATAAACCCAAGTTCTAACAAGTTGAAAATTTTAATGAAAAAAATTTTTTAAACAAAAACCTACAATATACTTAGCATCAAACAGTACAAAATATAGATCTCTTGCCTAAGTTAGCAAAAACAATGATACAATTTATCTTTGCATAAGAAGTCACCCAATAAAAAACACATACAGAATAAGACTTCTTTCCTGATTATCAAGGCACCACTAAAGCAGTACATCCAGTTTTTCACACCCAAAATAAAATAACACATCTTTCTGGTTTTCCCTCCTATAATTGGGTCAGAGGCCTTAAGAAAGCTAGAGGGAGGAAAGAGCCTGAACATCAAAATACACTGTTTCAAACAGACTCCTAGGAGATGATAAGAAGTAATGGGATGAGAGCAGAAAATAAAACCATGATTAACAAAATCTAGTTAGAACCAGATATAGAAATAGTACTATTCTATACATAAAGCAAGAGAAACATATAAAGTATCTGAATACAGATTTAAATACAGATAAGTTAAACGACACTTACTCCTTGGAAGGTAAGTTATGACCAACCTACATAACATATTCAAAAGCAGAGACATTACTTTGCCAACAAAGGTCCATCTAGTCAAGGCTATGGTTTTTCCAGTGGTCATGTATGGATGCGAGAGTAGGACTGTGAAGAAAGCTGAGCGCCAAAGAATTGATGTTTTTGAACTATGGTGTTGGAGAAGACTCTTGAGAGTCCCTTGGACTGCAAGGAGATCCAACCAGTCCATTCTGAAGATCAGCCCTGGGATTTCTTTGGAAGGAATGATGCTAAAGCTGAAACTCCAGTACTTTGGCCACCTCATGCGAAGAGTTGACTCATTGGAAAAGACTCTGATGCTGGGAGGGATTGGGGGCAGGAGGAGAAGGGGACGACAGAGGATGAGATGGCTGGATGGCACCACTGACTCGATGGACGTGAGTGTGAGTGAACTCCGGGAGTTGGTGATGGACAAGGAGGCCTGGTGTGCTGCGAATTCAGGGGGTCGCAAAGAGTCGGACACAACTGAGCGACTGAACTGAACTGAACTAGTTTAAGAGTACGAAAACCAGAGATAGTGTGCTTTTAATTTTTTCTCCCCTCTTTAAACCAGAATCTTGCTTTGTAGCACCTTCACTTTTGGCTTTCTGATCTAGACAGTAACTGCTCCTTACCTACAAGCTACTGCCTTACCTCTTTTCTACAAGCGTTCTTTTGAAAATCAATCGTGCTTGCATTCCCCATCATCATGCATCATATTTTACTTACAGTAAATTCAATCTCTAGATCAAATACATTGTGCACAAATCTAAAAGGCCAAAAGTAAATTTTCTGTAAACTTACTATTTTTATCCTTTTATGGATAATTAGTGAAATAATCATTTTATCTAGAACCAGTATGGAATGAACATACTTTAAAACATTTCTTCAAACTGAGTCCCAAGAGTACAGAAAAGTTATAAAAACCATGCAAGGCAACATACAATATTTCTAGTTTATATATCCTGAACAGAAATTATAGTCAGGGACAAATGAAGGGAGAAGGGAAAAAAATGTTTTAACTTTAATAGCCTAAACATACAGTGTAGTTTCAGAAAGTACAGGGTAAACTAACAACTGATCTTTGAACCTCCATAGTCTCCAAAAATGGAAAGATTTCTGGGTGATGAGAATATTGCTTTGAAACAGCAATTTCTCAAGTACATTTTCTCCATGTGTTTTATTTTAAATATGCTCACGATTTGTTGCAGGACTTTACTACAAATGAAAATGTTTACTTGATATTTACCAAAATATTTATCAAATATTTGTCAGATATATTTACTGAATATTTACGTAAGTGTTTCAGGTATTTAATAAAAGTAATCACTGGCAACACTACTCTAGTTCATGGTCTGTAACCTTTATTTTTATTATTATTTTGTCTCAGTTTTTTTAAATGTTCAAGAATCATTTTGTCAAACTGGAAGGAAGAGTTCAAAGGAAAGAAGATGCAAGGGCTCTAACTGAAAACAGAAATGCAGTCAGAATACAAAATATTAACTATCAAGAAAAGACTGTATGGGAAAACTGGCATGTATTACTTTTGAAATTTTGCTCCTGAAGAATTCTAATCCCGATACCAAAATTTGATGGTGGCAAATTGAAGTATATAACAATCCTGAGGGACTAAATCTAGACATTCCTGTTCTGAGGCATCTACCAGCTCCTAGACCATTTACTGAATTGCTATCTTGCCCTGAACTTCATGTACATTATGCACATTATCTTCATATACATTATCTCAGTTAAAGCTCATAAATACACAATTGATATGCATTATTAGATTTGCTTTATACAGATACAAAAACTGGGGCCCAAAGAAGGTTACCTACTTGCCGGAGGTAAACAGTAAGTCAACTGATCCAAGCTGTACCAAAACTCTGGCCTGATTCCAAAACATGACGACTTCTCTACGCAGCCTTTCCTTTCCTAAAACACCACCAACCACTGCCTCCTGAGCACCCATTTTGTATACATTACCTCCTGAAAATTCTTACAACTCCATGTGAGGTGGGCATTATCATCTTTATTATAAAGATTAGGAAAACTAAGACCTAAAGAAGTTAGGTAGCTAGCTAGGATTTACTTTCTGGTTCATTGCTGTAAAGGCCATAAACTCTTTTCAATATATCATGCTGCTTTCCAGTCCTGAAACTGAATAAACGCATTAACACAAGATGATCCCTTCCTTTACAGGAAAGAAGTATTCTATTTGGGATGAAGATCTAGTCAGACAGAATCTCTTGTTACCATGGCAACTTTCCTCTTCCTCTCTTCACAGGCCCCCTCATTTCTCTCAGCAAAATGACCAACAACTTCTCAAGGATTATCATCAATTACTCCACTACCTCCCCTGTCAAACACATAACAGGAAATGCTTAAAGATAGCAGAAGGAAATCTTCCCCCCAGAAAAAGTCCTCAGGACCACTCTGAACTTTGTATGATAACCTTACTCCAAGGACCAAATTAGGTTTGGTATATTTTTAAAATAAAAAAATGAAATGTTTCCCACTGTCACTTCCATCTTGTGCCATTATCAACCTGGTGAATGACAGGCATTTCTAGGTCTGCTACTTCATCTATAAAATCAACAGCATTATCTTGCATTTTAGAGCTCTAAGTTATCTGATACACATCCTCTCTTCCTCTGCCTCACTGGGGAAGAAGCTGGAAAGTATGGGGTGGGTAGGTAGGGTCGGGGAACGTAGATAAAACTCCACAGTAATTAAAGCAAAATAACCATTATTAGCTTGTAATGTATACACAAAGATCTACTCATAGGCACACAAAGTCCAATCTGAAACAAGCAACAAAAAACAATCCAGAGTTTGTGCTTTGCCAATTCCAAAAGAATCATCTATTTTTAGCTTACATCCACTCAAGAGATGGCCTAGACTGGTCTGCAATAGCCAGCTTAACTGCTGAACAGTCAACTTGGCTCACCAATGAATCTCTAAGGCAAGACAAATCTTCGGTCCTTAAGAGTAGTAACCTTTGGCTTGACTGCATCCATAAATTGAATATAAGAAAAGAAAGCTAGAAAGATTTTCAGTTTGCCAAGAAAGTAGCATTTCAAATATACACATTTATTTCAGTATCTCATTTCTTCCGGTATCAAAAGAAAGGTCGGCCAAGACTCAAAAGTCTGGACATCCTTACATTCCAATCTTAATTCTCCAAGTCTAACTGAGTCACTTTATAGCAGGGGGCTGTGAGAAGGAGCAAAGGGGGCAAGATTAAAATTAATTAATTTTAATCACTTGTCTAGATTAATTAAAAATTAATTAATCTAAAATCACTTGCAAAACAACCTTAAATAACAATGAATTTAGGGCTGTGAACAAAGGTAAGAATTTCAATAAATTCTGGATTTGAGAAAAGGTATAAAACTTTATATTTCACTTTTAAAATTATCTATAAACTAGAGCATTATCAATAAATATATGCAGTTCAGTAGATCACCTCGGAGAAGGCAATGGCACCCCACTCCAGTACTCTTGCCTGGCAAATCCCATGGACGGAGGAGCCTGGTGGGCTGCAGTCCATGGGGTCGCTAAGAGTCCGACACAACTGAGTGACTTCACTTTCACTTTTCACTTTCATGCCTTGGAGAAGGAAATGGCAATCCACTCCAGTGCTCTTGCCTGGAGAATCCCAGGGATGGGGGAGCCTGGTGGGCTGCCCTCTATGGGGTTGCACAGAGATGGACACGACTGAGGCGACTTAGCAGCAGCAGATCACCTAAACTTAAATGTGAGAACCAGCCAAACAATGTTTTCTCAAACCAATCTAGGGAGCTTTGCCTACTATTCTGGATGCTGCCTTCGGTCAGACACAAAGGAAATAACACTAGACAAAGCGGCAGCGTAAGTTCAAGTCCCAACTCTGACATTAATAACTGAGTATGCCACCAAAGCTCGTAGCTCACGGGATACCCAACATCAGGGAGGTGTTTCCAGAAGCAGAGGGTATACCAGAGAGGCTGCTGGAGAGCTGACTGACAGCAAGAGAGCCTTTGAGGTCTCTAAGGACAGGGAGGTGGAGTAAAAGAGCTACAGAAAGAACATTCAGCAAAGCTTTTTAGAAGAAAGTGAAACAAGAAGATACTGACCAGCTTTTTCTAATAAAAAAGACAGAAATAACTTTTTCTTAGAGAAAACTTTCTTACTAGTTAGGAAAGAAACTTTAAAACCTTTATTCAAATAAACATTAAACACTTAAGTCTATTACTATATGGGTCAGAAGACATTCGTGGTACCAGGAACACAAAACTTGTCTCTCTCATCTAGTACAGAAATACAAACAGCAAACTAAGGGACAAGAACAGGGAGAAGGGCCCTCAGGGGGAGAGAAGTAAAGTAAAGTCGCTCAGTTGTGTCCGAATCTTTGCGACCTGTGGACTGTAGCCCACCAAGCTCTTCTGTCCATGGGATTCTCCAGGCAAGAATACTAGAGTGGGTTGCCATTTCCTTCTCCAGGAGGAGAGAAGTGCAGCTCAAAGCAGAGATGACGCCTAAAAGGTCATGAGGTCAAGGCAAAGGAAGAGTCTATTAGGAAGATAAAAGGGTGAAAGCACTGACGATGGCAGACCACTAAGAATCTAGATGAGGGGCACCAGACTGTGAAAGACCTTAAGCTATACTGAAGAGTCTTTCAAGGAAGGTGATCCTGGAGGTGGTGCAAAGGGGAGAGGCCAGCAGAGGTCAGAAAGAAGGTCAGCATCTGAGGCCTGAGGCAAGGAATGGCTGAAAAGAGAGAGCAGTGCAATAAAGTCGCAGGGGAGCAGACAGGACCTAGTGACTAAATGGATGTAAACTGTGAGGTAAATGAGATATAGTAATGCTGAGGCTTTTAAGTCTACAGAAAGTTACAAACATTCCCTTTTAAAAATTAAAATTAGCAGAGTGACAAAATAATAGCAGAGAGCCAAAAGAGCCTTTCCTAGTCACAGTGGGGCCCAGAGTTGTAGAGCCTGGCAGTTAAGAAGTAACATGAGCAAGAAGTCTAGCAGAGGTGACAGTGGCTCCAGCAGCTGCTAAAAGAAAAGCTTGAAATTTACATACACACATAAGCAAAACATCACCATTTGCTAGAGTAACATTAGGGGTAAGGGACTTCCTTCTATCCTTGTAGAGGCCTCTCAAAATTTCCTGTTGTCTTCTGCTTTCTTTCAAAGATATTTACAATGCACTTACAAACTTACAGAGAGATAAGGTAATTTTTATCCATAACTCCAAAAGCCCTAAGGGCAACCATAAACAAAAGGATTACTTACTCTTTCCCTTCCCCTACAAATACTTTTCAAATCCTAAAAGATGATGCTGTTAAAGTACTGCACTCAATATGCCAGCAAATTTGGAAAACTCAGCAGTGGCCACAGGACTGGAAAAGGTCAGTTTTCATTCCAATCTCAAAGAAAGGCAGGGCCAAAGAATGTTCAAACTACTGCACTCAATTCACATGCTAGTAAAGGAATGCTCAAAATTCTCCAAGCTAGGCTTCAACAGTACGTGAACCAAGAACTTCCAGATATTCAAGCTGGATTTAGAAAAGGAAGAAGAACCAGAGATCAAATTGCCAACAACCGCTGGATCATCGAAAAAGCAAGAGAATTCCAGGAAAACATTTACTTCTGCTTCATTGACTACCCTAAAGCCTTTGACTGTGTGGATCTCAATAAACTGTGGAAAATTTTGAAACAGATGGGAATATCAGACCACCTGACCTGCCTCCTGAGAAACCTGTATGCAGAACAAGAAACAACAGAACCGGACATGGAACAGACTGGTTCAAACTTGGGAAAGGAGTACATCAAGGCTGTATATTGTTACCCTGCTTATTTAACTTATATGCAGAGTTCATCATCTGAAATGCTGGGCTGGATGAAGCACAAGCTGGAATCAAAATTGCTGGGAGAAATATCAATAACCTCAGAAATATAGATGACACCACCTTTATGGCAGACAGTGAAGAGGAACTAAAGAGCCTCTTGAAGGTGAAAGAGAGTGAAAAAGTTGGCTTAAAACTCAACATTCAAAAAACGAAGATCATGGCATCTAATGTCAAACTTCATGGCAAATAATGGGGAAACAATGGAAACAGTGACAGACTTTATTTTCTTGGGCTCCAAAATCACTACAGATGGTGACTGAGACATGAAATTAAAAGATGCTTACTCCTTGGAAGATAAGCTATGACAAATCTAGGCAGCATATTAAAAAGCAGAGATACCACTTTGCCAACAAAGGTCCGTATATAGTCAAAGCTATGGTTTTTCCAATAGTCATGTATAGAGTTGGACTATAAAGAAAGCTGAGCACTGAAGAATTGATGCTTTTGAACTGTGGTGTTGGAGAAGACTCTTGAGAGTCCCTTGGACAGCAAGGAGATCCAACCAGTCCATTCTGAAGGAGATCAGTCCTGGGTGTTCACTGGAAGGACTGATGCTGAAGCTCCAAAACTTTGGCCACCTGATGCAAAGAACTGACTCATCAGAAAAGACCCCGATGCTGTGAAAGATTGAAGGCAGAAGGGGAAGAGGACAACAGAGGATGAGATGGTTGGATGGCATCACTGATTCGACAGACTTGAGTTTGAGCAAGCTCTGGGAGTTGGAAATGGACAGGGAGTCTGGTGTGCTGCAGTCCATGGCGTCACAAAGACTCAGACATGACTGAGCAACTGAACTGAACAGTATGGATGAGAGTTGGACCATAAACAAGGCTGAGTGCCTAAGAATTGATGCTTCCGAACTGTGGTGTCGGAGAAGACTCTTGAGAGTCCTTTGGACTGCAAGGAGATCAAACTAGTCAATCCTAAAGAAAATCAATCCTGAATATTCATTGGAAGGACTGATGCTGAACCTGAAGCTCCAATACTTTGGCCACCTGATTTGAAGAGCTGACTCATTGGAAAAGACCCCGATGCTGGGAAAGATTGAAGGCAGGAGAAGGGGAAGACAGAGGATGAGATGGTTGGATGGCATCACTGACTCAATGGACATGAGCTTGAGCAAGCTCCAGAAGATGGTGAAGGACAGGGAAGCCTAGCATGCTGCAGTCCACAGGTTTGCAGAGAGTCTGACATGTGACGTGACTGAGCAACTAACCAACAACAACAACAAATACATTTTACAAGACAGAAAAGTGAAGCACAGATTGGCCATATAACCTATCTACCAGCACAGTGAGAAAAAATTTAACAAATAATGAGTTTGGTATAGGGTAGGTTAAATTTGACATTTCAGTAGATTTTAGGTAGTGATATAAAGCAGGCAGCTGGATATATGTGTCTGTAGCTCAGAAAGGAGAACTGGAGGTATATGTTCAAAAGTCTGCTCACAGATGGTACTCAACACCATAGAAACATGAGAAATGAAACGTGAGAGATGAAATCATCTTCAGAGAGAGAACACCAAGAAAAGCACAGACCTTGGACAGAGACTCTGAGGAAGGGTCAGCATATGGATAAAGAAGAAATCAAAAAAGAAACTGAGACAGATCACTTTCACTTCTCTATCTTCTAACTTTTTCACTAACCAAAGATACCTTCTGTATTAAGCCTATCTATTTCAGAGCCAGATATTTTGAATACTGAATACATTAACTATAAATTTTACTAGTGTTGAGAGGTGGCCAGTTAGTGACAACAATCTTTCACTTGCCTTGGACTGTCAGGAGAAAAGGGACTCCATATGAGTGAAATCTGCTGATGAGAAGCATTTCCAGATAAGGGAAACTTTCCCTTTATGTGAATGGTTTGTAGCTCAAACGCCTTCTAGAATCAGGTAGTTGAGTGTGAAGTACTATGTCACACAACAGTAAATCAGGACAAGCATTAGAGTACTAGACAGCAAAAGTCTGAATTCTGTCTGTGTGTCCTAGTTCTATTTGTTCTGTTTCAAAGCAAAGGTTGGCACTCTTAATCTCTTTCCTTCTTGGTTGCTTGTATGTTGAAGTCAGTGGAGAAAGAAATGAGTACAAACTCAATTATTAAATGCATGCGACCTGACTCAGGACACCTACTACCAAAAAATACTCAAAATTGTCAGATAATACATGAGCACAGTTGATGGAGCTGCAAAATATGGCTTTGAGAGGACCTCTTTGATTTAACTGAGGTATGACACTGTTAAACCATAACATACTGGTTTCTTATATATGAAGTGGGAATAGAACCATCTATAGTATACATCTGTAAGGATTTCTTGAAGAATTAATAGTGAATATGAAAATGTGCTATAAAACAAAAGGCATTTAATATTACTTCTTCCATGCTCTGGCTTGAGCAGATATTAAAGAAGAGTACAAGTATAATTTAAAATAATCATTCTTGGTTTTCTTAAGAGAAGATAACTAGGCAAACCAATTGCCTTGTGCAATGTTCCAAGACTCCAAATTTCTTAACTTTATAAACACTGAAAGTTTACAAGAATCCTATCTGGACTCTTAGATAAATCACTTCACTATTTCAGGCACTGGCTTTTCTCATGCAGAAAATAACAGTGGAGGATAAACTGGATCTCTAATTTCCCTTCTTGCTATGATAATTTTCATCATTACATTCAGCCATATAAGCCTGGTCAAAAAAATGAGTTAAATGCTTTTGATTAGTTAATAAAAACAAATTCTTATAACTGAGCCACATCATTCATAAGTACACTTCTACCTTTATCATCTCAACTATGATACATTAAAGTTAGAGAGAAAATAATAAGCCTATGACTTGGAATAAAATGAGACATGACAGTAGATCTTCAAGCTCTTCATATGAGCTCTTGTTGTCTATGTGCTTCTCAAAGCATGAGGCTATCATTGAGCTAAATGTTATTCTAGTGTTTAAATTGAAATACATTATTCTGTACAACATGCACTTAAATGCAAAAAGTGCAAGAAAAGAAACACTGATGTGCTGTATGACTAGAAAAAGACTGCTATGGGCTGTGTTAGGCTTACTGGGGGACATGATGTCAGTCACTCTACAATTTCACATTTGTAGATATAGAGGTTTTAAGTTACATGCATATAAGGAGCAATGCTACTGAATGATGCCATGGGAATTTAAAAGTTTAGAATTACAAAAAGCACCAAATCACATCAGGTAACTAGAGCGAGCCTCATCTTTAGAAAAAGTCAACTTCTGTGGATCCCCTTTTAAAACATTAAATTTGAAAAATTTCTTGGAAAACACTTGATTTGCATTCACCTGAAAATATTTCTACAGATACTTCATAGCATCTAGTCCTAAGAATCAGAAAGCCTTTAATGTTCTCCACAAAAATCTGTGATTCCATTAAACAATCAGGTGGGTGAACAGCAGGGAAGTTTTACTACTATGAAAATCAGTTCCACCTTTGCCATCAGTCATTAAATACTTTATAGTAACTCTGAGAAACAAGGGATAATAACTGTTTAACGTCAGGAGACCGTGAAATAGGGGCCACATTGCCACAGGGAACATAGCTGACCTCGGGGCAGCAACAGCAGCAGAAGCTCCTTGGGGGCACATGACCGTGGAGGAACAGAGCGAGAATGAACTGGACACTGCACAGCTCATTATACCCAAACACAAATTCTTGATTTGTTCACTTTGAAATAAATACTTGCATCTACAGTGAAACAGAAGTATACCAAGGTACCACTGTAGCAATGAATCCATCAATACATTCTCTTCCTTCATCTACAAAAGCCCAGAAAAAATTGACAGTCCTAAACTAAAGAGAAAATCACACATAACAGACCAAAGTGTTGAACTGCATCATAGGCAGCCAAGGATTCCGCTAGAGAAGTCTTTCATTTATCCAAACACAGACTGTCAAATTATAAAAGCAAACATTTAATCTCTTAAGAAAATGACTGAGCTCAGCAACAAAATAAAAAAACTTTCTCCCACAATTCTGTATTTAATTCCATCAGACTTCCTTTTCCATAAATGAGTATAATTTTTTTTCATAAGTGAGTATAATTTTGTATGTGAGTATAATTTTGTAAGTATAATTTTGTAAACTTTCTTCAGCCTTGCATTAAACAAAGGCTCTTCCTGCAAACTGCAAGATAATCCTGCAAAGGATTATCTTGACCCCTAAAATAAAATACCCTTTTTCATTCAGAATTCAGGGGGTACTATCACAATCAATACAAAACTGTTGAGGGGCAAAAAGGGGGTACTATCACAATCAATACAAAACTGTTGAGGGGCAAAAAGGCTTGTTGAAGAGGACAAGAACAGATTCTGGAGGAGGGAAGGGAGTGCCTGGTAGCATGTAGGGATTCCCAGACCAGGGACTGAACCCATGCCCACTGCAGTGCAAGTATAGTTTTAAACCACTGGACCGCTATAGAAGTCTTTGGATTTCATTTAAATTCTGGCTAAAACAAGGCCAAGAACAATCTGAGAATAATCTGTGTATGTGTGTATGTGCTAGATACCTTAAACCATAAAATCAGATGGAACACAGACTTGTACTAACGTAACACTGTTACGTTAGTACAACATTAAAAAGAGGATTTAAAATTTAGTTAAGTGGTGCAATGGCAAATAATTAAGTGATATTTTTTTGCCCTTAAAAGAGAAAGAGGCACTAGAAACACCTTTGCTAAGTCGCGTCAGTCGTGTCCGACTCTGTGCCACCCCATACATGGCAGCCCACCAGGCTCCCCCATCCCTGGGATTCTCCAGGCAAGAACACTGGAGTGGGTTGCCATTTCCTTCTCCAATGCAGGAAAGTGAAAAGTGAAAGTGAAGTCGCTCAGTTGTGTCCAACTCTTAGCGACCCCATGGACTGCAGCCTACCAGGCTCCTCCATCCATGGGATTTGCCAGGCAAGAGTACTGGAGTGGGGTGCCATTGCCTTCTCCAAGAAACACCTTTATCAAACAACAAATAACTAGTGAATGCCCTTGTATTATCAATTTGAGTTCAAGAAAAGGAAATAAATTCTTTTACCCATACACTGTAATATTGTCAGGATAAAAAGCAAAATAACAAGAAAATGGAAAGGGATAGAGCGGAGGTCAGGAAAGAAAAATAATAAAGCAAATAATAATTTTTTCTAAATGAAAAAAGAAAGGTTAAGACAACAGAGTTCACTGGCATTTCCATCTGAAAATATTATTCAGTGGTTATAAATTTTAAGTTAAAATTAAATAAAATTTAAAATTTATTCTTTGGTCATGAGAGCAACTTATCAAATGCTCAGTAAGGCATAACCACATTATAGAACCTTCTACCACTACAGAAAGTCCATTGTACAGGCCCGGCTTGGTGTATTTTAGATAAATTATAGAAGTGAAGTTTTATATATACACCATACAAAGACTTCTGTCACAAACTGTTGACAGAAAATTTTGAGGCAAACATTTTATATTTTAATATTTCATATTCATGATTATTGGGTATCCTGCAATCATGATTAACCATATATAACACAGAAAAAATACTGAAAGTCCAACAGGCAAACTATCTGTCTTTAGAGCATATCTACCCATCCAAACAAATACGGAATTACCTCCTTTTACAGCCTTGAAGAAAAATGTATTTCATAGCCTTTAAAAAAAAAGCAGAGTGTGAGTGTGCTTTTATTTTTTTAGGTCATTTATTAAGAAATTTTAAAAACTGAGGTATAGCTGATTTGCATTGTTCTGTTAGTTTCTACTGCACAGCAAAGTGATTCAGTTATATATATATTTATATATAAACATATATATACTTTTATATACATATATATATACTTTAGATGCTTTTTCAGTTTCTCTACCTTTATAATTTATTGCAAAATATTGAATATAGTTTCCTGTGCTATACAGTAGGACCTCATTGCTTATTTTATTTTTTAATTAATTTATTTTAATTGGAGGATAATTACAACATTGTGATGGTTTTTGCCATACGTTGACAGGAATCAGCCACAGGTACACATGCGTGATTATGCTTTAAAAAAAAACTATTTATTTATTTGGCTGCACTGAGTCTTGGTTGTAGCATCTAGTTCCCTGAGTGTGTGTGTGCTAAGTCACCTCAGTCATGTCCGACTCTTTGCAACCCTATAGACTATAGCCCTCCCGGCTCCTCTGTCCATGGAATTCTCCAGGCAAGAATACTGGAGTGGGCTGCCATTTCCTACTCCACTAAGTTCCCTGAACAGGGATCAAACTGGGGCCCCTGCATTGGGAGTGCAAATTCTTAGCCACTGGACCACCAGGAAGTCCTGACTGCCTCTCTTGGTAATTCTCCCAGCATCAAGGAATTCATCTGCCCTCTCTCACTCAAATGGAAAACACTGCTATAATTTTTTTACCCATTTCCAGAACAAATGAATTATCAACTCTACAGGACATGCTACAACCTTCAAGCCTAGAAGATAAAATGTGTTTCTTTGAACTTCCTTAAAAAACCCTACTTTTAGCCTTATGCAGCATGCATCTGTTCTCAACATGGGCAGAACATCTCTGTTACTGAAACTTTTCCATGATTCTTGTAAACTATAGCATAAAAGTCAAAACCCTTACTGCTACATAGAAGAGTCCTTTCCATCAGGGTACAACATCTCTCTCTCACCTATTTTCCCATCCTTTCTTCTACCTCATTCCAAGCCATGTGCAAATATTTAGAACTCCCAGATGGTCCCACAACATTTCATTTCACTCTGACTTCTCCCATGCTACTTCTAGGCTAAACTAAGGATTTGGACTCCTGTACAAAGCATACTCCTTACCCTTACTCCTCCCCAAAGATTCAAATTCCACCAAGAAAAGTGCATTTTGTCTAAGGGAAGATCTTGAATAAAAAGATGATTAAATTATGCAATCGTCAGTGAAGACTTACTGCACATCAACAAGGCCCTGGTTTAACAAGGAAGGTTAGAGAATCTTAATTCCTATACATTTTTTAAAAAAATAGAGAGAGAAAAACCAACCATCTGTGTTGAAGGTTATCTGTCTGGAGCGAGAAGTCTGGATCATTTAACTTCCTGAAATCTCTTACAAAGTTAAGATTCATTAGCATGAATACTAAGTACACTCAAGGAATTTAATAAATGCCTAAGTTTTTTGGGGAACTCCAAAATCACTGCAGAAGGTGATTGCAGCCATAAAATTAAAAGACGCTTACTCCTTGGAAGGAAAGTTATGACCAACCTAGATAGCATATTCAAAAACAGAGACATTACTTTGCCAACAAAGGTCCGTCTAGTCAAGGCTATGGTTTTTCCAGTGGTCATGTATGGATGTGAGAGTTGAACTGTGAAGAGGGCTGAATGCCGAAGAATTGATGCTTTTGAACTGTGGTGTTGGAGAAGACTCTTGAGAGTCCCTTGGACTGCAAGGAGATCCAACCAGTCCATTCTAAAGGAGATCAGTCCTGGGTGTTCTTTGGAAGGAATGATGTTGAAGCTGAAACTCCAGTACTTTGGCCACCTCATGCAAAGAGTTGACTCATTGGAAAAGACTCTGATGCTGGGAGGGATTGGGGGCAGGAGGAGAAGGGAACAACAGAGGATGAGATGGCTGGATGGCATCACTGACTCGAT
>NW_011494734.1:791045-795059 GCF_000754665.1 Bison bison bison
GGGAACAACAGAGGATGAGATGGCTGGATGGCATCACTGACTCGATGGACGTGAGTTTGAGTGAACTCCGGGAGTTGGTGATGGACAGGGAGGCCTGGCGTGCTGCGATTCATGAGGTCGCAAAGAGTCGGACACGACTGAGCGACTGAACTGAAATGAAGTGAATACAACAATCTACTGAGTCTTGTATCTTGTTAAAGTCGATCATACAGACTTCACTTCACTATCACTCACAAACACCAGAAGAAACACCAAAGGTACCACAACAATATTTGACTTTACTAGAAGGAAGAGACAAGGAGCAAAGAGACTAGTAAGTAGACACTGCCTAGCATATTGCCTAAAGTCATCTATAAAACACTCAAAAAGAGACTAATACAAAAATCCCAAATGAGGGTGTAAGCAAAAAAGTTTGTCATAACATAAGAAAAACTGCATATGTTAAGTGTAAAATGTTAATTCCTAAATAATTTGTCAGTATAACAGTGGTTTTTCTTGTTGGTGATGTTATTAACATACATCTGCTTGAATTTTATAGATATACATTATGCTGAAACAAAAGTTAACCTCAAAAACATTAATAATAATAACCGACCTTTAATGATAAAAGCACAGTACTTTGTTTTCTTTTTAATCTGAATATTCTAAAATGAGTAAGTGCATCTTCTGAGATATGTGGGAAAGATTGTTAGATGATAATAATCATAATTAAGGCTTGATTCTCCTGCATAAATTAGTATATTTTTCTTTATAGGTAATAAGAGCAATGTTATGTTTTTTCCTTTAGTTTGCCTGTTAGAAAACATAAGGCCAAATCTGTTAGTCACCTTCAGAAGTTGCACAGCAAAACGCCACATATCTGCGTGTGTATCTGAATCTCCTCCCTTGTAACTTTCTATCCTGACATGTATTTTCTCTGACCCTTTTCTATTGCATTGTAGGTATTCTGCATGTGTGCGTGCTAAGTCGCTTCAGTTGTGGCCGACTCTTTAAGACCCATGGACTGTCACACGCCAGGAGTCCTCTGAGACCCTCTGTTCATAGGATTCTCCAGGCAAGAATACTAGAGTAGGTTGCCTTTTCCTCCTCCAGAGGATCTTCCCAATCCAGGGATCAAACACCCTTCTCTTATGTCTAACTAGCTTTAAAATGCTTTTTGTGGGGAGAGATGGAAGCAAAGAGGAAAAAGGAGGAAAGGATGAAGTGACAGTCATTCAAACAGAACACTGTTCTACCTCTGTAATTTTCAGATTACTTATTATAGTTTAAGTTCCATCAGAGAAATGCATCTCTTTTGGAGGTCATTTCTACTCTATATCAGTTAATATCTCATGGAATTTGAGGTATCTTATTAGCATGTGGTTATTGGAGGAGAGGTCATCAGTATTTCTGCGTATTTGAAATGTCAAGAAAACCTATAAATATATCCCTTAACAAGACAATTGTTTGACTTATATTCTATAGATAATGCTTAGTACTCATATGATTTGAAATTCCTTGAAAATAAATCTGCACAGGTCTGTGGCTCACAAATTGTAAATCCATGTGCTACAGTACAGTAGAAAAAATGTTTACCATGAACTGAATTTAGAAAACAGATAGTTTCTTAAAAAAAATAAATAAATAAAGACTGATACAAGTTTCTGCTTTGTTTTCTAATCCGCACTCTCAATTAAAATAAGAGACACCTTACATGAAAACCAAATTTTCAACTTTTCCTGAAAATCACAGAAACTCACACAACGTGGTCTGTGTTTTAACATGGCAGCAATCAGCAACAGCTGATCAGTGCCATCTCTTTAGATGGGGCTGTGGTTGTCAATTTGCTAAAGTCCCCACCAGGCCCTCATAGCTCCTTTACAGTGGCCTTCAGTAGACAATTGTGTTTGCAACCCTTCACCACAGCTATAGTCTTACTATACATTCCCTAAAAATGCAACTATTGATTATTTATAATCCTTTCAAAGAGTGCTAATGGCCTCCCACCATAGAGTCATTCATGATGCAGTAACTCAGCATTGCACACCCAACAACCAGGGTATGTTGGCGTAAGCCACCCACCAAAATCTCTTCTGCTTTTGTGTTGCCACTGCTGCTCCCTGGTCTCCCAATAACTGACTGGCTAGCACATGGCAGCTGCTGATCCATGTTGGCTGGATGACCTGATGATGATGATGATGATGATGTTGTTCAGTTGCTCAGTCGTATCCAACTCTTTGTGACCCCATGGACTGCGGCACCTCAGGCTTCCTTGTTCTTCAGTATCTCCTGGAGTTTGCTCAAACTCATGTTCATTGAGTCAATGATGCCATCTAACCATCTCATCCTCTGTTGCCCCCTTCTCCTCCTGCCCTCAATCGTTCCCAGCATCAGGTTCTATTCCAAGAACTGAGAATGGATGCATGACAAATGTAATCTATACCAAAGTTAGTCTTAATTTCTTCCAACTAGTGGCACATTAATTTCTGCCTCAAAGGGAATCTGCAATATGATTGCTTAGAATTACTTTTTATTATTGTCATTGCAGCTCACATTAGTTAAAAACTTCCCTGAACTACCATTTTGGGGGAGGAGTTCCCAAAGTGAAGAGGAAGTGCCACTGCTGGTACATAAAATGATGAGATGATACTTTGGACTAGGTATTGAATCACATACTGAGAAAATGACCCCTCTCCCAACGTTCTTTAAATTTATCAGAATATATCAAAGAGCAAGCCTCACTTTGGTACTCACACATATTTAAGCTCTTTTATGACACCGCCAATTTAATTTCCCTTGTAAACAGAAAGAGCATATGGCTCAGGCCTGAAGGCTTTATCAGACAACAGAATCTAGACAGAATTTAACAGCAATTGTTTTTAAAAGCAATTGATACTGGTTCACCCATTGTGGGAGGGGTACAAAGATTCCCTTTTAAAGAAAATTAGCATTTAAAAAGGATTATAAAATTTTGTGTTTTTATGTTATGTATTTTATCACCGTAAACCACTAAAAAAAAAAAAACAAGATGTTAACAGCAGAAGGTGAAGTGTAAACCATGACAAAAAGCACCAGGGTGATATTTGAAATACTAACATTTGGAAATAAAAGGCTATATGGCTTGATGTTACCAGTACAGAACCAAGTGGAACATGTTCAGATTTACTTTAATTTCTATTTTGCATTAAAACAAATGTAAATATATATAATAATAAACTGTATTTTTTTGGTGATAGAAAAAGCTAAGATTTGTAACTCTGACATTAAGAGTTAAATTAGCTTATGCTATGCTAAGTCACTTCAGTCGTGTCCGACTCTGTGCGACCCCATAGATGGCAGCCCACCAGGCTCCCCCGTCCCTGGGATTCTCCAGGCAAGAACACTGGAGTGGGCTGCCATTTCCTTCTCCAATACATGAAAGTGAAAAGTGAAAGTGAAGTTGCTCAGTCCTGTCTGACGCTTAGCGACCCCATGGACTGAAGCCTAACAGGCTCCTCCGTCCATGGGATTTTCCAAGCAAGAGTACTGGAGTGGGGTGCCATTGCCTTCACAAGGAAATCCACTGCAGTATTCTTGCCTGGAGAATCCCATGGATAGAGAAGCCTGGCGGGTTACAGTCCATGAGGTTGCAAAGAGTCAGACATGACTGAAGCAACTTAACACACACATATACTTGATCACATGATTTTATATATATATTAATAACTTCAGATATGCAGATGACACCACCCTTATGGCAGAAAGTGAAGAGGAACTAAAAAGCCTCTTGATGAAAGTGAAAGTGGAGAGTGAAAAAGTTGGCTTAAAGCTCAACATTCAGAAAACGAAGATCATGGCATCCAGTCCCATCACTTCATGGGAAATAGATGGGGAAACAGTGGAAACACTGTCAGACTTTATTTTGGGGGGCTCCAAAATCACTGCAGATGGTGACTGCAGCCATGAAATTAAAAGACGCTTACTCCTTGGAAGAAAAGTTATGACCAACCTAGATAGCATATTGAAAAGCAGAGACATTACTTTGCCAACAAAGGT
>NW_011494734.1:795281-797270 GCF_000754665.1 Bison bison bison
TGCTGGGAGGGATTGGGGGCAGGAGGAGAAGGGGATGGCAGAAGATGAGATGGCTGGATGGCATCACTGACTGGATGCACGTGAGTCTGAGTGAACTCCAGGAGTTCGTGATGGACAGGGAGGCCTGGCGTGCTGCAATTCATGGGGTCTCAAAGAGTAGGACACAACTGAGTGACTGAACTGATATATATATATATATATATATACACACACACACACATATATATATATATAATTGACTTAATCTATGCCAATACCATAGAAATTGGTAACTCCCTACACCAAAAAAAAAAAAAAAAACCTTCGCACAAAGTTCATAATTTATAAGCTGAAAATGATGACATAAAAAATATTTTGTGATGAGAGCACTTCTGCATTTGAGATCATAATTTGGGGCTAATAGTAAGTAAACCAAATGTCACTGACAATCCCAGTTGGCAAACAGCATCTGTGACAAATTCTACAACGGAAAGATGCACGGTTCTGTAATGGCTTATAATAGGCATACTTTGACCGAGACAGGGTTTCCTTGAGATGATAGGGTTAGGAGGTGCAAAATAGCAAGGCAGGAGGAACATGCCCAAAGTGGAGGAGTCTGAGGCTAGGCTGAAGAGTACCAGTGCTCAATGGTTCACCTTTAGGCCAAGAACAACAGGAAGACAGCAGAAGAGTCTGTAAAGTGGAGTTACCTACCTGAGAAGATCTGCATTCTGGAAGGTTTGAAATGGCTGTAATATGGCAACCTTCTCAAGTGGCATCAGAATACAGAATCAAAGTTTAAATAGGTAACAAATGAAAAAAATAATTTAGGAACAACTACACTTAGACCAAAACATATAAAAAATGTCATAATTTCTTCATCAGACCTATGGGGCCTACCTCCATCAAGGGTTTTAAAGTAGCAGGGACTAGAACTCTAAGGAGGGGTTCTCAGGGCTGGGGTGGCTGAGTGTCAAAACTGTGGGGCTCTGCTCACTTTCCTGCTTCCCTGTTCACACTTTTCTTTTTTTATGTTTTTCATGAAAGGTTTCAAATAAGGTTCAGCTGACGAAAAAATTTTGTTACTAAAACCAAATCTGAAAACTGATATTAATACCTATGGTCTCTAACACCCAGGTAAAAGACTAGAAGTCATGAGTGGGAGAGCAGTACCTCATATGGCTATATCCTCTGGTTCATGTTTGGTCTAAACTTCTCATTCTGATCTTCTTCCTAAGTATCTTTGCTGGTGGTTTAGCCACTCAGTCGTGTCTGACTCTTTGCAACTCCATGGACTGTAGTCCACCAGGCTCCTCTACCAATGGGATTTTCCAGGCAAGAATACTGGAGTGGGTGGCCATTTCCTTCTCCAGGGAATCTTCCCAACCCAGGGATCAAACCCAGGTCTCCTGCATTACAGTCAGATTCTTTACCAACTGAGCCACCTTAGGAACTCAGAAATAGTCCCCTATCTGCCTCTAGTCCTCTTCAAAAAGGTTCAAACTCTAGGTCACCCTGGCACATCCACCAGAATGGTAAAAGAAATAGGAAGTAAGGAGAGAAAGGGAAAGGGAAGGGAAGAGAGAAAGAATATACAGAAGCCAGCTGGCAAAGACCTGGAGCACAGCTGGTGGGAGTGCAGATTGGCACATTTGCTTCGGAAAGTTGGCAATATCCACCAAAGTTCAGCAACTGCACTCCTAGGAATACACGCAACAGAAATGCTATGCAAAGGTTCATTCACCAAAAGACATGTATACAAATGCTCACAGCAGCACTAATTCTAATAACTATCAACTGCAAACATTCCACAAGCTCATCAATAGAACAGATTATTTATCTACTGTTAGGTATATTCATATGTTGAATACTGTACAGCAATGAGACTGCATCAATTACAATTACACAGGAAAACACATACAAATCTCACATAGGTAACACTGGGAGAAGACACACCAAAAGAGTATGCAGAGTGTGTGTGTGTGTGTGTGTATACATACATACATATAT
>NW_011494734.1:797370-899068 GCF_000754665.1 Bison bison bison
TACATATATTACTCAAAAAGAGATGAAACAACTGACTAGTCATGCACAGAAACAATGGCAACTTCTACCTTAATACTAAAGCCCAAAATTAATCACAGACTTAAATATTAAGAGCTGAAAATTTCTATATGCAAATCTAGAAGAAAACCTTAGTGACCATGGACTTGGCCAAGATTTAGATACAACACATAAACTACACAAGAAAGAAAAAAAATCGAACTGAATTTGATAATGATCTGTACACTTTCCCATATACAACTACAATTTAAATATTACTAAATAATAAATAAAAGCAGAAGCAAGCATAAAGACAGAATAGACAAAAGACAACCCAGTAAGCCACAGTTATCTCAACACTCAAGAAAAATGTTTCAAATGCTCCTATCCTGCAAATACAGAAACAAAGCCAAGAATGTCAGAGTGACAGGTGCGAAGGGGAAAAATAGTGATCACTGAGGCCCACTACCCTCTGTATTGGAATGGGAAGGGGATAAGTTCAACGAAGAGAGAATCTTATAAAATTTGGCTCTCCTCTCACAACTACTTCACCACAGCAACATGGAGAAAAATAAACTCAACATCAGAGCAAATAAAAGACCCCTTGATCCTGGATCATTTTCCACTGAACATCCTTTACTTTCTTCTCTCTTCATATGGTGAGATCCTTATTTATTCTTTCCCTTCCATTCTCCTGATTCTTCCAGACTTCTCTTTTTGCTTTCTGCAACCACGCATTATTATCATATGCCCTTTTTCTCTTCACTGAATAGGCTCCAAAGTAAGAAGAGGAACTAAAATATATACACAAAAATAGCACAAATTCGCAACTTCTCTGGTGGCCCAGTGCTTTAGACTTCACACTCCCATTGCAGCAGGTACGGGTCCCATCCCTGGTTAGGGAATTAAGATCCCACATGCCATACAGCACAGGTTCCATATGTATTTCAAATGCCCTTATATGAATGGAGGAGCAACACACCAATCTCCACCACTTCTTACCAACTCTGTCTACATAGCATTGGTAGAATATAGGCCACAGCATAATTATTTTTATGATACTTTCTCCCTCTCCCTTTCTCTCTTCTTTATTTTTTTTTTTAAATTTTATTTTTAAATTTTACAATATTGTATTAGTTTTGCCAAATATCGAAATGAATCCGCCACAGGTATACCTGTGTTCCCCATCCTGAACCCTCCCCCCTCCTCCCTCCCCATACCCTCCCTCTTCACTCTTCTTTAAAAGGTAGCTAGCAACTTGCAATGGCAACCCACTCCAGTACTCTTGCCTGGAAAATCTCATGGACGGAGGGGCCTGGTAGGCTGTAGTCCATGGCATGGGGTCGCTAAGAGTCGGACACGACTGAGCGACTTCACTTTCACTTTTCACTTTCATGCACTGGAGAAGGAAATGGCAACCCACTCCAGTGTTCTTGCCTGGAGAATCCCAGGGACAAGGGAGCCTGGTGGGCTGCCGTCTGTGGGGTCGCACAGAGTCGGACACGACTGAAGCGACTTAGCAGCAGTAGCAGCAGCAGCAACTTGCCAAGTATGTGCTAGCTTTGTGGGATGCTAAAGATCTAGGATACTACTTATCTATTCCAATATAAAAACCCCTTTTGACAGCAAAAAAAGAAAAATAGTAAGAAACACATGCACAACAAGAAATGGTCCTTTCGGTATCCATTTCCTGAAAAGCAAATGGATTTCCTACAAGGCACTGATATTTACGTTTCCTACACACTGACACACCTTTAATTTCTGAGTGACTGTGAACCTTATTAATCACATCATTCATTCACATATAACAGCAGATGTGGGCCATGTTTATGGCAGATGCGGATTCTCAGCTTCTCAAGCCCCTTATCTCTTACCTCCTCAACTCTTTCTGAACTCAGCCTAGATGGACTGGGGATCATAGCTCTCATTACTCTGGGCTCAACTCTTCTGTATTAAGTATGGTCTGAATTTGTTCATGAGCCCACTGAAGAAGCAGTAATAGAATGAAAAAATTTGTAGTAGAGCAAAGTGCTTTCTGTTCACTCAGGACCTTTCTGGGAATGATTTATCAGAGTCCTTCCAACAGCACCCCACTCCTTCACACACACATTTTCCTCACTTAGAACTAGTATCTGAAAATGTTTAATAAATGATCATCTACAAATGTTGAATAAATGATCATTATATTTTTTCCTAGGTATTATCATTATTACCATCCTCTTCTTCCCCACCAACTGTAACCCCATAAATTTCCACTTGCCTGGAGTGTTCTAGCTAGGAAAACGCAAGAAGAAGCAAATATCTGAAAATTTAATTTTTGCATCAAATTAATACACGTTTTTTTTTAAAAATAGGAAGTAGTAGTAGATGAAGAAGTAAAATTGTGCCTGACCCTTGTCTCTATCATATTTAAGCTGAATACAATTCATCTATGCAATAGCAGCTCCATTAAAAGAAAAATACTCAGTGTAAGGTTTATTCCTAAAATCTGCAGAAGGGCACTCTTGCCACATACGTGTTCCTTTTAACTGGCAATAATTAGGATCATTTGGTTTTTTATTCATTCAATAGTGTTCTCCATCCTTAATTTTTTAAGTAGGTAAGCTAACTTTTTTTTCTCTCTATCCAACATATAAAACCAAAAAATAAATTTTAACTTTTGTCACCCAACTGGTTTTTGTCCTATGAGTCAGCCATTCTGAAAAGAAGTGCTCCACACCTCCCCGGCCAAATGACATTGGATGGATCCCCCTCATTCTGTTTAAGGTGTTACAAATAAATAAATAAATTTCAAGATGTATCGAGATCTGTTAAGATTATTAGGAACATCACATCACTGTTTGTATACCTATTGTATTTTGTACTTAAAACATCATTCCTCCACTTGATTCTCCCAAACATTGAAAGAGCATGCTACACTGCAGACAGTAAACAAAAACCAATCGTAAGAAAAGATAACTCTCTTTAAAGAAAAAAGGTTTCTTCATTCTTTTTTTAACCAATAAATACATGGAAATACTGACCAGAGGTAAATTCCAAATATCTTTAAGACTCATGCCATGCTTCAAATATATAATTTAAAATAAAACAGTCAAATATGTTAAAAATTTAGGTGATTAGAGAACAAGGAACTGCAGAGTGTAGTGGCAATGCTACAGGATACTATATTAAATTTGTAGGCCGAATATAGTATAATTAGGCCGTAATTTTTTTTTAAACTTCAGATTCTTGGTTTTCAAATTCTTCCAGATAAAACAAAACAAAACAAAACAAAACGAATGACTATTTATCATTGTATAACTTTTTAAATGAGGGGGGAAGAGTAATTTCTATTTTTAATATGCCTACATTAGTAAAACAACTTCTGTGTTAGCAAAGTGTTGGCTGATCCATAAACTACATTAATATCCATTAGGTCAGCATATCACAATTGCTAAATTTATGTATGAACAACCCCCAAAAGAATAATAAAGTAAGCAAGCTCTGGTAAAAATGTGTATAAAACTGTCATAAGCACAGTGGCTGATTTCTAAACTTTAAAATCATGTCTGCATTCATCCTCCCTTTCATCAGATTTAACCACAAGACCTTAGGTGAGACAGTAATAATAATTTTAAAATAAATAAATGTCTTTACCAAAATATTTTAGAATATTTCCTTATAAGAGTATATTTTAACCATAAAAGCCTCACCCATTCCAAACTTGTTTCTTGGTAATACTCATCCATTCTGTTCAACCTTCAATTTCTCAATAGAGAAAACATGATACTCAAAAAGCCAACATAATTACTGTTGTCATGCCATTAAGAATGCTCTTCCTAGTAACAAAACTCTTAACATTACAGTTGGCACCCAGTCCGATCACTATTTACACCACCATCCTCTCCCATTCCCATCACCACCATTTTACTGGCAGAATATTCACAAGGCTGAAGATTGTTTTTTATCTCAGCAAAAAAGAACGCTTAAAATGGGATAGCTAGGCACAAACGAGAAGTTAGAAGCTACATAAAAATAAACACAAATGTGTCTAAATTTTTCTATCTTCAACCTCTAAAGAAAGCAGTAATATCTTCCTTATTTATAATTCCCTAAATTAAAGCCAGAGGCCTTTCACCCAATTATACTAATAAATCAATTTAATGTCATCATTTTGCCATCAGATCATGTCCTCCATACACTAGTGTACTATAATTAAATTCATTTTACCATGCTGGGTTCTTCACCTATTTTCTTTCTGGTGTTTTTCCTACATCATTCTTTATCTAGCAAATTATTTCTCCAAAATATCTTCCTAAATATTAAATATGAACAAAAAGACAACCCTGAAGAGTAACCAGGAAAGAGATAAATCAACACATCTTAAATATAAAAATATCAACATTAGGTATAAACTATTAGGTAACCAACAGAAAAGTAAGTACCAATTGTATGCCCAAGAACTTCAATTTAAAATATTATGTAGTATAAACCTTTGGTAAACAGAAGTGAACACACATTTACATATAAAAATAGGCAACTATAGTCTCATTTCTGACTTGAGAGAAATGTATCTTAATTCTATTCATTAAGTTAAACAGACATTTTATGGAAATATCTCCTTACAGGTATAATCATTTGACTGACAGATAAAATAATCGCTTTAAAAATACTTCTGAGTCATTTTGTCCTTACCTGCAGGCATGAACCATTACTGCATGCAGTGACTGTTCCATTTCCTAGCACAGACTTGAAGAAGCATCGTATCTCTCTTTCAGAATGTGACTAATATGTGGGTTTGCAATTCCTAAGCTATTTACAAATGGCACTCCCTTTCCACACAAGAAAATATTTATTACAACCAAAAGCTAAGTATTTTTAACCTAGACCTTACAAATAATATTGGAAATTTTGTGTAGCAAAATTTCCTCAAAACATAGGAAGAAAACCTAGTACTATTTCCTTAAAGAAAGCAAGATTTTTGTTTATTTTCTAGCTAAGTAAATTATTTTTTAAAGCCTTCAACAGCTGTCACACATAAGCCAGCGCTCTGCTGTGTTATGGTGTGCATGCTGCAGCTGATTAGGCTTCACTATTAAAAAAAAAAAAAATCAATTACCCCTTTTGTAAAAGCAGAACAGCTTACCCAATACACACCTTCAAAACAGCACAATGACCAGCATGCAGTACAATACGTTATATAGCAAACTTGACAAGAAAACAATATGCCCTGATTTGTTTCTTAGCAATGCTACACCATTAATTGTTCATGCAAGAGATGTAGCTGTACCTTTCTGAAGAGGACGACTTCTCAGAGTTAACTGACATCAGCAGCTCAATCTTCTGCTTGATTTCTGGAAAAATCAGAAAATATTCACAACCAAGATTGCCTGCCCTTGCTTTCAAGCCTTATATCAAGAGATTTTTCTTCTCTAATCCCTTTTGTTCAGAATGAGGCCACAAGATTCGCAGTACTTCTGTCAGGACTGGGATTCAATGGTGCTATAAAGGGAAAAAGCTCCAGAGGCATCAGGCCTTGCTAAACTATGCACATGACTGTTTATGAAAGCAGGAAGTACCATTTCTGCCAAGCAGAGGGGTGTTTTCTTTTTTAAGGTAGAACTAGCATGGCTCTCCAAGATGATTTTAAATGAGGCAAATTAAAATACAAACTAAAAATGCTAACAACTGGATTCAATTTACTAGATAATTTGAGAAGTTGGAATAATAAAGTTACAGACTGTAATGAACAGACAGGCAACCCTTGGCTACTTCTATTTCACCAGCCCTGAAAAATATGGCTCAGTGAATCATTTTTGTCACTTAAGAATGAAATATTAAACCAGAACCCAAATTTTTAATTAAAATATTTTAATCTTTGTTAAAATTTATTGATTGACTTTTAATTAAAGATACATTTAGTACCTACTCCCTAACTCTTTAGAAAAACACTTCTGTTTTACACCTTAATTTCCCCTCCTCCTTTGCAGTACAGCACAAGTGAACAGCAACACCCAGTTACCGAGCAGATAATATACTTGTCCTTTTAGGAGAGGACTGACAATGCTATCTGCAACAGAAATGTAAGCACCAATTCTATTTAATTAAAAGATCATTGCTCATATTGATTTGGAAAAACAGATCACAGACTAAAAGGGAAAGTCAGATAAAAATAAAAGAGGAAAAAGGGGGAAAACCTAACACATTTCCTTTAAAATACTAACCACTAACCCAAGAACATAATTTTATGTGAAAAAAAATTGACATGGTCCTATTACCCAGACTATTTCATATATATAAAGCTGATTTCCTATTTGTAAATGTTTTCCTATTCAAAATCTTAAAAATTCACATATCAAACATAAAACACAGTGCCACCGAAATCTACAGGCAGTCATGAAATTTCAAAGTAGACCTCAATAGTTTTCAGATTTTTTTAAAGGGTAAAACGATTTTTTTCTTTTTAAGAATCTTAATTCTAGAAATACAAGAAATATGAGATGTAAAGGAAAAAGGAAAATAAATAGTTGCATAAAATACAATGGATTTGTACAAAAATACCCTCTCAATGCTGCTAAAATAGTTTTTCCAAATTGAAGCTAACAGCTTCATCCAATGGGCATTATAAAGCTGGCGTGAATATCTGATGAGAGCATAAAATCTACCACAGGCTACAGCCAAACTACCACTGGGGAGAGCACACAGCACAGCGGTAAAACTGAAGATGATGATAATGAAACTTACCTTGAGGATTCTTACGTGGATTACAGAGCCTGGCACCTGGTGCCATAGTGAACGCTCAGTAACGCCCCGTTTAAAAAGACATTTAAGACTCAGGCTCCAGGCTCCACCACCAAGCAGCCTTGGATCTGAAAGCGGACTCCTCCATCATTTTTAATAGTGATACGACCTTGGGGAAATTACTTAAAACTCTCTAAGCCTCTATCTCCTCTCCTATAAAATGGGGATAATAATTCTATGTGAAGCGTTACTGTGAGGATTTAATGACAAAGCTCATGAAAGGCAAACAGTGCTGTACTCGGCACAAAGTAATAAGCCATTTCTGCCTATTGCTATTTACTAGGAAGTGCCCAGAAAAGGATGGGATCCTAAATAAATATTTGCTGAATAACATAATGAGGTAGACTAGGTCTGTCCCACTTTAAAGAGCTTTTCTATAATTTTAATCCACCTTCTCTTTCTTATTGCCACCCATAACATACATCTTTCTATCACTGCAGTACTATTATAAGTGGAAATTAAATTTTAACCTGTATCTCTGCCTTCCTATATACCTAGAGAATTATTCTCAGTTTATCAACTAGCCACTGCAGGAATGGGGTGACACTTGCATTTTTTGTTGTCGCAGTTTTTCATTCCACAAAGACAGAAAGTTCACACTTCCTGTGCACTTGAGCTCAAAGTCTCCAAGATTAAACTGCATAGCTCTAATGAAGTATATCCCCATCTTACACATATATTAGGAAAGTCAAAGCTCTAAACCAGTTTCTGGCTGGTGATTTTGGAAACTACAAATCAAAAAAGTTTCAAATAATTCATGAGAAGGCTTCCAAAATGATTTTCACATTTTCTTCAAACCTTCAGATTTGTTTATAGCTCCAGAAGGACTGAAAGGTTCCGGAATGTTCACAAATACCATGATAACATTGTATCCACTGAGAGCCACACATTCCTTCAACACTCCTATCTAATCCTTATCAATACCATTCTTGGGCCTGACTACTCCCTATGTTCATTCCACCACAATATCCGACACAGTCCTGGGGGCTTTGATGCTCATGTCAATATGATTTCAAATACTCCTGGCTAAGTCCCATGGCCTTTGGCCTCCCCAAGTGTCTTGAACCCCTGATCACCTGAGTCATCTACCACCATGACCACACACAGGACACATTCTCACATGTACTGCAAATCTGTCCCCCAAATTAGTTGTTTTTCTATATTCATACTGGATATTTCACAGTATCCAAGACCCTACACTTTATTTTTCTGCAATTAATTCCACCAATCTCTTTACAAACTTTCCTCACACCAAAAATTTTAAATTGTCATCCTATTTTCTCCAATATGTTGCCTTCTAGAATTTACCTTGGTTTATGAATTGACATAGAGATCTGGTCTGTTTTTATAAGTTCACATTTTGAAACCTTACATCCAGCCCATCCCCTCAATTTTAAATTACTCTCTTCTCCATCCCTCCTTGGTACTTCCAAAGCAGCAGTTTTACAACCTTGCAAACACATATTCAACCATCTCCATTTATACATTCAGGCCAGTGAGTACAAAGATGGCCACATTAGCTTATTTCACAAAGAATTAAGCTAGTAGTATCTGGAAGTGTGAATAAATTATTGAAAATTATAATTAAGTTGATTCTTTTTAAGTCATAAGTTTGTTTTAATTTCTAAGCAACATTATAGAACAATGCAAGCTTTGTTTTCAGTGCTTTTGGGTTCTTATGATTCTCCCCTGGGTTCTTTGCTGGATCGTTTTTTCACCTGGACCTTAAATGGTGGTGATTCCACTCACTGACTCTTCTATCTACACCCCTGACATGGAAAACTATCAAGGCATTGATGATGACCAGATCTGAATTTCTAGCCCAATACTGTCTCCTGAACCCTAGAACTATATATCTTTCCAGGCCTACTTGGCATTTTCACATGGATGATCCCCGGTTTGCTGTGAACACAATGTCTACAACTAACCTCACTGGGAATTCCCAGGTGGTCCAGTGGTTAGGACTCAGTGCTTTCACTGCCAGGGCCTGGGTTCAATTCAGTCAACGAACTAGGACCCCCACAAGCCATGCAGTGCAGCCAGCAACAACAACAAAACAAATCTAACTTAACCAGTCTAATGTGTCCTGTTACAGGCTTTACCTCAGTGAGCAGCAACATCATTGCCCCACTAAGACAGACATTTTTGAGGGATCCCAGACTAGCACCCGTGTTTCATTTGGAATATTACTGCCACCATTCTCCTTATATATATATTATATACATACACACACACACACACACACACACACATATTGATCTCTAGTCTGTGATTCTCCAAGGATCATGTTTTCTCATACCACCAAGTCTTCTCTCATGCACTTTCCTCTCCCTAGAATGCCACTGTCTACTCTGTTAAACACTCAACTCACTCTTTCTTTCTTTCTTTCTTTAGCCATGCTGCAGAGGATGTGGGATCTTAGTTCCCCAACCAGGGATTGAACCTTTGCCCTCTGCAGTGGAAGCTCAGTCTTAACCACTGAACCACCAGGGAAGCCCCCCAACTCATTTTTCTCATCTCAGCCCAAACGGTACCTCTTCCCTGACATCTTCCCAGACAAAATACAGTTTGTCTCCTCTGCCCCTCTACATTATCACATGTACCTGCATTACAGAATTACTAAAATACATACACTGGGTCACTCTCTCTGAGACCACAGCTTCCTTAGAGATAAAGACCTGAATTTTCACTTCAATCCACACTTACTTCTTGACACTCTCATACTATTCTTAAGCTGTTCTACTCAATTTAAAGTTAAAATATAGTTAAGTTCCTAGTTCTTAAATAAATATTTCCAGATAAAATTACTCTGAGATTCCAGCAACTAGAATTTAGTAGAGCTAGGAGAGTCTGCAGAGATCATCACACCACTGAATCACAGAAGTCTACAAAGAAGAATCTGAGGAGTGAAAAGTTAAACAACTGGTAACAATAACATTCTTCATCTTCTCCAAAGGATTACTGTCTCTGAGAACTACCGCTAATTTCCAAGGACCTACCAACACAAGCAGAATATTCCAGCCTTCTTCTAAATCAACTTCTTAAATGTGATTTTCTCATGTGTGCGTGTGTGCTAACTCACTTTGGTCATATCTGACTCTACCACCTCATGGACTGTAGCCCACCAGGCTCCTCTGTCTCTGGGATTCTCCAGGCAAGAATACTGGAATAGGTTGCCTTGCCCTCCTCCAGGGGATCTTTCCCACCCCGGGATCAAACCCACCCATGTCTCTTACATCTCCTGCACTGCAGGCGAATTCTTAACCACTGAGCCATTAGGGGAGACAATTTTCTCATACATCCAATAAATTAAAATCATCACGATTAGTCAACTTTCCTGAGTAAAACTGGTTGGTCTATGATATCATACTCTTCTTATTCATGACTAAATATATATAACAAAGAAGAAAAATCAATTCACTGAGACTTTGCCCATTCATTCTCTTCTATCCAACTTACAGACCTGCTTTATGATGTTTATTCTTATTACACTCACACTTTAAAACATACTCAAACTTCTTGTAAAGATGAATAGTTCAACTCTTCAGCTAATGGCCTACTATCTCTAATACTTCATTTTCCATTCAATACCATGAGTGTGAAGATTCATAGAACAATTAGGGTCCAGAGATGAACCAATTCCTAAGATCCCTGACAAGGAATATTGGTGACTGATAAGTACTACTGAAACAAAGTACAGTAAAGGAGGTGCTTCAAAGATTCAGACCCTAAGAGAAACAGAGTAGTCCTGAATCCACCTAGAATTTTAAGAGCAACAGCAGCATAAGAGTAACACAGGGCTGTAATGGAGACGATCCACTACCATGTCCTTTAAGATCACGCAACACCAAGCATGAGCTCAGACAGGACCCCTTACTCTTATGACATGGAAATTAAATAAGACATCGCAATTGGACAAACAGTTCTACCTAAACTCTAGGGCCTTCATCCTTTTAACACAGGTGTTATTCCAACAGATTTACTAAATTTCCTCCCACTTGTCAAGTTTGGAGGACTTTCAGGCTACAAGAAACAGGTATGTGCTCAGGTTACTTCAGATGATAGGATAATACAGCAACAATAAATCTAGAAGAAGAACAAGCCTCAGTAGGTCTCAGAATCTTGTTCAGAAAACAGGGCAGCTCTTGAAACCCAGTTACGGTACCAAGTGTTCAAAGGGACTATTCTCTACCTTAAGGCTTCCCACTCTGGTGGTCAACACCTCTGACTCTAATTCTATTTCTCCTTCACTACCAATTAACTGCTTCTCCTCTTTACTTCACACATTTGCAGATTCTACTGCCTTGGGATGCACACTTATAGCCTTCTCTTGGTGTCTCCAACTTAAGCGAGTATCTTTTGTTTAAGCCCACAAGAGGGCCTGCAGACACTTTTCTGGCTCAGGTGTCAAACCCTGTACCACCTAAGACCAAGTGCTGAGGTCTTGACTGAAAATTCAGGAGACTGACACACAAGATACCCTTCTCAAAGGGGCAAGGAGTGAAGCAGCCTCTCTGAGCCATCTACGAAGGTCCATCAAGTATTAACTGCCCAATATGTGAAAGATCAGTCTAGCCTAAAAAGGAGTCCCTATTATTCCAGGTTTCTTTGTGATGAGAATGCACAAAAAAGCAAAAGTTGTGCAAGCAAAAATAACCATCAGGGCTTCCCTGGTGGTCCAGTGGTTAAGAATCTGCCTTGCAATGCAAGAGACATCAGTTCAATCCCTGGTCCAGAAGGATCGCACATGCCTGGAGTAACTAAGTCTATGCGCGCAACAAATACTGAGCCAAGCATTAGAGCTGGTGGTGTGCCTAGAGTCTGTGCTACGCAATAAGAGAAGCCCAAATGAGAAGCCTGCAACAATGAGAATACACCACAATGAAGACACACCACAGCCAAAAAAACAAAATCAATCAGTAAGTAAGTGAAAGTCACTCAGTCGTGTCTGACTCTGTGACCCCATGGACTATTTACGTGGAATTCTCTAGGCCAGACTACTGGAGTGGGTAGCCTTTCCCTTCTCTAATAAGTCTTTAAAAAAAAGATAAGTGTTTTCATTTTATTTATAAAATGAAACTCCAGAGCAAAGTAAACACTGAAAATCGGCAACAAAGTATGCAATTTTAGACAAAACTGATGGGACAATACAAAAAAAAAAGTTTGAACCGCAGGCAAATCCACTGACAAATGACAATATAAAATGAGTTAAGAAGTTTAGTTATCGTTAGGAATAATCAAGGTAAGTTGATTCACTGGTGCTAAGTTTGCCAACAAAGGTCCGTCTAGTCAAGGCTATGGTTTTTCCAGTGGTCATGTATGGATGTGAGAGTTGGACTGTAAAGAAGGCTGAGCGCCGAAGAATTGATGCTTTTGAACTGTGGTGTTGGAGAAGACTCTTGAGAGTCCCTTGGACTGCAAGGAGATCCAACCAGTCCATTCTGAAGGAGATCAGCCCTGGGATTTCTTTGGAAGGAATGATGCTAAAGCTGAAACTCCAATACTTTGGCCACCTCATGCGAAGAGTTGACTCATTGGAAAAGACTCTGATGCTGGGAGGGATTGGGGGCAGGAGGAGAAGGGGACGACAGAGGATGAGATGGCTGGATGGCATCACTGACTCGATGGACATGAGTTTGAGTGAACTCTGGGAGTTGGTGACGGACAGGGAGGCCTGGCGTGCTGCGATTCATGGGGTCGCGAAGAGTTGGACACGACAGCGACTGAACTGAACTGAACTGAAGTGTCTCAAGAATGATAATTATTTGATTTTGAGAGACTACCAGGGGAAAATAATACTACTCTTAAATAGTCTGCAAAAATATCCAACATTACAATTCCATTATTACTTATAAGATACCCAATCATATTATTACAGTCATCCCCTGATATCCACAGGATAAGGGGTGACTGGTTCTCCGACTCCCACCCCATTCATTTCAGTCACTCAGTTGTGTCCAACTCTATTATGACCCCATGAACCGCGGCACACCAGGCTTCCCTGTCCATCACCAACTCCCCGGAGTTTACCCAAACTCATGTCCATTGAGTCGGTGGTGCCATCCAACCATCTCATCCTCTGTCGTCCCCTTCTCCTCCTGTCCTCAATCTTTCCCAGCATCTGGGTCTTTTCAAATGAGTCAGCTCTTCGCATCAGGTGGCCAAAGTATTGGCGTTTCAGCTTCAACATCAGTCCTTCCAATGAACACCCAAGACTGATCTCCTTTAGGATGGACTGGTTGGATCTCCCTGCTGTCTAAGGGACTCTCAAGAGCCTTCTCCAACACCACAGTTCAAAAGCATCAATTCTTCGGCGCTCAGCTTTCTTTATAGTCCAACTCTCACATCCATACATGACTACTGGAAAAACCATAGCCTTGATGAGACGGACCTTTGTTGACAAAGTAATATCTCTGCTTTTTAATATGCTGTCTAGGTTGGTCATAACTTTCCTTCCAAGGAGTAAGGATCTTTTAATTTCATGGCTGCAATCACCATCTGCAGTGGTTTTGGAGCCCAAAAAAATAAAGTCAGCCACTGTCCCCATCTATTTGCCATGAAATGATGGGACCAGATGCCATGATCTTAGTTTTCTGAATGTTGAGCTTTAAGGCAACTTTTTCACTCTCCTCTTTCACTTTCATCAAGAGGCTCTTTAGTTCTTCTTCACTTTCTGCCATAAGGGTGGCGTCATTTGCATATCTGAGGTTGTTGATATTTCTCCCGGCAATCTTGATTCCAGCTTGTGCTTCTTCCAGCCCAGCGTTTCTCATGATATACTGCACATATAAGTTAAATAAGCAGGGTGGCAATATACAGCCCTGACGTACTCCTTTTCCTATCTGGAACCAGTCTGTTGTTCCATGTCCAGGTCTAACTGTTGCTTCCTGACCTGCAGGTTTCTCAACAGGCAGGTCAGTTGGTCTGGTATTTCCATCTCTTTCTGAACTTTCCACAGTTTATTGTGATCCACACCATCAAAGGCTTTGGTATAATCAATAAAGCAGAAATAGATATTTTTCTGGAACTCTTGCTTTTTCGATGATCCAGCGGATGTTGGCAATTTGATCTCAGGTTCCTCTGCCTTACACCCTGCTAGTAACAAAATCTATGGATGCTCAAGTCCCTTAGTTGGCCCTGAGTATCCACGGATTTGGAATCAACCTGAATCAACTATATACTAAACATAAAATGAAAATGTTTATGCCAAAACAACCAACACTTGATCCTGTCTTCATTCTAAAACTCAGTACATATTTTTCAACCATAACTTGAACTTTGGTTAAATAAGTGTACTGATTTTATTTTTCAAGGTGAAGTCTCCATTTCACTCTCTTCCCTAAAAGTTAGCTTGTTGCTTATTTTTCTGGCGTCAAATTTTCTCCTGCTGTAATTCCAAAACAAGGTTACTTTATGATCCTGAATATGGCACAATGCCAACCAACAACAATGTGTTCACTTCAAACTCTACAATGGGGTGAGGAGGGAGTATGTGCGGGGGCAGGGAGGTGGGAAGGAATTGGAGGGGGCTGGAGGTGATTTCAGGCTGGTTAGGTTTCTGGTTTAAAACTTTCAAGATAACTTCTGCTGCCACTTATAAGAAACTTCCCTTACTAAAGTAAATGTTTTTCCTTCGATCACTTTTAAAATTACTATTCTGAGTACAATGTATAACCCAAAAGAAATACTACTTTAAAAGAAAAGATTTGTTTCTGATTTCCAAATCCTAGCAAGAAAAGTGGGTCAATCTCTAAAATTTGGATTCCCATTCTCACCCACCCCCTGGAAGCCATCAAATAAGAAGGCAGAGGGAAGAGACCAATGCTAGGACTATCTCTGTACCAGGTCAAGACCATCCTAACACTTTGAGCACAGTTCATCACACAGTTTTTTTTTCTGTTGATTTGTTATTTTTATGTTGAGGTATTTCAGAAACACAAAACTGCATTAAAGTGTGAAAACATGAATCTTTAAATAAATTCCTAATTCTGTGAGCCTCACCCCCTATTAGCAATGAAATGTAATGAAACTAATCCCTGAAAACGGTCTACCAGTTTCTCACCATGGCAGACTATCATTAATAGTTAATCTAGCCACTAAACTCTTACCCTTGCTCTGTTGGGGAGACAGAAGAAGTAACACAAGTTCTTAGATAACTGAGATGTTTACACTCAGGATGAGATCTAGTGCTCTATTTGCCATGATGCTAAGGTTTAAAGTTTTCTCTATTTTATAACATGCTTAGAAAATAATTATCAACTGTATATTATATGAATTTTAGAAATTATATCATAATAGTACCCAGAAAAAGGAAGTATTTTTTTAATTCTAAGGCTTCCCTGATAGCTCAGTTGGTAAAGAATCCACCTGCAATGCAGGAACCCCAGTTTGATTCCTGGTTCGGGAATATCCACTGGAGAAGGGATAGGCTACCCACTCCAGCATTCTCAGGCTTCCTTTGTGGCTCAGATGGTAAAGAATCTGCCTGCAATGTGGGAAACTTGGGTTTGATCCCTGGGTTGGGAAGATCCCCTGCAGAAGGGAATGACTACCCACTGGAGTATTCTGGCCTGGAGAATTCCATGGACTGTATAGTCCATGGGGTCACAAGAGAGAGACATGACTGAATGATTTTCACTTTCATTTTTTATAATTCTAACTTAAAGATAGTTTTCCATACTAGATATTAATATACAACCGAAACTACTTAGTTCTCTAAAACTATGATTTACAATGTCCTATATTAAGATAGTTTCATTTCACTCACAATTTTGGCACATAAAGAACTGTGGGTTCACCAAAGAAGCCAAGGTCCCCTTAAATTCTTAAAAAAAACCAAATCACTCTCTCAAGAAGTCACAAGATTATCGTGCAAGGCATATTGAAATGTGTAAGAAAACAAGCCATATCAAAATATGTGAGTATAAGCAAGAATTAGTGTCCCTAACTCCTAACCAACATTAACCTTCAAACTTAGGAACTGAAATTTGTGATATAGTCCAATTTTCTCACCCTTCTACATTCCTTCAAGTATCAACAGTTAGTGATTTGCTACCTGAGCAAGGGGAAGAAAAAATATAACACAAAAATATGTAACATAAATTCCTCCTCTCGGAGTTCACAATACTTAACATTTAGCTTGAACAATCTGGTTTATTTAAGCCTCTTATGTGAATTACCTCATTTAATCCTCACAATAAATGCAGTGGTAGTACTCAATATTTTCATTTTATATGCATGAAAACTGAAGATTTGAAAGTTTAAGAAATTTGCTCAAGATGCCAGAGATAGAATTAAATATTTAGGGGAAAAAAATTAACTACAAGGTGAGAGACTTACACACTGAAGACTACAAAACTGTTGAAAAAAATTGAAGACCCAAATAAATGGGAAGACATCCTGTGTTCACGGAATGGAAGATTTACTACTGTTACGGTGTCAATATTCTTTATATTGATTTAAAGATTCATACAATCCCTACCAAAATTCCAACTGCCTTTTTTGGAGAAATGGACAAGCTGACCCTAAAATTCATATGGAAATGCAAGAGACCCTGAATAACCACAACAATCTTTAAAAAAACTGAACAAAGTTGGAAGGCTCACATATAGATTTCAAAACTTACTACAAAGCTACTGTAATCAAAACAGTGGGGACCTAACATAAAGACAGACATACAGATCAATGCCAAAGAATTAAGAGTCCAGAAATAAACCCTCACATTATAGTCAAGTGATTTCTGACAAGAGTGCCAAAGCCATTCAATGGGATAAAGAACAGTCTTCTAAAGATGGTGCTGGAAAAGTGAATGTCCACATGTAAAACAATAAAGCTCTCCTGCCTCACACCATAAACAAAATATTGATCCAAACTGCAACAAAGATCTAAATATAAAGGCTCAAACTATAAAACTTTTAGAAGGAAATATAGGTGTAAACCTTGATGATTTTGGGTTAGCCTTGAGTTTCTTAAGTATGATACCAAAAGCACACACACACACACACAAAACCCAGAAGAATAAATAGATGAATTGAACATAAGAATTAAAAATTTTTGTGCATCAAAAGATACTATCAAGAAAACAAAAGGATAATATACAGAATGAGAGTCATCAGTTCAGTCGCTCAGTCATGTCTGACTCTCTGCGACCCCACGGACTGCAGCACACCAGGCTTCTGTGTCCCTCAACTCCTGGAGCTTGCTCAAACTCATGTCCATCGAGTCGGTGATGCCATCCAACCATCTCATCCTTCGTCCCCTTCTCCTCCTGCCTTCAATCTTTCCTAGCATCAGGGTCTTTTGCAATGAGTCAGTTCTTCACATCAGGTGGCCAAAGTATTGGAGCTTCAGCATCAGTCCTTCCGATGAATATTCAGGGATTATTTCCTTTAGAATTGACTAGTTTGATCTCCTTACAGTCCAAGGGACTCTCAAGAGGCTTCTCCAACACCACAGTTCAAAAGCATCAATTCTTCAGCGCTCAGCTTTCTTTATGGTCCAACTCTAATATCCATACATGACTACTGCAAAAACCACAGCTTTAACGAGATGGACCTTTGTTGGCAAAGTAATGTCTCTGCTTTTTAGTATGCTGTCTAGTATTGGTCACAGCTTTTCTTCCAAGGAGCAAGCGTCGTTTAATTTCATGGCTGTAGTCACCATCTGCAGGGATTCTGGAGCTCAAGAAAATAAAATCTGTCATCACTGTTTCCATTGTTTCCCCATCTATTTGCCATGAAGCTATGGGTCTATTTGCCGTGAAGCTATGGGTCTATTTGCCATGAAGCTATAGGACCATCTGCTATGATGCGATGGGACCATTTGCCACGATCTTAGTTTTTGAATGTCAAGTTTTAAGCCAGCTTTTTCCCTCTCCTCTTTCACCTTCATCAAGAGGCTCTTTAGTTCCTCTTCTCTTTCTGCCACAAAGGTGGAGTCATCTGTGTATCGGAGGCTATTGGTATTTCTCCCAGCAATCTTGATAACTGCTTGTGCTTCATCCAGGCCAGCATTTCTCATGATGTACTCTGTATATAAGTTAAAAAAGCAGGGTGACAATATGCAGCCTTGATGTACTCCTTTCCCAATTTGGAACCAGTCCGTTGTCCCATGTCCAGTTCTAACTGTTGCTTCTTGAGCTGCATACAGATTTCTCAGGAGGCAGATAAGGTGGCCTGGAATTCCCATCTCTTGAAGAGCTGTGATCCAGTTGGTAAATCATCTGCCTGCAATGCAGGAAACCCGGGTTCAATTCCTGGGTCAGGAAGATCCCCTGGAGAAGGAAATGGCAACCCACTCCAGTATTCTTGCCTGGAGAATCCTATGGACAGAGGAGCCTGACAGTCTACAGGCCACGGGATCACAAGAGTCAGACATGACCTAGCGACTAAACCACCACACAATCAAAGGCTTTGGTGTAGTCAATAAAGCAGAAGTAGATGTTTTTCTGGAATTCTCTTGCTTTTTCTATGATCCAGCGTATGTTGGCAATTTGATCTCTGGTTCCTGTGCTTTATCTAAATCCAGTTTGAACATCTGGAAGTTCTCGGTTCACATACTGGTGAAGCCTGGCTTGGAGAATTTTGAGCACTACTTTGCTAGTGTGTGAAATGAGTGCAATTGTGCAGTAGTTTGAACATTCTTTGGCATTGCCTTTCTTTGGGACTGGAATGAAAACTGACCTTTTCCAGTCCTGTGGCCACTGCTGAATTTTCCAAATTTGCTGGCATATTGCATGCAGCACTTTAATAGCATCATCTTTTAGGATTTGAAATAGCTCAAACTGAATTTCATCACCTCCACTAGAGCTTTGTTCACAGTGATGCTTCCTAAGGCCCAGCTGACTTCGCTATTGAGAAGCAAATTCTTCACAGTATGAGAGTAAATGTTGAAAAAATCATGTATCTCATAAGGGATTAACATCCAGAATATGCAAACAACTCTTACAACTCAGCAATTAAAACCCCAACAATCCAATTTAAAATTGAGCCAAGAATTTAAATAGACATTTCTTGAAAGAGGAAATACAAATGGCTAATAAGCACATGAAAAGATGTTCATCATTATTTGTCATTAGGGAAATGCAAACCAAAGTAACAACGAAATACCACTTTATCACCACCAGGATGGCTATCATCATAAAGACAATAACAAGTGTTAGCGAGGATATGGAGAACTTGGAGTTTTCATGCGTTATTGGTAAGACTGTAAAATGGTACTTTTGCTTTGGAGAACAATCTGGTCTTCAAAAAGTTAAACAGAGTTACCATATGACTAAAAAATCCCACTCCTTCATGTAAACCCAAGAGGAAACATGTTCATAGAACACTTGTACACAAATATTCTTAATAGTGTTATGCATAATAACCAAAAAATGCAAACAACCCATACATCCTTTAATAGATGAATGGATAAACAAAATGTGGTATATCCAAACATAAAGGGAACGAAATACTGACACGTGCTACCTCATGGATGAATCTTGAAAACATCACAGAGAGCAAAACAAGTCAGACACAAAACACGTATGATTACATTTACATGAAAGACCCAGAACAGGGAAATTTACAGAGGGAAAACTCTAGGGGCTGAGGGGTGGGAAAATAGGGAGTATCTGCTAACACACAGTGGTTCCTTTCTGGGGGATGAAAATGTTCGAAATTAGGTAATGGAGACATTTTATAACATTATAAATATGATACATGCCCTTGAGTTGTACACTTTTAAATGATTAGAAAGGTGACTTAAAGTAAATAATATCTCAATTTAACAACAAAAAAAGATCCTAGAGCCAGTGTGTGGCTAAGTCAGGATGACAACCCAGACAGTCTAGAGCCAAAAGCCTACCTGCACAGGTGTGCAGCAAGCCTGCAAGCAGGACACAAGCAGTGTGTCTGGGGAAAGCAAGCAGTCAGAGAAGGCAGCTGGGCTTGGCGACTGGGGTTAGGAGAACTTTGCCAGGTGAAGAGAAGTCCACGCCGAACAGGAAAATGGCACAAACAAAGCTACAGAGAACCCAATCACACTAGCCATCTAAACTGTTTTGGTGCCTGGCAAGAGTAAAGTACGTACTGGTAAGGAAAGAAGCCAGGGATACTGGCAGTAGACTGTTCCGGGAGCATCTTCCATGCCATACAAAGAAGTCCTGGCTAAATGTAGGGTAGATATAGAACCACACAGCCAAAACCAAAATAAGACATCCAACAGGTGAATGAGATTAAAATACAAGTTTTTTCAATCTACGTCATGCTGAGGAAAAAATACCAAACTTCATGGAGGTACTTGTAAGACTTGTCAATTCTCCACAATTCACAAATTTTGTGTCTGTATGCCCACACAGTACCCCCTAAGGAATGTTGCCAATTATCACTCCTATTGTTTGTTAATCCTAAAATTCTCACCTCAAGTGTAAGTCGTCCTTTAGTTCTATAAAAATCTTTACAGAAGTTAGCAAGAGTAAGTGTACTTCCAAGCTCCATTGCTTTACAAAATGTTAGGAAATACCACAAACACCTCAGTGAAACAGACTCTATTCTTGTCTTGCTGTCTGTGGGATTTCCTACCAATTATATGAACAGGAAATCTGAACTAGTTCTCCATTTAACATGCGAGAAGCAACAGACAGGACCTTAAACTTATCAAAGACACACAAAGAATCTTAGCTTTGTCCTATCAAAGCGACTTTGAATCAATCCACCAGAGTACAAGAACTTCATCCTCATCATCTTCAGCTATGTATTCAGCTGTTCGTTTCTGGTCACTTAGAACATTAATGCCTGAAGACTGAAACTTTAGTATGAATCGCATTTGTAATGAAAAACAACAACAATAACAGTTAACATTTCATACCAACTGCAATGCATCAGGCACTCTTCTGCTTGCTTTAAGATATGTAATAATTCTCTTGATAATCCCATATATTTGTAAAATAAATATTATCGGTGTCCCATTTTACAGAAAGGGAAACTTGAGGTATAGAAAGGCTAACTGACTCACCACAGTTCACAGAGCTAGTATGTGAACTAGTAGGAAAATACAGACCGAGGTGACCTATGCATAGGGTCTGGGCCCTCAACCATATTAAAGAGCTAATCAGGAGGCTTTCAATGGTTAACTCAAAGACCTCTCTTGGTAGATGTCACATTGCACTTTAAAATATGTGGGTTATTTTCAAATATCTTTTGATATTGATTTCTAACAATTATATAGTGATAAGAGAATAGACTCTGTATGATTTCAATGCCTTAAAAACCATGAATTTTGCACCTTGTTTTATGTCCCTAGATATGTTTCAGAGTCTCCCAGTTTATAGTCCGTGGGACCTTGAAGAGAATTTGTATTCTATTTTTGTGTGAAAATTGTATAAATCTTAATTATGTTGAATTGGTTCATGCTGCTTTTCAGGTCTACTTTTGGAGAACCTGGAGAATCCCAGGGATGGCGGAGCCTGGTGGGCTGCCGTCTGTGGGGTCGCACAGAGTCGGACACGACTGAAGCGACTTAGCAGCAGCAGAACCTTCTACTTTTCTGTATATTCATTCCGTTAATTTTTGAGAGTTTGATATTAAAACTTCAACTAAAAACTTTATTATCTACTACTACTATAAAATTTACCTACTTAAAAAAAATTCCAATATATAGTGGAACTGTATGTCACTTTGTTCTATATTTTCAAAGTGTCCTGTAAATATTTTCATAATTAAAAAAATAAAAAGAAAAAAATTAAGCTTAAACATTCATTTTTTATTAATAATGTTTATGAAAACTGTACCACAATCCTACAACTTCAGTCCTATTCAGATTTCGTGTTTATAATCTTGCTATTCCTCTCCTCTCTAAAAAATGGTCTTTTTCTATCAATATTAAAGTAATCGTTTATTACACTAATACACTATGTTAAGTGTCTGGAGAAAGAAAGAGTTGTTAACTTATATTAAGAGTCTAAAGAAAATGAAATTTTTTCTACTATATTTTACTGCATCTTAGGTGTAACTTAGGTACTAGATGGGGGCCAGGTAACGGGCAGTCTAAGAAAAGTCTCAGATGTATGTCTTGTATTTAACTTTCCTCTTCATGCCAAGGAGCTATTTGTACTGCTCTGAAGACCTACTAAATCATTTTCTTGGGGGTGACTATGCCTAAAAAGTCTAGAGGCAATTCTAATGCACAGCCAGTGCTGAGAATCACTAGTTTTATACTTGGACCTTATCCTCCCTATCTAACTAAAATGCCAATATTACAAATACACAATTCATTTCAGAAGCACAATTAACACTCAATCATGCCCAAAAATATTCTATTTATTAACTTTCATGTAGGGAATACTAGATAGTTATAATCTAGGAATTCCACTTGCTACAAATCTAAGCTAGAAAAAGATTCACATGTGTCCTAGGAGAACCACACAGAAACAGACACTCAACATGAAGCTGTGTTCAACAGAAAGTAATGCGGCAACGCAACTGTTAAAAGAATCATGGCACATTCACAACAGAAAGCCTCATGGCAGATCTGCATGTACTGAACCATCTCCAAAACTAAAAGAAGCCCACGACTTGTAGAATGCACACAATATACTTCTTTTATTACAGATGTATTATGTTCTCAGGGGCATATACGCATACACACACACACACATACATATATAAAGTTGGGGGAGAATATTGATCTCAAAATGATTAGAAGTGCTTCCTCACTTCTGGAGATGGGACAGGGAATGAGGAATGGCAGTCAGAGGGGATTATCTGAACTTGGATTTTTTATAGGTATTACTTGTATAATTAAAAATAATTTTCTTAAATAATGTTAAGCATTACCAAAGGAAATGCAATTTAAAATATCGAATAAATCTCTTTTGTAGTTACACAGCTTTCAAATGGACAGTCTGCAAAAAGACTGCCATCACACCATTATAAATAGCCTCCAAAATGCCAATTTTCACTTTCAAATAAAATTCACAGTTTAATCAAGGTCAAAGAAATGTTCTGTTGGAACTTTGAGAGTGTTATACTGAAAGGGAAAAAAGAACAGCTGAATTATTCTGATACTGCTATATCACAAGAAAGGGAAGTCTCATGGAGGTTGTACAAAATTGGCCATTTAAAACTAGTTTTAAAAACTAAATTCAGTCTGTTCCTTCTAATTTTATCATGAACAATCTCTTAAAACAAAATAAAATTGCTGAAATAAATTGATGAACTAAAAATGCAACCTATCTAAAAACATAGGTATTAATTTAGCAATCCCGAAATGAACAAGTCTCAACTAATGAATAAACCGTGTTTATGAAAGATATGCTACGGCTGCAGAAAAAGAGAATCCCATAGATGATAGTTTAAGATTAAAGAAAAATTTTTTTTAAGTAGAGCCATCTGAATTATTAGATGCTTTTGTTAGACCATTGAAGGAAGGAAGGCATATGCTCAAGAAGCTAGAGTCAAGTGCCAGTGCAATTACAGAGCAAAAAGCCCTTTCCACAAAAGAACCACAGCAAGAAGAGGAAGTATGAAATGGCTTCAGAAGAGAGCTTCAAGAAATTCTACTCTTGCCTTTAAAAAAAACTAAATAACCTCCTTCCAGACACATAATTAACCATTTTAATAACAAATAGTTCCTCAATTTCTGGTGAAATATACTGACCAATGTATTTTAACTTGTCTAAAATAACCAACTTTCTTCTAAAGTCTAACTCTGAAATATGGACTGAGACTACAAAAATGGTGGCAAGGACTTGGACTCACAGCATTCTATTTCTTGAGTTAGGGTGTGGGTATCCAGGTGCCTATTTTATTGTTTCCTAAACCTTCATTCGGGCTTCTCAGGTGGATCAGTGCTAAAGAAACTGCCTGCCAATGCAGAAGACATGGGTTCAACCCCTGGGTCGGGGTGATCCCCTGGAGAAGGAAATGTCCAACTCACCAATATTCTTGCTTGGAAAATTCCACAGACAGAGGAGCCTGGCAGGCTACTGTCCATGGGGTTGCAAAGGAGTTGGACACAACTCAGCAACTAAACAACAAACTTACATTCATAATTCATACAATACAGACATGAAAGATATTATAACTTCAAAAGATCTATTTAACCAGAACAATAACTGAAAGATGTGCCAGGACAAAAGTGAAACACTTGTTTATCTTATAACAACTGCCTAGTCACTCACTTCTTAGTTTTTTCCATTAGTCTCACCACATATTCTCTTATTTACTCCTCTGCAATACAGGTAAACCTCAGATACCAAAGCTTAAAGGAACGAGTGATCGCTGACAGCCACATGCTCATCACAGCTGAAACATTCCTTACCTCATTTAAATTATTCTATACCAAAGCATTCATGCTGAAGTAAATATACTGTTTCTTGGCTATCTCAGAGTCTTTCATTTTAGGCACTACATTCATACTGTCAAGGCCTCTGAAAGGTAGCTGAAGGTCTGCTTCTAATCCAAGCCCTTCATGGGACATAGCATACAACAAAGCCACATCCAAAATGGCTGCCGATGGGCATCTCCTCTCTATACCCTCATCTGTGTGCTCCTAGTTCCTGAGAGTCCAACAAGTTAGAAGAATGAGTGACTGACATAAATCAGGCCCAATTTCCAAAGTTAAAAAAATGGGCCTGGAAAGGAAAAATTCCAGTTTGGAAAAGAGTTTTCATTAAATCCGATAGCACCCATTGCAAGTTTCTGTTCCAGTTCAACTCACCATTCAAATTTTTCTACTCAAAACATTAATTACCTGATGCTTACTAGCACTGTATTTAGGACAGTGTGAATATCGAATAAAAAAAATACTGTCAAGAGACCAGGACTTCTGGTGAAAAAAATCTCACAGTGAACTATTTTTCCCTCTAAAGGTTCCTATGTTGTATGAGATTTGAAATAAAGGAATAGCTATGTCTGGGTCTTTATCATTTTTGTAAAACCCTTTCCCACCCCCGCTCCCGGCTAATGACTAAAATCTCTAATATTGCCTTTCAGCAAATTTTTTTTTTAAAAGAAAGTTTGTGCTGCTTAACAATCTTAAGTAATCCTTCCCTTATCTAGTTCTCTGATGTCCAGTACAGCAGTCACCAGCCACGGTTAGCTACCAAGCACCTGAAATGTGGCAAATCTGAGCAGACATGTTAATGGAAAATATTTCATTAGTACTTTTATGCAGATTGCATGTTGATATGATACTGTTTCAGATATGCTGGGTTCGATACATTATTTATATTTTTGAATTTATGGCATATTATTCAGTTGTAAAAAAGAATGAAACTGGACACATGCTGCAGCATGGATGAAACTTCAATACATGCTAAGGGAAGAAAGCCAAACACAGAAGAAGGACAAATATTATGTAATTCCACTTACACGAAATACCTAGAACAAGCAAATTAAGAAAGACAGAAAACAGAACAGAGGTTACCAGGCACTGGGTAGGAGAAACCATACAGTTCAGGCTCTGCTGGAAAGGTGCCTTACTCAAGGCAGGAAGAGGGGCTGTGAGAGTCACCTCAAATCTCAGTACAGAGGACATATATGCTGCTAGCGAATCAGTTTATGGTTTTTTAAAGTAACTCTAATGAACAACTACCCAATAGAACCCCACAAGGAAAAAGGTCTTAGCAAACCAGTTTGCTACTATTAAGTTTAAAAGACAAGTCTTATTTTTTCCTGCTGAAGAATGGATTTGAAGAAGACAAGAATAATCTGAAACCTCATAACCATTTCCACAAACCGTTCCACAAGTGCTTTTTAACAAACACCTTCAAAATACTCTGACAAATACAATCAGCTTTGTGCTGAGAGCACTTCTCTACATAAAAGACACAATTTTACAAAGGTGACATAGTACACAGAGAAGCAAACAAGTCAATGTTCTTCTGATTTATAGGATTCAGTCCTCTAAATTTAATGAGGTTTCCAAGTCTCAATTTATACATAGCCATGGACAGGGGAGCCTGGCAGGCTACAAGCCATGGAGTTGCAGAGTCAGCCACCACTTAGCGACTGAATACCACCACAAAAACAATACCCTGGCTTCTAATTTAAGAGATACATTTAGTTTTGTTGCATATTTAAGACAATGAACTGGTTTTGAACCTCTGAACACAGAAGAGGGTATGCTGTAGCAAACGATTTGCAATTTATATAAGAGTTGTCAGAAGGCAGATTCCAAATGTATCAAGCATATTAACTAAAAATCAAATATAAAATGAAATATAAGATAGAGGAATTTCAGGGAAACAAGGATAAAAAAAAAGGGGGGGGGATTTAACTCAGCTGACTTTACAAGAACTAAACCTACTTTCAGGAAGTCAAAGTAGAAATAGCATCATAGTCTTTCTTGGATTTCAACATTTAAAGAAGGCTTATAAGGCTATTCACTAACATAAAATAAAAATAATAACAACTACAAAACCACAGGATTCCCTGGTGGCTCAGCAGGAAAGAATCTGCGTGCAATGCAGCAAAGACAGGAGATGAGGGTTCGATCGTTGAGTCGGGAAGATCCCCTGGAGGAGGAAATGGCAACCCAGTATTCTTGCCTGGAAAACCCTATGGACAGAGAAGCCTGGCGGGCTACAGTCTGTGGGGTCGCAGAAGGGTCAGACATGACTGAACATGCACGCACAACCACAGTAACAGCCGTGTAACACTGACATCAAACTCCCTGCCTGCTATCTGCTGTGAGGACGTTCCCTTTATTATTAGCTTATTTCATCTACATAAACCCTCCATGGAGTCAGTAGTGTAATTATTAATATCATCCCTGTTTACTGATGAGGAAACAGAGGCACAGAGAAAGTAAGTAACTTTGCCCAAGGTCACACAGCTAGTAAACAATTGGTAGCATGAAGAGACAAACCCAGGCAACCTGGCTCCAGAAGCCACTACTATATATACTGCCGATTCTCACAATAGCCAGGGCAGGGGGGCAATGGGGGCGTTGTCACAATATTTATGGTGGGTCCCAGTGGCTCAGAGGTGAAGCCGGTAAAGAATTTGCCTGCAATGCAGGAGATGCAGGTTCAATCCCTGGGTCAGGAAGATCCCCTGGAGAAGGGAATGGCAACCACTCCAGTATTCTTGCCTTGAAGACTCCATGGACAGAGGAGCCTGGCAGGCTATAGTCCATGGGGTCACAAAGAGTCAGACACGACTGATCAACTAACACTTTCACTTTCAAATGTCATAAACGAACTTTAAAAAATGTAGAAACTAAGCATACTTATTGAGCCCCTCCTCCATCCACTGGGCAATACTCTGGGGAGAGTTCAGTAACAATAACTCAGAAGTGTGGCAAAACTGTCAAAATGAAATAAACCAATTTTACTTTACAGCTAAAAAATAAAAACAAATGGAATGCCTAAAAACTGCAAACCAATTGCCAATCACAGATCTTTAGTTTTATACGGAGTTCAGTAACATACTGAACAGAATGAAGCGCTGCTCCACAAACCACACCCAGTGGTAAACAACTATGGGAAAGGCAAGGCGGGAGGATGCAGGGCTGTGTCTTGCCACATTTTCATTAATCCTGGAGTTTCTTCTCCTTAATAAGCTCCACTACACGGTGTCTGATTCGACATTCGTGGATTTTTCAAGACACTGGCTTTCCCTACACAGGGACCATCACACCCACACACTGTGTCAACATCCGAAGGCCTGCCTCTGTAGTTGTGCACTTCGGGAAAACATTAGGTGCAGAGGTCCCTGCTGCAATCACCTGTGAGGCCTCCAGAGATTATCACGTACTGGCAAATTGTCATCGCATCCAAGCCTGCAAAGTTTAATCAAGCTTTATTAGAGTCAACAAAAACTTTACTAAATCATCTGTACAATTACTTCTGTTTTCATTATTAAGGCAAATTTTACATACAGAAAAATTCACCCTTAAGTGTTCAGTTCTGCAGATGTTCTGTGAGAAACAGACAATTGTGTAAGCAGCCCCACGAACCAAATACATTCGAGTTTCATGGTGCAGAGCAATCCCCCTCCCCAAACTCCCTGCCATCCAACCCCCCCACCCACAGCTCCCAGCACCTTGCTCTTTCCAATACAAATTCAACTGTACAGTCTGTGTGTTTCTGAATCTGGCTTCCTTCACTTAGCATAATACATGTTAGATCCATCCATTTGTTGCAACAATTTCATTTATTTTTAGTAGTTCATTTATTTTTATTGCTCAGCAATATTCCATTGCATGGAATGTGCCACAGTTGGCTTATCCATTTACCAGTTGAGAGAAAACTGAATAGTTCCCATTTTTGGCACTTGTAAACAAAACCCAAGAAAAGCTGCTATAAAACCTGCGTGCATGTTTTTGTATGAACATAAGTTTTAACTTCATTTGGGTAAAACCCAGGAGTGAGTCATATGGTCTGATGTGTGAAGGGGTCCAGTGGTTCCTCATCCTCTCCAGCACTTGGCACAGTTTCTATTTATTTGAACCATAACAAACGTGTGTAGAAGTACCTCATGGTAATTTACATTCCCTGATGACTGATAAAACGGACCATCTTTTTATGGGCTCATCTATATTATCTTCTTTAGGAAAATGTTAGATCTTTCGTCCATTTTTTAATTGTCAGCATTTTCTTTTGCTCATTCTTTAAACGAGTCTGCAAAATTCTTTATATATTCTGGGTAACAGTTCTTTGTCAGATATGCGATTTGCAAATATTTTCTGCTACAGTCCATGGGGTCGCAGAGAGTCAGACACAACTGAGTGACTTCACTTCACTTCTGTCAGTTTGTAGCTTCTCTTTCTGATAGCTTTAGAGGCTCTTTAAAAAGCAGACTTTTATGGAAGTCCCACTTTTTTTTTAATGGATCATGCTTCTGATATCCTATCAAAGAAATTTTTGCCTAATTCAAGTCACAAAGATTTTCACCTAGTGTTTTTTCTAATAGTCTATAGTTTTACATTTGAGCCTATAATCCCTTTTGAGTTAATTTTTTTGCACACTGTGAAGCTAAGTATTGATTACTATTTTATTACTTGATCCGATGTTGTGGCACTTATCACAGACAGTATTTTTTTGACAACTGTTCTTTAAACACCTCTGTTTAGCCGAAGAATGTAACAGTAAACAAGACAGTACAACATAATCAAGTCACTAAAGTACACAGTTAGCAGGCTAAAAAAAGAGTAATAAGTTCATGCACAATGGCAAGAGAAGGGACTGAACAGCTAACAGCTAGGAGGGATGTTATTTATACTAAGCAATAGTTCACCAGGCAGAGAATAACATTCTAGGAAGAGGAAATACCACAAGCAATATACAAAGATTTGAAAGAACAAGGCTTATTCAGGAAATAGCTATGGGGTAGGGGGAGGAATTCTTCTTAACCACTTTGTATTCATAGCAGACACCACTGCATGCTAGCATTTTGGGCAGGATGTTTTAGGGAACTAAAAAGCTAAAAATCTCATTAAACAAAAAAGCAACAAAAATTTATCCAATCACTACTACTGTATAACGTTTCTGCACCAATGAAAGCAAGTGAAACCATTAAGTAAAAAGGCCTTCAGAATAAGCTGACAACCCCCAGCTTAGAAGTTGCCCTGGCCCCTCCTCCAACTGACTCTCCCCAAGACAGGCAGGAGAGGAGACAAAGGCACCCAATAGAGCCTGCCTCCCTCAGGAGGCCTTCACTTGACCCTCCATCACACAGGGATCTTTCATTACCACCAAGGAACCAGCAACAGCACCTGTTCAAATTAGAACTGCCACCTTCCCAGACCCTGTTCAGCCCAGTTAGAATCAGGCAAGGCACATCACCAGCAACACTAATCTGCTCTCCGTTCCCAGTCCTTACTCCGGCCCTCGGGGACTCCTCCCCCAATGCCCACTGGAACTTAAGGATCCTATGCCAAGTCTCTAAAAGGATTGTTTCTTGCACTAACAGAACTGGTGGCCCTGAGAACACAACTGCTTTTGCAGATCCTGGGAATGGAGGCCCTTGTTCTTCCAATGTCCCTCTTCTGCAGGGCCAGATGGAGGTGGAGCTACTACTGTCTCAGACTTTCCCATTCTTACAACTTATTACTGGGTTCGGATGGAAGAGCACAGTTCTTCCAAGTAAAGTTTAAATTTCCCACAACCCTCAACTAAAGGTTTCATCCCATTTGGAAAAGCATTTTATCTACATAACTTTTTGAATGAAATATTTCCCACATAACACATGATAATACATGTTTCCATATGGGAAATACATATTTCCCACATAATACATTATGATCCCATACAATAACATGATGGCTAAAACTCCTGTTTTAAGAATTTCATATTAACCTTTTTGAAAAAGATATTGGTAAAATAATATCAGATATTAAGAATAGAGAAGAATAATAAATCTTGTAAAGTCAACTGCTGTCTGGATAAAACTGCATCTATATCCATTACACTTATTATTTGCAGAATAAATAACACTTTCTTCAGTGAAACTATATCATTTTCTTCTATCCTATCCCACATGCTCCACACATCAGAGCACACTCTACAGTTTCTACTCTGGAAGAGTAGTCCAGAGACTGGCAGCTGGAGAAAAGAAGTATAGATTTTAAGGGAATTCCCTGGCAGTCCAGTGGTAGGACTTGACACTTTCATTGTTGTGGCCTGAGTTCAGTCCTTGGCTGGGAAACTAAAATCCCACAAGCCACATGACGAGATTAAAACACATACACACACACACACACACACACACACACACACACACGTGAAGGAGACCTGAGAGGTCATCTGACCATATCTATCATTTCTTATGTTTGCAAAGGTTCATCTTCCTTCTCCCTCCCCTTGGCACAAACCCTTGATGGCAAGGTCCTCCTCTCTCTGTTCCTAAGAACTGAAACACAAGGTCCCTGACACAGGAGGCACCCAATAAAAGCTGCTGATAATGATATCAGATTAACAGGTAACTTTCAGTTGTCATTCTTCCCAACTCCTGCAGCATCCGACCCTCCCTTCTAGTCCTTATTCCTCCTTTCACAATCTAAGTATCAAGCATCTTCACTCAAAAAATCTCAGTAATAAACCTCAGGACTAAACTTGGAGTCATGAAACCTGTGTTGAACCCCAAGCCCTCATTAGTTTGGGGGAAAGATGCTGAAATTTGTTAGGTCTCAGTCCTCCGAAATTTAAAATATGAGATTTGGTACTCTGATGCTCTATAATTTTTTCATTAAGTTTAACTAAACTTAATGCTTTCTTTCTACTATTATCCTTTACCTTGTCATTTTTTAAAAATCAGAACCTAAAAGATTATGACAGCTAACCTATCTCTAGTTAAGGAAAATCAGTACACTGTGGTTACTTTCCTTTAAGAGGAACTTTAAAAATTAGAAATTATATTGTATCATGAGCCAGGAGAGATGAAACGGCCCCTTCATACGGAAAGAAGCATAACCCACTTTGATACAATGCTTTTCAGGAATGCAGGTCACCAAAATGGCTCAGTTTAATACAGTCATAAAATGTAGAATACTACAGGATGGTCGGACTGCACATCCAACACACAATCCTTCATATAAACATTCCCTCTGAGCTTTCGAGCATTTGGGTGTGCCAGAGTTTAACATGACAGTTGCTCATAAGAACCTGGAGCACAGCTATTAAACTCATGTTTATCAGCAGGCAGTGGCAGGTCACAGGAAACTCCTTTCCCACAAGCATTCTAATTTTTATTTGGGGACCCACTGGTCTTGAACACGCACAGTTTCCAATGAAGCTGACACCAACAGAGGTGTCAAGGTGAATGTCCATATCACATTCCCCAGGGAATGAATTCAGTGGCAGGTGACCTAAGCTACTGCAATCCAAACTTAAGACTACCATACAAATATTTATACAGTTCTAAAACATTTCCAAAATAAAAATGATCACTTCTTCAATTCACAAGCACAAGAGGATACCATCATACTTGAATTACAGTATTTAACAAGTAAACTTTATGCTTCAGTCTAATTTAAATGTACAAATTTATAAGACAAAATAGTAGAACAATAACTATTTCATGTAGTAAAATTTAAAATGTGACTTTTACAGCTGCATAGCATCATCATGACTAACACCGATACAAACAAATGTTTCTATACAAACACAAATATGATTATAAAATATAACTTTCTGGCAAACAACAAAGGCACAGGCATAGGAGGGGTGTAACTTTTTCATATGCAACAATTATTTTCAAGGCCAAAACACAATCAGTTGAGATTAATGCATGTTTAGCTCCGTGTCAATATAAAATTTAAAATTACCTCATTAAGAAAAAGTTTAACATTTAACTTTGTGTGGCATTAAATCCACAAGTAAAATATATGGAAATACAGGGAGAAAACTCATAATTTTCAAGTTATTGTTAAGGAAGGTATTCAGAATCAGAAAACTGAGATTTGAATTTTGACTCATTAGTATCTCTGATTCCTCAAACTAATCAGTCACATCTTCCATAAGTCTGTTTCATCTTCTATAAAATGTTGTCAAAGTAATAATTTGATTCATCCAATTAGGTAATTACTCAGGAAAATCAGAACACAGGAAAAGTTGGGGAGGGGTGCTGGTGGTGAGCGGACAGTGGCAAATAAAGATACAGAAAGTTGGTGAAGACTGTTTCAAACATTTACACTATAAGTTAGAAGTTGTTCTCTATTTTGCACCTTTCACAAATAGCTTTTTCAAATGACATTTTTAAGAAAATAACTAGAGCTAATGATAAAAGTTTTCACTATAATCTGAAAACATGAAATCTGCAATGGAAAACTTTGCTACAGTTCCAATGCAAGAGAACATTCATATCAAAATCACAGTGAGGACAATGTTAACTTGTTTATTTGATACCAATGGTATTGCTAATGTAGACGCATCCCACAAAGACCAAGAGTCAATTAGACCCATTGTTCAAGGCTGCTGGATGTAACAACGAGTTAACTGTGGCTCAGAAACTCATTTCATCATCCTGAAACTGTTCTGGCTCATAGTTCATGAGTCAAAAACAATAAACCAAAAAGCTTTAACAACCCAGACTGCCTATCCAGGTTATTCACCAGGCTTGGCACTCAATGACTTTCAGCCAATGCCAAAAATTGATTCTAACATCAAAGGATAAAGATTTATGACAAGAGAACATATTCAAACCCTAAAGGTGTAACAAGACTTTACAGTACAATGGAAGCATTGTTGGAATAAGTACACACCATTTGGAAGCCAGATTCATTTCAACTTGAGAATGGCAAGCATATTTATAAGTAAGACTTACTCAGATCATAAAAACTACAGAAAGTGCCACCTTAAATTCTTTCTTGGAATAAGGCAGGATATGCATGTACGCATGCTGAAGTAAACAGAAATGTCCTGCTCAAAGACTTGAGACAGACTTTTGTATTAACCCTTCATTCCCATTAGGCAATATCCTAATATGACTAATGGTAAGAAAATTGACAAACTGAAAAACTAAAATATTTGCTCTACCTTTTCAATATTGTGACTGTGGGAATCCAGAGACCAGTGATACACACAGCAACCCATTCTAGGCACTTCAGGACTGCCCTAGCCCCAAGTAGCTATAAGTAATTGCTATGTGAGGCCTACAGATCTCAACCTAGACCCACACACCTCCTTGCTAAAAGAAAAACTAAAAGCCTTCCGACACTAAGATTGTAAAATCAAACTACAACACGGATTCCTGATCTAAAGGAAAAATATAAACTATCACTCTAGTCTAAACCCTAGAAGCATCTACACTGTGGCAACAAATAACTATTGTTCAAAATGCTTTAGGATCAAGTATCTATTTTAATAAAGTTCTCTGTTCCCTGGGGTTCTAAAGGCTTGGAGAAGATACAGGATATTTACTTATCAAAAATCCTGTTGCCTGTTACATTACTACAGCGGTATATAAAAGATTATGAAAAGGAATTCATATACAGTTTATATTAGACAAATAACATTTAAAAACAAAAAGATTCTTCCAGATAAAATACGCTCTCTTCCTCATTCTTATGCTTTATTAATCCATTCTTCTGTTCATTTAACATGCTGAGAACCAACAGAAGAGGGGCCCCCCAAAAATCAGAATACTTCTCGCCAAGATCCATACATTATTTAGTTTTAAGAGCCAGAGGCAATGATGAGAACTGTGCCGGATTTCTTTTCTTTAGTTTGCAATTCAGTACAGATTTCAGCTTGCAGGGAGAGAAAAAGAGGCAGTGTTTTAGGCTTTTAAAGGACTTCATCAGGCCACAGAAAGTCATCTATCTCTGTACTCTCAGTCTGTCTTCAAATACATTTACCAAAAATACCAAAGTTTCAAAACATTAATGAAACTCATAACAACTATGAATAATTATTATTACATATGACATATTGCTAGAACCAAACTGTTTAGCTAGAAATTTTAACCTCAGGAGACCACACCACAATCATCTGGTCAACTCTTTTAAACCAAGCAAAAAACATTGATTTAAAATCTCATGGAGAAAAGAGGACAAGAGTTTTCTACCCTTAAAGAAGCAGGATACTACTCTGCCTGAACAAAGAAAAAAAAAAAGAAACAGTCATGCAGAAAGACTGCTGGCTAACTGCCGCCCTCTGGCTGGCAAGATGCCACCCTTCAGCTGGAAAAGCATTTAACCAAAACATTCATTTACAAATGTCTCTAGCTGTGATGCATTTTTAATGTTGTATACATCTCTAACTTAAGTAGAAAACAACTTTTAAGAAAATGAGGAACAGTCAGAAATTTCACAGGATTAAAATTAAAACACTATGACAGGAACATTTACTTAAAAGAAAATACTACTAAAAAGGGGGAGATGTATCAACAGTTATGATACTGAAAAAAGAAATGCCGGAACACAATGTGATTATAGAAATGCAAAATGTAAATTAATGGTCAGGTATCAAATCATCATACCATTCTAGCTCTGAAAAAAGGAACATAAACCTTTTCCCTCTATGCTTACTGGAAAAAGAGATTTGAATATCAGGCAGGTGCAACTGGACATGGCCTGGAAACAAAGGGTCTCAGCTCAAAAGGAGGTTTTAGTGTAAGGGCTGGACCATATAATGTAAAAGAGATCATGAACTATCTTGGAGGCAGAGTTAAGCATTATTTCCCTAGTAGGGAAAAGGGGGATCAACTGAAGCAATTAGTCTTAGTGCTACAGTAGTCTTACTACTGAAAATTTTAGAAGTAAAAATGTCATTACATCTGCCATGGTGAATACAAACAGGCTTTTCTTCATGCAAGAAGGTCTTATTGTTAAAAAAAATTTTTTATGATCTTTTAAAAAGGATAAACAAATGATAAATCAAAACCAAGCATAAAGAATCAGTTTCCAATGTATAATAAGTGCTTTATGTTAGAACTTAAGTCTATGAAGCTGGTGACTTAGGACTCCTACAAATACCAATAAGAACAAAAAGATGAGAAAAGCTTCCTACCCGCTTATAGCACTCACTGGCACTGCCATACATTTGCCAATAGGCGTAATTCTATTTTTTTTTTCTTCTGTTGTTTCAAAGTATTATTTAAATCTCACCTTTTTTTTTTTCACTTTTGTTGGAGTCATTACTTTTGTGATTATTTTTACTCCAAAAATGTTATTCGAGCACAAAATTAAAACACTGTCATTTTTAATGGTGGTTTAGGAGAAGGCAATGGCAATTTGGTGGCCATTAGCCCCCATCTATGGGGTTGGCACTGGAAGGCAATGGCACCCCACTCCAGTACTTTGCCTGGAAAATCCCATGGATGGAGGAGCCTGGTGGGCTGCAGTCCATGGGGTCGCGAAGAGTCGGACACAACTGAGCGACTTCACTTTCACTTTTCACTTTCATGCATTGCAGAAGGAAATCGCAACCCACTCCAGTGTTCTTGCCTGGAGAATCCCAGGGACGGGGGAGCCTGGTGGCTGCTGCCTATGGGGTCACACAGAGTCGGACACGACTGAAGTGACTTAGCAGCAGCAGCAACAGAGCAAAACAAATTATTTTATACAATTAATATATTTTTATTTTATTTTTTAATGCATTTTTAAAATGATACAATTTCTCCTTTAAAAGTGAGCTCCCTCAGGTAAGCTCTCCAAGTTTACCCCAGCACAGCGGTCATGCATATGCAGAAGGGACTCCGGGGATTGGTCCAGAGTGAGGTAGAGTTCCAATGCATGAAAAGCTTTAAAATTCTCCCTTATGCAGGTTTCATCTGCCAATACCAATTTCCAAGTATACTTTTCAAAAATTGTTAAATTTCAGCATAAATAATGAATCCTCAAAATCAGTCATTTCAGAAAAAACTAATTTCAACTGATCCCTGCACATCTTTGTTTTGATCAAGTCACATAGCTTTTCTTCAGCTTATTTTTAAAAAAATTCCACCTAAAATAGAGTTGTGTTTTTTTAAATAACAAATAAATACACTGTCAGTTTGTAGAAACCTGGGAAACTAGGTGTCATATATCAACTTTCATAATCATTTCTCCACAAATGCTGCTGCCGCCATTGGTGTCCATATGCTTCCTCTTGCCAGAGTTGTCAATTCCTCAATTTCAGCATTTAATTTATGTATTAAACACTCCATTGCTTCTTGGCCTTTATTAGCATTGGACAATATCGTACTTGCCATCAGCTCTTCAAGGTAACTGCCAAGACTGACTCCTGTCACAGTAATTATTGCTTCTTGAGTCAAAATAGCTTTTTCTGGAGCTTAAGGATGTGGTTTGTATGTAAATCTCTCATCTACTGAAACCTTATTTGTAAATGAAATATTTGCAGAGTTAAGTTCCACTGTTTTCTCTATGGCATCCACTACAGAATGTTCTTGCACATATGTTTTGGTTCTTGGTGCACCAATAATAAATTTCACAATGGAAAGCAATCCCTACTCTGTGCTGAGAAGTGCATGGCTATGCAACTTTTCAGAAGGATCTATGTGTCTGTCTAGTACATCAACTCAAATCACACTCAGGTTCACAGGGTTTGGGTATTTCTGTGTTGTAGCTGTTGTAACGATTTCCCATGGGTGGTCAAAGACGTGCTCCAAAGTCCAGATCTTAATGGTGCCAGCAGCCACCACAGTGTCCAGGCGGCATTAGGGCACAATGAGGCAGAGAGGCCACGCTTGCCCCAACCCTGCCCCTCAGCCGCCCCACTGCTGCTGCTGCTGCTAAGTCACTTCAATCGTGTCCGACTCTGTGCGACCCCATAGACGGCAGCCCACCAGGCTTGCCCGTCCCTGGGATTCTCCAGGCAAGAACACTGGAGTGGATTGCCATTTCCTTCTCCAATGCATGAAAGTGAAAAAATAAAGTGAAGTCGCGCAGTCGTGTCCGACTCCTAGTGACCCCATTGACTGCAGCCCACCCCAGCCCCTCTGCCACTGGCAGCCCCTAAATCTCATTTTTTACATTATACTTTTATTAAAAAGACTCTTCTTGAGGATAAATACCAAAGGCATACCTGTACAATGCTACAGCACAGAGTCTCGCAGAAGTCTTTAATAAATATCAGTAAATATGAGGCAACACAGAAATCTAGATGACTTTGAGAGTCAATTCCTAGGCAGGTTGATAAGAAGTCCAGGAGGACTTCTTCTCTCCTCCCAAGGAGCAGAGAGGGGTATGGGGCTCTTGAGGAGACAGGGGTCTGGAATTCTCAAGGAGGAGGAAAGGACATAGTTTTTTTTCTACATTCCTTAGTAAGGATTATATAACATCAATGTATCCTCTTTGAAGACAGTTTCTCCTGGAAAACCGTCTGACTAATCCGGCTGTGACGGACCTCGAAGAAGCGCGGCCAAGAGGAGCTACTCCTCGCCCAAGGTCAGGGGTGGCGACCAAGAGGAGCTACCACACATCCATGGAGGGGCAGCTATGTGGGTGCAGGATGGCCGAGACGAGCTACTCCACGTTCAAGGTCAGGAGGAGTGGCCGTGAGGAGATACCCCTCGTCCAAGGTAAGGAGCAGCAGCTGAGCTTTGCTGGAGCAGCCGTGAAAAGATACCCTACGACCAAGGTAAGAGAAACCCAAGTAAGACCGTAGGTGTTGTGAGAGGGCATCAGAGGGCAGACACACTGAATCCATAATCACAGAAAACTAGCCAATCTGATCACATGGACCACAGCCTTGTCTAACTCAATGAAACTAAGCCATGCCCTGTGGGGCCACCCAAGATGGGAGGGTTATAGTGGAGAGTTCTGACAGAATGTGGTCCACTGGAGAAGGGAATGGCCAACCACTTCAGTTTTCTTGCCTTGAGAACCCCATGAACAGTATGAAAAGGCAAAATGATAAGATACTGAAAAGGGAACTCCCCGGGTCGGTAGGTGCCCAATATGCTACTGGAGATCAGTGGAGAAATAACTCCAGAAAGAATGGAAGGATGGAGCCAAAGCAAAAACAATACCCAGTTGTGGATGTGACTGGTGATAGAAGCAAGGTCCGATGCTATAAAGGGCAATATTGCATAGGAACCTGGAATGTCAGGTCCATGAATCAAAGCAAATTGGAAAACTACTGAGTCTACAGGCCACAACCAGCGGGTACATGTGCCACATAGAAAGATGCCGCATGATGCAAAGAAGATTCCGTGTGCCACAATTAAGACCCAATGCAGCCAAATAAATAAATACTAGAAAACAAAAGAAGCATTTCTTAACAGCTCTATAAAAGTATATATTAAAAAATGAGAATTATTGACCACGTCTCCCCAAAAGTTGCACATAAATTTTGCATAGTCACAGAGAAAACAATTTACTTAATGTCTTAAAATTCCAAACATAAATAATAAAATTCCATCTCTAATTTCATAAAGATATTTCCAAGCAAATCCATAAATATTTCCTGAATGTAAGAAAAGTGTAACCAAAAAGCCATAGAGCAGTGTACAGATTACATATCAAAAGTTCTAGAGGAATTTAGGAACTTCAGAATGATAAACTTTCCCAGTAGCAAAACACTTCATTTTATTCAAGCTTGTGTCATTAGCACAGTTATTCTGCTAATGTCCTTGGAAATTCAATTCATCAGCACTTTTGTTTTAGTTGTATATATATGTATCAAAGTTTTAGGCAGTATCCTTAACCAACTCAAAGAAGTATAAAACTGAAGAAACATGCCAAAGACCAAAACTTCAAAATAACTGCTGTCTACCTTCTACCAACAGGCCAACCAGAGACAGATGTAGAGAGATCTGGTTCTATAGCATCCATCCATCCACTAGATCAGAGCTCTAAGCTCAAATGTCTTAAGGGGACAGCCAGGCCTCCTGTAAGATGAGCAGGGTGGGACTATGGCAGACCATCTAAAAGGGGCACAAACCACAACCTAGGTCTAGGGCACAGCCATCATAAAAGAATGCAGATGCAGGGTGGCCAGAAAGTCTCATTTTTTCAGAATACAGAAATAAGGAATTTTTATGTGAAATATCTCAAGCTTCCAAGCATTGCCAGGCACATGAACACATCTACAGGTGTGATCCAACCCACAAGCACCATTTTTCACCTCATGATGGAGTTGCTGCTAAGTCCCTGCAGTCATGTCCGACTCTGCGACCCCACAGTCGGCAGCCCACCAGGCCCCTTTGTCCCTGGGATTCTCCAGGCAAGAACACTGGAGTGGGTTGCCATTTCCTTCTCCAATGCATGCATGCATGCTAAGTCACTTCAGTCGTGTCCAACTCTGTGCGACCCCATGGACAGCAGCCCACCAGGCTCCTCTGTCCACAGGATTCTCTAGGGAAGAATACTGGAGTGGGTTGCCATTTCCTTCTCCACGTGATAGTGTAGGTCTTATTTATTCATTTAATAGACAGGCATGGTTCCATGGTGCCAACCTTGCACCACATACTCTACTAGGCACAGGGACAAGCACTGAATCTCACTCTATGTCCTCATTCAGTGGAAGGGAAAAGCACACAGACATAATGCCATGAACACTGTGGTCAGTGCAATAACAGAGCAGGTAGAGGGCATGAAGCAGTGAGAAAAGACTCCTGAGTCTGCAAGAGAAATAGTCCAAGAGGTCAGGGAAGTCTTCTTCCCCGGGGCTATTTGACTAGAAGGACTGAGCCAAATGGTGGGGGCGGGGGGAGGCAGAGAGGCCAGGCTGCAGCTTGACACTTCGGATGTAAAGAAATGTAAAGTGTGAGGCTAGGAAAATAAAACTGGAACATCTCAGACCTGCTGGGTCCATGAGACCTGCTGAGTCCATGACTGAGACAGGATTTTGGGAGGGGGCTGAGGTGGTGGTGGTGGTGGTGGTTCCTGAGCAGTTAAGCCAAGTGAAGTTCAGGGAAGAGGGATGAACTGAACACAAATGCAGGAAGCAGATAAAACCATGAAGATGGATTATGTATCAGTGCAAAGAAGGCAGCAAGTCTGAAAAATGTGTTCAGAATTTTAATAATAATGTAGTAAAACGTTATCCCTTTTAATGTATACTAAATGGGGAAAAAATAAAAACCATCACATACAGTGAAAAACACTTCGTATCACCCATAATCCTACAGCAACTGCTACGCATTTTCTTTCCATCTAGAAATATCCAATGACATTCTTCTGTCCAGTCTTTAATCTACTTACTTTTCCTTTGATTCTAATTTTTATCTGCTTAGACTTCTCCATTTTGTCTTATCCATTATAAGCTTTCTCAAACCTTTTGTGGAATGAAATGGAGCATAAAAAAAACTAAGTTATGTGTCAGTTTAAAAAGCCAAACCCAACTTTCCACAAACACACAATATTTATGTCAACTGCTTCAGCCTTTTCACATAGCACAGGATAGAAAGAGAAACACTTTTTATTCTTTTCCACCAGAGATACCACAAACTAGGAAAGTTTTGGCTGTGTACATAGCATAACCCTGCCTAACTGTCTTAGTTGACAAAAAACATCTTCCAGAAGTGAAGAGCTATTTTGTGCAAAGAATTATTATCAAGAAGGTGAAAAGACAACCTATAAAATGGGAAAAAAATATTTGCAAATCATCTACCTGATAAGGGTCTATCACCCAGAATAACTCCTACAACTCAGAACAAAGACAAGCCAATTAACACACGAGCAACAGACATTTCTGCAAAACAGATATAAAAATGGGCAATGAGCATATGCAAAGATGATTAACATCACTAGTCATTAGATGAATGCAAATAAAAACTGCAAGATATTCTTTCACACCTATTAAGCTATCAAAAATAGGGAAAATAAGTGTTATAAAAGATGTGGAGAAACTGGAACTCCTGTACATTGCTGGTGGGAATGTAAAATGGTTTAATCACTATGAAAAAACAGTGTGGCAGTTCCTCAAAAAGTTAAACACAGAATTATCCCATGACCCAGAAATTCCTTTCCTAGGTATATACCCCCAAAGACCTGAAAACAGCTACTCAAACAAATCCTTGTACATAAATGTTTATAGCAGCACTATTTGCAACAGACAAAAAGTATGAATAATCCAAGTCTGCATCAACAAAGTGTGGTGTGTACATATACCATGGAATATTGTTCAGTCATAAGAAAGAATGAAGTCTGACACAGGCTACCACATGGAACCTTGAGGACATTATGCTAAGTGAAATAGGCCAGTCACAAATAGTCAAATACTGTATGATTCTACCCTATATCAGATAACTGGAGTAATCAAATTCATAGAAACAAAAAGCAGAATAGTGGTTGTCAGAGTCTGGGGAGAGGGAATGGGGAATTGTTGTTTAACAGGTACAGAGTTTCAGTTTTGCAAGATAAAAATAATTCTAGAGACTGGTTATACACCAAAGTGAATGTACTTAACTTCACACTTTAAAATGGTTAAGATGGAGAATCTTATGTGTATTTTTGCAATGTTTTTTAAATTTTTAAAGGAATAAAGTACTGATACATGCTACAAAGTGGGCAAATCTTAAAAACACTACCCTAAGTGAAAGAAGCCAGACACAAACGTCACATATTGTATGGTCTGTCCAAAATAGGCAAATCCATAGAGACAGAAAGTAGACTGGTAGTTGCCAGAAGCTGAGAGGAGCAACTGCTAACGGATATGGGTTTCTTTACGGGATGATGAGAATGTTCTGGAATTAGACCATAGTGATGGTGGCACTAGGTGAGATACTGCTGCTGCTGCTGCTGCTAAGTCGCTTCAATCGTGTCCGACTCTGTGCGACCCCAAAGACGGCAGCCCACCAGGCCTGCCGTCCCTGGGATTGTCCAGGCAAGAACACTGGAGTAGTTGCCATTTCCTCCTCCAATGCATGAAAGTGAAAAGTGAAAGTGAAGTTGCTCAGTTGTGTCTGACTCTTCGCGACCCCATGGACTGCAGCCTACCAGGCTCCTCTGTCCATGGGATTTTCCAGTCAGGAGTACTGCAGTGGGGTGCCATTGCCTTCTCCCAGTGAGATACTAAATTACACTTATAATGGATTAATTTTATAGTGTGTGAATTATACTTCAATACGGATGTTTTGTTTAAGAAGCTATTTTTTTGAACTTACAGTGCCATATAAAACAATGAAATCAAAACTCCACTAGTCAAATGAGATTTTCCCCCATTTCCACCTTTGTGAGTTATCAGTTTTAGGTTAACACATCCTAGTTACCTTCCACTCGAGGGAACAGCAGAGTGCAGGCGGTGTGGGCACAGCTCTGCAGCATGCGCACCCTGGTGCTCCCCGGCGCTACCAGGCCCACCCACAGGCGTGTGTCCACAGCCTAGGGGCCATCCTCACTGACCTACCAGCTGCTCTGTTCTATCTTGTCCGATGCCACAGACTTACTGCACTGCTGTTCCTCATCTCCATTAAGTTCTTCTGCCTTCCTATCAATTTTCCTTTTCTATTCTAGCCTGTTACCCCTGTGCTAGAACCAGGGCCCTAACTACTGCACAGCCCAGACACAACCTCAGCCTTTTTATTTCCACTGGTGCTTGTGTTCAGGAGCTGTTCTAGTTACTGTCAAGTTTAATGAGCTGTGGTATTAGGAGAAAGGGTTAAAAAAAGAAAAAGCAAGGGAGGTAGTAAGAGAAAGACAAGGGAGGGAAATGAAGAAACTGTAAGTTACCACAAAAACAGAATGGAAAGTTCAAACATTAGGAGACACCCTGTTCACCCAACCAAGGCAAAGCAAGAGCACTCTAAATCTCTAAATGACCAAGGAATACAAAAGGCCAGCTACCAGGTATCAGGCAGCTCAGAGAGAAGCAACAGAAACAGAAAAAAAGGGAGGGGGAGGTCTGGGAAAAGGCAACCCTCAAGGAAACAAGTTCTCCCGTTCGGACACCGGGGTGTGTGCGCAGGCATGACACATGGACCTAATCACAGTGACAGCTCAAGACAAGACAAGCAGGAGTCAAGAAGAAAAATCTCAAGTGATAGAGGAGTACACAGTCTTATTTCAGAGAGCTTCCAATCGCTGAAAAAATCAAACATTCTCATGTGCCAACCAAGTAAGTCTACTACTTGTGTTACTCTAGCCAAGTCAAAGCCAATAGGACCATCAAAGTCCTTACATCTGTATGGCCCTTTACAGTTTGCAAAATTTCTCATGTGCGCTTCACAACGACTCCAGGCAAAAGAGAGAGCATCACCACCTTCAACTTCCGGATGGAAGGCCTTCTGACTTTGCTAACCTTGCCATTACATAATACTGTGTGCGTCATCTACATGAGTAGGTCCACACACTGCGAATAAATAGAAAACAACTAGAATGGAAGGCAGGAGAAGCAGATGGATGAATATGGAGACTGTAAATAAACAGCTTATACTTTTAAAAATATGCAACATATGCAATATACAAAAGAATACATATATGTGTGCAAGTTAACAGCACAATCATAAGGCAAAGACTGGACCCCCAATATAAGAACCAAAACATTAATACTGTAAAAACAATCCATCGGATTATCCTTCCCCAGACAATTTAAGAGAAGGAGAGTAATACCCATGGGATAGGCAGGAATGAAAAGTTCAAGAATTTTGGTTTTCTTTTAAATGGGCAAAATATGAACAAAAAGAGACAGTGAGGGACTTCCCTGGTAGCCCAGTGGCTAAGCCTCTGAGCTCCCAATGCAGGTGGCTGGGGTTCGATCCCTGGTCAGGGAACTAGAGCCCAGGTGATGCAACTAAGACTCCATGCAGCCAAAAAAAAAAAAAAATTTAAAAAAAAAAAAAAAAAAGACAGTGAAAAGGGGTGAACTTCATCATCTACTTTAGCAAGGTTAAAGTAGCTTGCTTAAAATATTTATTGAGCGCTTGTCTACTCATTCAGGTATATTCATGATACTGATGATGATCTTGCTACCTTGAAGAGTGAAATCCTTGTTAGAAGTAGCATGTATCCAGCTTCATACAGTGAATCATGGTACGGATTTTTAAAAGCTCAATGAACAGTGCTTCCACCAAAACGGTAACATGTTCAAATTTGTAACTGAAGTGCTTTCCTAAAAGAAGATAGTACCATGCCCCTCTCCTTGCCTCCAGTAAATTCTAACAGCCATTACCTCAGGAAAGAAAGTCAAAAAGTTATTTCTTCAAAGACTACAAAACTTAGACTATAAATATGGAGGCTTTTACTTTACAGTCAAGAGATTTCTCTCCTGAGGTGTCACTGGAGGACAGGTTGCCATTTTAACTACAGAATTACTTTTACCACATATAATTAGAGGAATTATTGAGGAATTATTAATAGAAGTACACAGTCTCCCAAATCTTAATAAATTTAAATCCACCTTAAAGCTTTAAACACACATTTCTAAGCTCAATTTTCAACTGTTCTTTCAGGAGATGGTTCCTTCTCTACTCAAAATCATGTAGCACAGCCCCACTCAATGACTCCATGGTTTGTTTTGGGGTCATAAAAGGCAAGATTCTATCTTACAGACTCCAGGTGCACAACAGCTAAAAACTATTCCGTTCACTGATGCCTAAACCAGTAAATTCTCTAACATGTCACCCTATTTCATATTCTCCAGAGCATTTATCTGAAACTAATTATTCATGGTCACTACTGTATCCCTGGCATGTATCTGTTGTGCTGATTAGCAACAAGTTAGTTAACTCTAAACCCCAGGAACCTTCAGTGAGCCTCCCCTCTCTTCTAGGCCTCTCAGAACATCCAGCTCAACTCCACAGACTGTATGTGGCCAGTGAAAAGCAAGAGCAGAGGTCAGAGCAAGTGGAAAGCAGAGCCCTGTCTCTTATCAGCTGTGTTCAAGGAGCTCCTGCTGGCCACAGATGGAAGTTTATGCATTAATAAATATAATAATACACAAACATATTTAAACCTACTGATTTAATCCTTTTAGTCCTTTTGGAAGAAACTAGTAAAATCAACTATTTCAAAAATGCTAAGTATTAGTAAAGAATCAAGCATGTATATTTACTTGCTTATACCAACCATACATGATGTATCCAAACAGCTGAAATGAGGACACTTTTCTTTACAAAATACTCCAGGAAATAAATAAAAGAGAAAAATGACGAAACTACAATATCAGCATTTTGGAACACCTAACGAATTAATGGATGTGTCAATGGTCATCAGTAGCTGACAACATCATAAAAGAAGGGATAATCAGACATCACACACACTGAAAAATTAAAATATTGTGGGGGTGGGGAGGTGCAGAGTAGCGAGTCAAAAGAATATGTGTTTCTTGAACTCTTATATTTTAAGAGAGAAAAAAAACATCCAAATAGAAAGACAGGCAAAGTAAAAATACTGGGAATTTACAAATGAAAAAACAGAAATAGCTAATAAAGAAGGAAGTTTGGCCTCATTTACAATCAAACAAATGCAGATTTAAATAATGACATTTGTTTTAATGGCACTGTCTAGAACTCATGGGAGTTTTAATAATGACTTGTGAGCCCTTCAACAGAAGAATGGATAAAGATGTGGTCCATATATACAATGGAATCGTAATCATAAAAAAGAATGAAATAATGCCATTTGCAACAACACAGATGGACCTAGAGACTGTCACAGTGAGTGAAGTCAGACAAAGAGAAATAAATGATATCGCTTATATGCAGAATCTAAAAAAATGAAAAAAGGTACAAATGAACTTATCTACAAAACAGAAGCAGACTTACAGACTTAAGAGACTGAATTTATGGTTTACCAGGGGGAAGAATGTGGGAAAGAAAAGTTGGGGAAGTTTGAGACTGATGTGTACACACTGTTTTTTAAAATGGATAACCAAGGAAGACCTGCTGTATAGCACAGGGAACTCTGCTCAATATTATGTAACAACCTAAATGGGAAAAGAATTTGAAAAAGAATAGATACATGTGTATGTATGACTGAATCACTACTGTACAACTGAAATTTACACAACACTGTCAATAAACTACACTCCAACATAAGAGTTAAAATATTTTTTGACTTGTGAAAGTATAAACTAGCAACACCTTCCAAAGATCAATATGAAAATAAATTTCAAAGTATATATTTTAAATGATCCAGTAATTTGAAATCTAGAAGTTAGTACTCCAGAAATGATATGCGGCTTATTAAATAAGCATTGAATATAATAGCAAAAATGGGGAGATTGAAAAAGTCCAATATTGGGAACATTAAATAAACTGCTCAACTTTAGTAAAACTTCACTAAGTAATCATTCTCACAAAGAACATTTTGAAAAAAGAGAATATGCTTAGAATATATTGTTAACCATAAAAGACTCATAACAAGATGGTATGATAGGTATATTAATTTTGTAAGAACTTATAAAGGAGACTAGACAAATCAACACCAAAATATGATTAATCCCTAAATATTGAGGTTAACTATTTTTTTTCCCTTTTATACTCTTGTAGTTTGTTTTTGCTTTTTTGCAATGAACACATATTAGTTTCACATTTGGAAAAATAACACACTACACAGACATATTGTTAGATAAAATGACTAAAAGGATTTTAATAACAATAACTATAAACTAGTTTCAGACCCCAGAGGAACTAAAGAGTTTCAGACCCTGGGCAACTCATAGTAGCTCTGTGGGCGTGCTGCTTCAGAGATAAAATTCAGAAGCTGAGCTAGATGAGCAGCTTTCCAACTGTGAAATCATGCATGTAAAGTGTTTCAGTACCTGGACCAGAATGAACACTCAGTGCCTGTTAATGTTGTTTATTAACCAACGGTTCCCAGCAGCAACAAACAGAACCTGCCAAACAAGCAGCAGAATTTCAGACCCACAACTCTCATTTCAATCATCTGCCTTTTATTTTTAAAAAGTAAGACTCCTAGCCACAATTTCTATTCAAGAAAAAATTTTACTGGTCTAAAACCACTTGATCAGATAACCCCTACAGTTTCTGGTAGTATTACGGCATTCCAAACAATATGCATCTGTGTTCTCATCCCTATGCAAGCCTAGAAATATTCTTGATGATCACACAAATAAAACTCCAGTCCAACTGTATTTGCATGATTCTAATATACTGTACTGTAATTCCGAGACCCTTTCATCATTTTCCTCATCTGTGTTCAAATTATAGACATTGCTTACCAGAAGTTTCCTGAAAGTACTTCCTAGCTGATATCCTGAAACTTCCTGCCTTTGTACACAAAGCAAAAATAAAAAGACATCTTTCAGGTAATCTTTAAAAAGGTGTCTTTTAACTTGAAGCAAAAGGGCTCTTTAAGCAACGAAATCTACCTCTCAAATAACTATTCAGAAAGAACTGAAGGCAGCATTACCTGAGTAGTTTACTAATCAAGACACTCTCAAGAATTAGGTAAAGCACAATATTCACTTGTACAACTTTCCCTTCATGTTAAGTCCTTCAAGAGCAAACCAGTATAAATAACTCTGAAACCCAGAGAACTGACCAGATAAACTAAGCTTCAGGCTTTTAGCTTTGGCAGTATTTCATTCCTTGCTTTTATTCCAATCTTACAAATGAGATCAAATACCATTAATTATAACTTGTTTCCATGAGCATCTTTCTAATTAAGATTCCTATTATTATTAACAGCAAAAGGTTAATGACGAGATAAGAAACTGGTACAAGGATAGGGGAACAGATAACTTGACCTTCTCATTAAACTGTTCCTCATTCCAGGATCCATGACATCCATCTGGAGACATGTTTGGCTTAGGAAAGAGCCTAAGGACTTCGATTTCACCCAGAATTTAGTTTCAGCTCATTAGTCACTATGTACTAGTTTTATGACATTGGTCAAGCTATTTAACCTCTCAGGATCTGGTTACCTCACCTGCAAATAAGTGACAATAATATCTAGAATTATAGGGCAGTCAAGAGTCTTAAATAAGAATGAATAACAGCACAGCCGTAAGGATTTGTTTCCCCCTCTTCCTCAGTGGCTCAGAAGGAAAGAATCCATCTGTCAATGGCAGAAGACTGCAGTTCGATCCCTGGGTAGGGAAGACCCCTTGGAGAAAGGAACCGGTAACTCACTCCGGTACTCTAACCTGGGAAACCCCATGGACAGAAGAGCCTAGAGGGCTACAATCTAAGAGTTGGACAAGACTGAGTGATTAAGCAACAACTTCTCCGTTATACTTGAAAGTTCAACTCTGATCTCTTTTTTCTGGGAAAAAGAGCTGCCATAGCAATTCAATAGTGGGAATGTCCATCCCTTCCAGCAATTCTCAAAGTGCAGTTCACAAATCCCAAGAAATCCACAATATCAAAACCATTTTCATAACAATACCAAGAAACTGCCTTTTTCACTACTGACAATTGCAACTGACAATGTAAAAACAATGGGTAAAAGCACTGATACCACTGCACCAACCAAGGCAGTGACCTCAAAATGCACTAAGAGTCACTGTATTCTTTACTGGATTGCAGTTAAGGCAATGCCAGTTTCACTTAGGAGTGTTAATGAAAGAGTAAAACATTAATTTTATTAAATCTCAATGCTGAGTACCTAGTCTGTCTGATAAAACAGAAAGCACTTGCACTGCATCAATGGATGTTTCAAGATAAAAAATATTTGGCAGTTGTTTTATTGTTTTATATTTGGGCAGAAACAGTCCCTTTTCCTGGGAACTGACTGATAGACAAGCAATGGTTATTCAAACGTGGGTACCTGGCACGTTGTTGTTGTTGTAAACTTGCCAAGTCCTGTTCGACTCTTCTCAACCCCATGGACTGCAGCATGCCAGGCTTCCCTGTCCCTCGCCAACTCTGAGTTTGCCCAAGTTCATGTCCATTGAATTGGTGATACCATCCAACCATCTCATCCTCTGTTGCCCTCTTCTCCTCCATGTCTTCCATCTTTCCCAACATCGGGGTCTTTTCCATTGAGTTGGCTCTTCCCATCAAGTGGCCAAAGTACTGGAGCTTCAGTATCAGTCCTTCCAGTGAGTACTTAGGATTGATTTCCTTTAAGGTTGACTGGTTTGATCTCTTTGCTGTCCAAGGGACTCTCAAGAGTCGTCTACAACACCACAGTTCGAAAGCATCCATTTTTCAGTGCTCTGCCTTCTTTAGTGCGCTGCTGTCCTTATGGTCCAGCTCTCACATGTGTACATGACTACTGGAAAGACCATAGCCTTGACTACACAGACATTTGATGAATGTGTAGAGAAACCCTCATACACTGCTGGAAGAAATGTCAAATGGCATACCCTCTGGGGGAAAAAGCCCATGGTTCCTCATAAAATTAAAAATAGAATCACAATATGACCCCAACAATTCCACTCCTAGGTACATAAACAAAAGAAGTGAAAAGCAGTACTCAAATATATACATACATTAATAGCAGCACTATTTGTAACAGTCAAAAGGTGGAAACAACCCAAATATCCTTCAATGGATGGATAAACAAATTGTGGCATATACAAATAATGGAATACTGTTCAATAATAAAAAGGAATGAAGACTCATTCATGCTACAATGGGATGAACCTTAGAAATATTAAGCAAAGTGAAAGCAGCCAGACTCCAAAGGTCACATATTTTATGATTCTACTACATAAAACATCCAGAATAGGTAAATTCATAGAGAAAAACTGCAGACTAGTGGTCGCCTTGGGGGTGGGTAACAACTGCATCTTCTCTCAAAGGGCACTTCTCAAGATCCCTACATGTGCTAATTTAACAATTAGGTAATCTATGTCTTTATCTAAGTCAATGATAAAAATATTTAACAAAATAGTTTCAAAGACAAAGTATTTCAGTTCATCACTAACAAGCTCTTTGAAAATGAAAGTGAAGTCACTAAGTCATGTCCGACTCTTTACGACCCCATGGACTGTAGCCCACCAGGCTCCTCCATCCATGAGATTTTCCAGGCAAGAGTACTGGAGTGGGCCATTTCCTTCTCCAGGTGATCTCCCCAACCCAGGGACTGAATCCAGGTCTCCCTCTTTATAGTTTGACCCATGCAGGCTTAACTAGCTCTTTAAAAGTCAGCAATTAATCCATTATCAAGACCTCCCATGGCTAAAGTAGCCCAATGGTCCCACTGTAAACATTCTATACTATGCTATCCACATTGAAGTAACAGAGAACCAGAAATGTCAAGACAGAAGTTAAGTTCACACACCATTCTCAGTGGGTAAGCTAAGACTAGAAATCAGTTGCTTTCATAAACCCCATTTAAAAAAAAAGAATTCTTGCATTATTTAATGGCATCATCTTTTTCTAGATCCTCACTCCTTAAAGAAAACTAAGCAAACACACACACACACACACACACACACACACAAGGAAAAACTAAGAAGCTATCCTTGACTCTTATCCCATACTTCATTAGCAAATCCAGTTAGCTCTACCTTCAAAAGAAGTCTGCCATCGGACCATTCTCACCTCCTCCACTGAAATCACCTGCCCACTCCGCTATCACAATCTGCCCAGACTAGACTGCAACAGTCTCCTCCCTGGTTTTCACACTTTCACTCCTGTCACTCTACAGTCCACATCCTACACAGTGACCAGAGTGACATTACTGGGTTTTGGTTTTCTTTTCTCTTTTTCAGTTTTGAAACAACAAAATTGCACTAAAGTACAGTACAAAGAAATGTTTTCCCCAAACCACCTCAGAGGTAGTTGCCAATGTTGATGTTCCATCATACTCAAATGCTAAGAACAAGGATGGTCTATGTAACTACAATAAAATCATCAAGATCAGAAAATTAAAACTACTATGACTTAATCCCAGGCCACCCCTTATACATGGTGGAGGCAATGGCTGGACTCCCCATCCAGTCTGCTCTCCCTTAACACCCTATCCTAACCTTGACTGAGCTGTGGCATCCCATATCAGGCCACCAGGTAGGAGAAATCCTGTCTTCACCCTGCTTGGCCTCTAACTCTTGTGACAGCTGTCAGGCCCTCTGACATGGACACTCTGTTCCAGGCCACCCTCTTCTCACCCCAATTGGGACCAAATAAGCTGCTCAGGCTTCCCAGGTAGCGCTAATGGTAAAGAATCTGCTCGCCAATGCAAGAGAAGTAAGAGACACAGGTTCAATCCCTGGGTTGGGAAGATCCCCTGGAGAAGGAAATAGCAATCCACTCCAGTATTCTTGCCTGGAGAATCCTAGGGACAGAGGAGCCTGGCGGGCTACAGTCCATGGGGTCGCAGAGTTGGACACAAATGAAGCAACTTAGCACACACAAGCTGCTCAGGGGCCACAAGAGCCTCCCATATCCCCTTCTCACACTGTGAGTACCTATGTTGCCATGCATTACCTAATGGCTTTAGTTCAAAAAATTGCTGAGGAGAAAGGGGAAAGAGAGATTTATCACTTTTAAATGGACTTAGGTTATTTCACTCCATTGCTCAAAATCCTCCAATAGCTTTTTAACCTCAGAATAAAATCCAAACTCTTCTTCTTTGTCCACTAGGCCCTAAAAATCTGTACCCTACCTTCCTACATCACTTGATTTAATCTATGCTTGCTGGCCTTTATTCTGGTTTTCAAATATAGTAAACTCTTTCTTACCTCAGGTCTTTACACTGTATGTTCTATCTCTTTGAAAGCTCCTCCACTTTCCAAATCCACAAGGTCTTGGTTCAAACATCATTTCCAGAGGCAGTTTCCCAGTTTCTTCCTCATCCACCATCCCCACAATCCCTACCTATCCCCTTCCCTTTCTTCACAGCACTTATGACTGATACTGTATCACATCGATTTATAACCCACAAGGACAGAACAACTTCTGTTTACTGTTGTATCTTCAAACACCTAGAATAGTACCTAACACATAGCAGACACTGAATATCTGCATGATGCCTGAATTCTTCAAGAACACATCTTAATGACATAAACTAATCAATCACAATGTCATCTTACATCTATATGGTATGTGAAGATAATAGAAATGGCTATGTAATTTTAAGATATTGACACTACATGGTGCTTTAAAGTATGCTATTATTTACAGTAATTCTGAGCAGTATCTGTGTTAAGCTTCTCTTTTTCACAAACAAGGCTCAGAAAAGTGTAATGACCTGCTCAACATTACAAAGCCAATAACTGACAAGATCATGACCGGAATCAGGGCCTTCTAAATTTACTATTAATTATACCAGGCAAGTGTCTCTGCATGTGTACCTTCATTAATACTCAACATCCTTTACTTTCAACTTAAAGAATTATGGAAATGTTTCAAAAAATAGCAAGAAGCGCAGAAATACCATAGTTTTCAACCCTACCTACAAATGTATATCTTACTAACAGACTAACACATGCACTGACTACAGATATATGACATAACAGCATCATTTTTATAGAACTGATAACAGGATTTTTAGCACCATGTTCCAGGATTTAGGAACCTACAGCCCACCATCTGTTTTTCTTACATGTGAGCTAAAAATGGTTTTTACTTTTTTGTTGTTAATTATTGATTTTAATTTTTACTTCCAGTTTTTTTTAATATAAATTTACTTTAATTGGAGGCTAATTACTTTACAATATTGTATTGGTTTTGCCATACATCAACATGAATCCGCCATGGGTGTACATGTGTTCCCCATCCTGAACCCCCTCCCACCTCCCTCCCCATCCCATCCCTCTGGGTCATCCCAGTGCACCAGCCCCGAGCATCCTGTATCCTGCATCGAACCTGGACTGGCGATTCGTTTCATATATAATAATATACATGTTTCAATGTCATTCTCCCAAATCATCCCACCCTTGCCCTCTCCCACAGAGTCCAAAAGACTGTTCTATACATCTGTGTCTCTTTCGCTGTCTTGCATACAGGGTTATCGTTACCATCTTTCTAAATTCCATATATATGCATTAGTATACTGTCTTGGTGTTTTTCTTTCTGGCTTACTTCACTCTGTATAATAGACTCCAGTTTCATTCACCTCATTGGAACTGATTCAAATGTATTCTTTTTAATGGCTGGTTTTTACATTTTTAAATGGTTGTGGGGGGGGAATTAAATAAAAAGAATATTTCATTACACCTGAAAATTAAACATAATTCAAAGTACACTGTCCAGAAATAAAGTCTGACTCAAACATTACCATACTCATTCATTTTTTTCACTGTCTATGGCCAATTTTGCACTACAATCACAGGGTCAAGTAGCTGCAACAGAGATGTGACCAGAAAAGTAAAAAATACTTACTATCTGGTTGTTCACAGAAGTACCATAGTGTCCTGATTTGTCACCTCTCCCCACCATCCTGGTCTTCAAGAAATGCTCCTTTTCCATGCCGAATTCAGGTAGTTTTCCCATAGCATCTTATTCTACTCCCATCACTCTTCATTCATTTGAGAAGTGTAACTGTCTTACTCATCTGACTCCCCAACTAGAATACACTATGCTGGGGGTAAGGCCACATCTGCTTGCCCATTATTGTACCCCCAGTGCCAAGCAATGCCCACTTATACCAAGTCCCTAATATTTGCTGAATAGGAGGAAGACAGATGTACTAAATTTGGATGAGTTAATTTAAAGAACTCTCATACAAGAGTTTCTTCTAGAAGACACCAGATATACAGACTGTTACTTTCCAAAGGAGCCACACAAATAACTGTATCTACCTCTTGGCTCAGTTCAGTTGTGTCCGCCTCGTTGTGACCCCATGGACTGCAGCATGCCAGGCTTCCCTGTCCATCACCACCTTCCAGAGCTTGCTCAAACTCATGTTCATTGAGTCAGTGATGCCATCCCACCATCTCATCCTGTCGTCCCCTTCTCCTCCTACTTTCAATCCCTCCCAGCATCAGGGTCTTTTCCAGAGAGTTAGTTCTTTGCATCAGGTAGACAAAGCACTGGAGCTTCAGGTTCAGCATCAGTCCTTCCAGTCAATATTCAGGACTGATCTCCTTTAGGATTGACTGGTTTGATCTCCTTGCTGTCCAAGGGACTCTCAAGAGTCTTCTCCAACACCACAGTTCAAAAGCATCAATTCTTCAGCGCTCAGCTTTCTTTATGGTTCAATCTCACATCCATACATGACTACTGGGAAAACCATAGCTTTGACTATACGGACCTTTGTAACGACATCATACAAATAGACTGGGATCATATAGGAGATTAGGGGTGAGGGGTCAGGGGCTTTAAATTAATCTGCAGTCCAGTAGTAAAAGGTATTAACAACAAAAAAGGCAAGACTTAGGGTCCCAGTCTCAGAAATGAGCCTACATGACATTGATCACAGGATGGGCTGCTTCCCAGCATTAACCACCCCTTACAAATTTTCTTTTTTTTTCCTTCATATTTCACCATGGCACACTGGCTAGTAGTCATCTAATCTATTCACTCACCTTATTAGAAATCTCTTAAAAAATACAAACAGATATGAGAAGTTAAAGAAAACAACAAAACCTCATGCATTAATGCAGACTGAATAAATCAATTTTGACAGTGAGAAAAAAAAAGGAGACAGGTAGATATTTTAAGGAGATAGAGCCCTCACAGACCTAGATACAGTTCTGAACCAGGGAGTTCAGGGAAAACAAAGAACACTAGGAAACAGAACAAAGAGCAATAATAGAAAAAATAAAGAAAGGGAAGTAGGAGATGTCCAATACAAATATCCAATTCTATCTTCATGTCAGACATTTATCCTGCAGAAAAGAAAAAGACAGGGCTTGTCTCTTACTCAGTGGCTTAAAAACTCTGTTAGACCAGAAAAAGCTCTTCTCTTCAAAAGAATGACAACTAGTCAATATAAAAGAATAACAATTAGACATTTATCACCTGCAACCCACAGCTGACTGAATCAGGCAAGAAACATCGTGGTATATTAAAGCCACAGTATAAATAAAAGAACAGATATTCAAACAGTCTCAAAGTATCTTACTAATTTTAAAAGGGAAAAGAAACCACTACAATACTAAAAAATCTGGAAGATACCATTTTAATCAAGTGGTTATTAACATTTGTAGTAATTATGTACCCCATCTGTGAGGCATTGAGAAGGATATAAAATCCTCTATGCTGTATTATTGTCAAAGTATTTAATCTGATTTTTATCATGACAAAACAACCACTCAAATCTAAATGAAAAGATGCACCTATAAAACAACTGGCCTGGACTTCTTTAAACTCTCATGACCGTTTAGAAAAAAAATTACAGGTCAGGGATTTTTAAAACAACTTCATAGTAGAATCTAATTTTTAAAATGTTACATTTTTAAGTCTTTATTTCTTTCATTTTATTTTCCTAAGAATTTTTTACTGTATTTTATAAAGATACATATAATAAGATACAATTATATAATAAAAATATTTTACAAATTTACAGGTTCATAGAAAATGGAAAAAAGGAAAAACTGGTCCTTCATCATAGAGAATTTCAGAAGTACTACTCTATATTAAGGAGAACTAAGAAACATGACAACTAAACGCAATGTGTAATCTTGGATTTAAATTTTATGGGTACACACACACGCACAGAGGCTGCCCTGGTGGCTCAATAGTAAAGAATCTACCTGCCAGTGCAGGAGACATGGGTCTGGGTCGGGAAGATCCCCTGGAGCAGGAAATGGCAACCCACTCCAGTACTCTTGCCTAGGAAATCCCATGGGCAGAGGAGCCTGGCAGGCTGGTCTATGACGTCGCAAAGAGTCAGACACAACTGAGCACACAACAGAGACATGAGATGAAAATGCTGTACTACCAAGGCTAAATCTCCTGAGAGTCACACTTGCGTTGTGACTGAATTGTAGGAAAAGTCTCTGTTCTTAGGAGACATGCTGAATTACTTAGGGGTGAAGTTAATATGTCTATAACATACTCTCCAACAGCTGAGCAAAGAATAAAGTTGTAGGATGTATGAACAGATAAAATACAAAGTACTACTTAACCTAAAAACATGAAACCTACCCAAATGTGAAAAGGACAATACTATAAATTTAGAGCTTACATGAAACACAGGCTGGAACTACATATTTTCTGTAACTTGCTCCTTTGATGGTAAAATTTAGATGGGTTTGATAAAAAGTAAATAATTTAAATGGTAATTATTATATATTCATGCTACCATGCTAATTCAAAATCTATTAGCTTAAAAGTAGATTTTTCTAGGGAATTCCCTGGTGGTCCAGTGGCTTAGGACTTCACACTTTCACGGCAGAGGGCTTGGGTTCAATTCCTGGGAGAGAATTAAAATTCAAGCCACGTGGCAAAAAAAAAAAAAAATCAATAACAAAAAATAGATTTTTCTCTTGAAACAGTAAAGATATTAATCAATGGACTAAAATGGTTTCTCTACAGATTTACATTTTAAGTCCTCGGTAACTAACAATAAGAAATGCACAGTAAGTGTAGTTTACAGCAAATGAGTATTACATTATCACTCTGGATTATACCTAACACGACATTCTACAATAACTTCCAGATGTGTCAGAGAGCTAAACATAAAGAATAACTCATAAAACAAAATTTTGATCCTGAGAGCATACTCTTAACTTTGGAGAGAAATATTCATTAATACAAAAGAACAGAAGACAGTTAAATGAGTTCTGACATGTAAATCTTAAATCTTTCAAGTTCACTCATTCAACAACTATTTATTAAATGCACACAACATTTCAAGCAGTGCTGTAGGCCCTGAAATTTTGTAGGGTTTGCATAGAGCACATAGGGTTTGCATAGGCCCTTGTTCTCACAGAGCTCAAGTCTAGTAGGCAGATGGGCAAAAAGCATAAAAAGCAATGGAATTTTCCTGTAAACACTACAGAGGAAAAGACGCACTGCTACAAGAGAACACAACTGAAGAGGCACTGTAGGTGCAATGGTTATAAAAAATTCTCTTAAAGCACATCAAAGCTGATGCAAGGAGGAAGAACAAGAAACCAGCCAAGAGATTTCCCTGGTGGTTGAGTGGCTGGGATTCTGTGCCCAATATAGGGGCCCTGAGTTAGATTCCTGATTAGGGAATCAGACCTCACATGCTGCAATTAAAAAATCCCACATGCCACACACCAAGATTGAAGATCCCAGTGCTGCAACTAAAACCTAGCACAAATAATTTTTTTTAATATTAAAAGAAATAAACTAGCCAAATGAAGGGTAGGTAAAACAGCAATGCAAAGGCCACAGGCAGCCAAGAACCCAGGGTTACCGTGAATGAGAAAACAAAACAAAGGTAAGTTACATAAGATGGCATTTAAAGTATGAAGAAGCACACAAGTTCCTACACAATACATCATTAAGTGAGTAAAGTACATTCTTGACGGCCACCTGCATTTATCCAACTAACAAAATTAACTCAAGTATGAAGCCAAAAGTTGCCAGGGATGGGGAAAGGGCAGTACATACACACAATCAGCAGAATTATACATTACCTGACCCTTTATAAAGACAATTTAAATGTAAGCTTCTATATATAGAATGGATAAGCAGCAAGGTCCTACTTATAGCATGGAGAATTATATTCAATATCCTATGATAAACCATAACAGAAAAGAGTATTTTAAAAAGACTGTATATATAACTGAATTACTTCACTGGAGAGCAAAAATACAGCATTATAAATCAACTATACTTCAATTTTTAAAAAAAGGATAATTGCACAAAAGATATGTACAGAAGTTACATTCATAAAATAAGAAACTACCAAAATTCTACAAATGTCTATCCATATAAATTATGATGCATTAAATTTACATCAAAAAGATGAGTATAGATTTAATAATAGCCCAAAATGTTTACTCTATCAAGTATCAAATACTGACATTTAGTTTATATATACAATGGACAAAATGCAAGATGTATATATCTTTACATTTTTAATATGAAATCACAATTAACATTTTATAATCACTAGTTGCTCTCATCAGAATTATTTACATTCAACTGTGTCTATTTTAATTCAAATGACACAGAAAAAAAACAAACAGTACTTTAACAAAGATTCATTCTCCCTCTTCAGAATGAACAACTGCTAATATTACAAAAAATAGCTAAGTTAACTCTTTAAAGCAAATTCTTGAACCCCAACCTCCTCTTCTACTTGCAAAGTTACACCATTAACTTTCTGGTGTAACCCTGCCAATCCATTTTCATAGAGTTTTATAAGAGAGAAATAGGAAGAAGAAAATATACACATATCCATCAACAAAATAAGGAACTGAGTCACTGGAAAACTTCACCAGGATGCTACAACTCTTGTGTCATGTGTCAAACTTTCTGATGCAATGCTGTTAGGTATAGCTGATAAAAATGCCAATAGATCTAGAGCATTTACATTACAATAACCACAGAAATATAACCCTTACTGATAAATAAAATACTGATTTTCCCCAATTTTTTCTGTCACACAGTTCTACAAAGTTTTCCTTAAAAGCATAAACTTATTTGCATTAAGTTAAATATCATTACTTATTAAACTTTAAAAAATGCAAGGCAAAAAAATAATTCTTCAAATCATTGATTACTGGTTTCTATCAAGTAATAAACCAAGTAACTGCAATACTGCTCAGTTTTTAAATGCAACTATAATCATTCAACTATCAAAAATCAATCACACCTTTACAATGCACTATGCATATCATATAAAGTAAAATCTATATTAATTTTTAAAATTAAAAATCATATATTAAAGATATCAGCACAAAATATTTGTGGGGAAAAATCAAATGTACCTTGTCAATGACAAACTATTTCTCTAACAATTTTTTAAAACTAAATTCAGATATTGATTTGTTGCCACCTACTGGTTAAAATCATATTTGGATAATCTCTGCTGCTGCTAAGTCGCTTCAGTCCTGTCTGACTCTGTGCGACCCCATAGACGGCAGCCCATGAGGCTCCCCCATCCCTGGGATTCTCCAGGCAAGAACACTGGAGTGGGTTGCCATTGCCTTCTCCAATGCAGGAAAGTGAAAAGTGAAAGTAAAGTTGCTGAGTCTTGTCCGATAATGTCATTTCACCTCAAATATTCACTACAGTCAAAAATATCTTAGTGTTCTTTGTAAAATTTTATAAAACTACTGTGATGAATTCAGCTTTGGAGAAATTTCTAAAGCTGTATCATGAGTTAACAGTACCTTGGCTTTTAACAATATCCTCACATAAAATTTTCATTAGTGTGTTAGGACTGTTATAAACCTATGAGAACTACAAAAATGCTTATTTAAAACATTGATACTTTCAGAATTTTTCTTCTTCAGAACTCAAATGTTTATATGCTCCTATTTTCTAGACTATTGGAGCTAGAGAACTCATGATATTGCCACCTTTTTACAACTGAGCTATTAACATAAAGATCCAAAGGGGGGCTCACATATTAGGTTGATTTCTGTTACATTTTAAGTAACTTTTACTCCACAGCAGTCCCTCCCCCCTCTCCTTCCTCATTGTGTTCTTTACATAACTGTTGATGGAATAAAAAGTCAGTTGTCCCACTGCACTGCTTTTAAAATCATTCTTTTAGTTACCCAGATTTGAAAAGCATAAGAATGGAACACATAGACTTATTTCTGGATCCCAATTTTAACAAATCCACTGTAAAAAAAAAAAAAACCTTTAAGTAACTGTGGAAAGGTGAATATAGATTGGGTTTTAGATGACAACAAAGATTTTTATTAATTCGGTTAGGTACGATAAAGCATTGGAATTATGTATAAGAACATAAACAAGTCTTATAGATACGGCTATGAACTGAATTGTGTCCCATCTCCTCAACCCAAAATTCATACACTGAAACCCAAAACCAACACTGTGACAGTATTTGGAGATGGGGCCTTTGGTAAATAATTAGGTTCAGATGAGATCATGAGCATACGGCTCTTATGAGAGGATTAGTACCCTTAAAAGAAGATAAATCTGAGAATTTACTCTCTTTCCCGCAGTGAGAATTCTGCAAGAAAGCCATCTGCAAACCAGGAGGATGGCCCTCACCAGAACCCAGCCATGCTGATACCCTCATCGTAGACTTCTATCCTCTAGAAATGTGAGAAAATAAATGTCTACTGTTCATGCCACCCAGTCTATAGTATCTTCTTATGGCAGCATTCATATGGAAGTATATAGGAGTGAAATAATATATCTGATTTATGCTTTAAAACATTCACAAAAGGGGGGGAAAATAGAATTGAGCAAAACTAGTAATTTTTTTAATTTAGGTTAACAGATGCTTGGGATTTGATATGCTATTAGCTCAAATTCTAAGTTTGAAACTTCTCATAACCAAAAAAAAAACTTTAAAAAAGAAATGTTATGAAAATGCTTTTCAATGTAATTCCTGTAATTGAAACCTAAAAATGTTTTTTAATATAAATTTATTTTAATTGGAGGTTCTAAAAATATTTTAAGATAAACAAAGCACTAATCTGAAAGTATTATGAGGTAGAAATAAGAGTTGACTTAAAACTTTTTTTTTAATTCTGTAACAAATTTATTCAAATAACAGGTCTCACCTAAGAGTCTCAAGCTAAAAGCACTGACATTAAATGTCCATGTTCTAAGTAAAAAACTTGTCCAAATTATTTATCTGCATAAATGACCTCAATTACAAAAGAGAAATCATAACTTTGAGATCCTTTTGTAAATAGGGTTTTTCATTATATGTCCAATAAATTACTCCTGAAATACTTGTAAAATTTGATTTTTTCTGTTTAGAACAGCTAATTTTCTTTAACTCTTTTTGATGATTATAATTTTCAAAATGGTCTCAAATTTTTCAAGTGGACAATATAACCTGAAAATAAATAAACTATGCTCATTTCTAATTTGTGTATGTTTAGTATTTTATCTGACTGCAGTAACAGAATTAACACCAAGCAACTGTTGTCAACCCAATCTGTTTCCTAATTTTAATGGGAATGGTATATTTACAACATTTAATAAGACCAAGTCTATCAGGTTAAGACTGATTATTTTATTTTCGGGGAGGGCAGTGGGGGCCCATGTCATGAGGCATGTGGGATCTTAGTTTCCTGACCAGGGATGGAACTCACGTTCCCTGCCTTGGAAGAACAGTCTTCACCATTAGACTGCCAAGAAGTCCCCTTTTAAAATGATTTTAAGGAAGGGTCTTTCTATTCCTAATTTAAAAGGGTTTTCAACAGAGATATTCAAACTTGCTCCTTTGATCCATTTCTGCATTAACTAGTAATGGAAGTCCTATTCTCACACACAGACTAGTAAGTATAATTTTATCTTTTATGTAGTATAACTGTGGGTCATCACTGTAAATAATACTTAATGTTCTATGAGCAAAAACATTTCTTCAAGAATTCTAAACAGAGGTATACAGGGCCATTTTTTCTTTTCGTAAAGATTTCAGGCTAGGTTAGAAGTTCTCTTAAATATCTGTGTCAACTACCTCAATCATTCCACAAGCATTTTTTTGGTCATATACTATGATCCAGGGATTATGCACCAAGTATATATTCTCAAGAAGTTCACATCATCACATTGTGTTAAATAGTCTAACAAAATACTGAAGGAAGAAAAAAATCAAACTGAGATTTCCAGAAAAATTCAGTAATAACTGAGTCTCAAATACTGAGTGAGATTGTTCAACAGCAGTTCTCAAAGCAGGGCCCAAACAAAACACACATAAATTAGAAAGAAGCAAACCTGATTATGTTCAGATGATGTATTTTAAGGGACTCCTGTGGGCCCTCAGACTACTACTAAAATGCTGTTTGCTTTCTTCCACTGATGGTGCACTAACAGTGGTAGATAAAAATGCCAGTGCCTTAGCAGGAATCAACACAACAAGCCCTACCTGTACTAGTCAGTGTAAACGTCAACACTGTTTTTTAAAAAAAGGCTTTTCACTTAAGATGGTCTTTAATGAAGAAGTAAAAAAAATAGTTTTAATCTTCACCCTTATACTTTTAAAATTCTGTGACAGAATACACACCAAAAACTACTGCTGCTCACAAAAATATTATCATAGAATAGTATGATATCATATTATCATTCAAGATATCACTTATTATCACTCAAGAAAAAGCATTCTGACCACCGAGTTGTCAGCTAAACAAGCTACTTTTTTCATGACACATAATTTTTACTTAAAAGAACATATATACAAACTGTACTTATTCACACTTGGGTATGTTAGACATCTTCTTAAAAAGTGAGTGAAGCAAGCCTACCAATTAAAGAAAAAAAGATAAAAGTATTTGTAGCTGATGACAAAAATTAACATTTTTAAGTAACAAGACTTATGCTAAGTCCATCAATATGGGTTCAGATTCCACAATACAATCTTTCTTCCACCAACCTTTTGTAACATTTGCCAAGTTTCAGTGTGATAACAAAAAATATCCACAGTTTTGTGAAAGGCTCTAAAAACACACTTTTTTTCTAACAATAAATCTGTCCAGGGCCAGATTTCCTTCACATATACTTCAAACAGTACCGCACAATAGACCGAAAGAAGAAGTAAATGTGAGAATCCAACCGTCTTCTGTTAAGTCCAATATTGAGTCTTGTAAAAAAAAGGTAAAACAATGCCATTTTTCTCAGTAAATGTTTATTTTGGAAAAGTTACTTTTCTTTTTAAAATGTTATTAATGTGACTATGGTGCCATCATTTTTAAGTAACAATAAACTTACTTATAAATAAATTTTTAACTCAATTTAAAATTTTAATAGAGTAAGTACTGATGGACATAATCCATATAAACAAAAGTTATTTTGGAGCTCTCCATATTATTTGAAACAAAGCTAGAGGAGCTGATGGAATTGCAGTTGAGCTATTTCAAATCCTAAAAGATATGCTGTTAAAGTGCTGCACTGAATATGCCACCAAACTTGGAAAACTCAGCAGTGGCCACAGGACTGAAAAAGGTCAGTTTTCATTTCAATCCCAAAGAAGGGCAATGCCAAAAATGTTCAAATTACCCCACAACTGCACTTATTTCACACGCTAGCAAGGTAACGCTCAAAATCCTTCAAACTAGGCTTCCATACATGAACCGAAAACTTCCAGAGGTACAAGGTGGATTTAGAAAAGGCAGAGGAAACAGAGATCAAATTGCCAATATCTGCTGGATCACAGAAAAAGCAAGGGAATTCCAAAAAAACATCTACTTCTGCTTTATTGACTATGCTAAAGCCTTTGACTGTGTGGAACACAACAAGGTGTGGAAAATTCTTAAAGAGATGGGAATACCAGACCACCTGACCTGCCTCCTGAGAAATAGAGTAAGTATTGTAAGTAAGTATTCAATATCACAGTAATCCAAGTCTATGCCCCAACCAGTAACGCTGAAGAAGCTGAAGTTGAATGGTTCTATGAAGACCTACAAGACCTTTTAGAACTAACACCCAAAAAAGATGTCCTTTTCATTATAGGAGACTGGAATGCAAAAGGAGGAAGTCAAGAAACACCTGGAGTAACAGGCAAATTTGGCCTTGGAATACGAAATGAAGCAGGGCAAAGGCCAATAGAGTTTTGCCAAAAAAATGCACTGGTCATAAAAAACACCCTCTTCCAACAACACAAGAGAAGACTCTATACATGGACATCACCAGATGGTCAACACCAAAATCAGATTGATTATATTCTTTGCAGCCAAAGATGGAGAAGTTCTATACAGTCAGCAAAAACAAGACTGGGAGCTGACTGTGGCTCAGACCATGAACTCCTTCTTGCCAAATTCAGACTGAAATTGAAGAAAGTAGGGAAAACCACTAGACCATTCAGGTATGACCTAAATCAAATCCCTTATGATTATACAGTGGAAGTCAGAAATAGATTTAAGGGCCTAGATCTGATAGACAGAGTGCCTGATGAACTATGGAATGAGGTTCGTGACATTGTACAGGAGACAGGGACCAAGACCATCCCCATGGAAAAGAAATGCAAAAAAGCAAAATGGCTGTCTGGGGAGGCCTTACAAATAGCTGTGAAAAGAAGAGAAGTGAAAAGCAAAGGAGAAAAGGAAAGATATAAACATCTGAATGCAGAGTTCCAAAGAATAGCAAGAAGAGATAAGAAAGCCTTCTTCAGCAATCAATGCAAAGAAATAGAGGAAAACAACAGAATGGAAAAGACTAGAGATCTCTTCAAGAAAATCAGAGATACCAAAGGAACATTTCATGCAAAGATGAGCTTGATAAAGGACAGAAATGGCATGGACCTAACAGAAGCAGAATATATGAAGAAGAGGTGGCAAGAATACACAGAAGAACTGTACAAAAAAGATCTTCACAACCCAGATAATCATGATGGTGTGATCACTGACCTAGAGCCGGACATCCTGGAATGTGAAGTCAAGTGGGCCTTAGAAAGCATCACTACGAACAAACCTAGTGGAAGTGATGGAATTCCAGTTGAGCTATTCCAAATCCTGAAAGATGATGCTGTGAAAGTGCTGCACTCAATATGCCAGCAAATTTGGAAAACTCAGCAGTGGCCACAGGACTGGAAAAGGTCCGTTTTCATTTCAATCCCAAAGAAAGGCGTTGCCAAAGAATGCTCAAACTACTGCACAATTGCACTCATCTCACATGCTAGTAAAGTAACGCTCAAACTTCTCCAAGCCAGGCTTCAGCAATATGTGAGCCGTGAACTTCCTGATGTTCAAGCTGGTTTTAGAAAAGGCAGAGGAACCAGAGATCAAATTGCCAACATCCGCCGGATCATGTAAAAACCAAGAGAGTTCCAGAAAAACATCTATTTCTGCTTTATTGACTATGCCAAAGCCTTTGACTGTGTGGATCAATATAAACTGTGGAAAATTCTGAAAGAGATGAGAATTCAAGAACACCTGATCTGCCTCTTGAGAAATTTGTATGCAGGTCAGGAAGCAACAGTTAGAACTGGACATGGAACAACAGACTGGTTCCAAATAGGAAAAGGAGTTCGTCAAGGCTGTATATTGTCACCCTGTTTATTTAACTTCTATGCAGAGTACATCATGAGAAATGCTGGACTGGAAGAAACACAAGCTGGAATCAAGATTGCTGGGAGAAATATCAATAACCTCAGATATGGAGATGACATCACCCTGATGGCAGAAAGTGAAGAGGAACTCAAAAGCCTCTTGATGAAAGTGAAAGTGGAGAGTGAAAAAGTTAGCTTAAAGCTCAATATTCAGAAAACTAAGATCATGGCATCCGGTCCCACCACTTCATGGGAAATAGATGGGGAAACAGTGGAAACAGTGTCAGACTTTGTTATTCTGGGCTCCAAAATCACTACAGATGGTGACTGCAGCCATGAAATTAAAAGACGCTTACTCCTTGGAAGGAAAGTTATGACCAACCTAGACAGTATATTCAAAAGCAGAGACATTACTTTGCCAACAAAGGTTCGTCTAGCCAAGGTTATGGTTTTTCCTCTGGTCATGTATGGATGTGAGAGTTGGACTGTGAAGAAGGCTAAGCGCTGAAGAATTGATGCTTTTGAACTGTGGTGTTGGAGAAGACTCTTGAGAGTCCCTTGGACTGCAAGGAGATCCAACCAGTCCATTCTGAAGGAGATCAGCCCTGGGATTTCTTTGGAAGGAATGATGCTAAAGCTGAAACTCCAGTACTTTGGCCACCTCATGCGAAGAGTTGACTCATTAGAAAAGACCCTGATGCTGGAAAGGATTGGGGGCAGGAGGAGAAGGGGATGACAGAGGATGAGATGGCTGGATGGCATCACTGACTCGATGGACGTGAGTCTCAGTGACCTCCGGGAGTTGGTGATAGACAGGGAGGCCTGGCGTGCTGCGATTCATGGGATCACAAAGAGTCAGACATGACTTAGCGACTGATCTGATCTGATTGTAAGTAAGTAATCTGTATGCAGGTCAAGAAGCAACAGTTAGAACTGGACATGGAACAACAGACTGGTTCAATTTTGGGAAAGGAGTATGTCAAGGCAGAATACTGCCATCCTCCTTATTTAACTTATGTGCAGAGTACATCATGCGAAATGCTGAGTTGGATGAATGGCAGGTACTTGCTGGGAGAAATATCAATAATCTCGGATATGCAGATGACACCACCCTAATGGCAGAAAGAGAAGAAGAACTAAAGAGTCTCTTGATAAAGGTAAAAGAGAAGACTGAAAAGCTGGCTTAAAACTCAACATTCAAAAAATTAACATCATGGCATTCAGTCCCATTCAGTTCAGTTCAGTCACTCAGTCCTGTCCGACTCCTTGCAACCCCATGGACTGCAGCACACCAGGCCTCCCTGTCCATCGCCAGCTCTTGAAGTTTACTCAAACTCATGTCCATTGATTCGGTGGTGCCATCCAACCATCTCATCCTCTGTCATCCCCTTCTCCTCCTGCCTTCAATCTTTCCAAGCATCAGGGTCTTTTCCAATGACTCAGTTCTTCGCATCAGAAGGCCAAAGTATTGGAATTTCAGCTTCAACATCAGTCTTTCCAATGAATATTCAGGACTGAATTCTTTTAGGATGGACTGGTTGGATCTCCTTGCAGTCCAAGGGACTCTCAAGAGTCTTCTCCAGCGCCACAGTTCAAAAGCATCAATTCTTAGGCACTCTGGAAAATCCCATGGACGGAGGAGCCTGGTAGGCTGCAGTCCATGGGGTCGCTAAGAGTCGGGCACGACTGAGGGACTTCACTTTCACTTTTCACTTTCCTGCATTGCAGAAGGAAATGGCAACCCACTCCAGTGTTCTTGCCTGGAGAATCCCAGGGACAGAGGAGCCTGGTGGGCTGCTATCTGTGGGGTCGCATAGAGTCGGACAGGACTGAAGCGACTTAGCAGCAGCAGCAGCAACAGCAGCCTTGTTTATGGTCCAACTTTCACATCCATACATGACTGTTGGAAAACCATAGCTTTGACCAGGTGGACCTTTGTTGGCAAAGTAATGTCTCTGCTTCTTAATATGCTGTCTAGGTTGGTAATAACTTTTCTTCCAAGGAGCACAAGTCTTTTAATTTCATGGCTGTGGTCACCATCTGCAGTGATTTTGGAGCCCCCCAAAATAAAATCTGTCATTGTTTCCACTGTTTCCCCATCTATTTGCCATGAAGTGATGGGACAAGATGCCATGATCTTCATTTTCTGAATGTTGAGTTTTAAGCCTCTTTCACTTTCATCAAGAGGCTCTTAAGTCTTCTTCACTTTCTGCCATAAGGGTGGTGTCATCTGCAGATTTGAGGTTATTGATATTTCTCCCAGCAATCTTGATTCCAGCTTGTGATTCATCCAGCCCAGCATTTCTCATGATGTACTCTGCATATAAGTTAAATAAGCAGGGTTACAATATGATGTCAGCCTTGATGTACTCCTTTACCTATTTGGAATCAGTCTATTTTTCCATGTCCAGTTCTAACTCTTGCTTCCTGATCTGCATAGAGATTTCTCAAGAGGCAGGTCAGGTAGTCTGGTATTCCCACCTCTTTCAGAATTTTCCACAATTTGTGGTGATCCACACAGTCAAAGGTTTTGGCATAGTCAATAAAGCAGAAGTAGATGTTTTTCTGGAACTCTCTGTTGCAGTCCCATTACTTCATGCCAAATAGATGGGGGATAAAATGGAAACCGTGACTATTTTCTTAGCCTCCAAAATCACTGCAGATGGTGACTGCAGCCATGATATTAAAAGACACTTGGTCCACAGAAGAAAACCTATGACAAACCTAGACAACTGATGCTTTTGAACTGTGGCACTGGAGAAGACTCTTGAGAGTCCCTTGGACTGCAAGGAGATCAAACCAGTCAATTCCAAAGGTAATCAATTCTGAATACTCATTGGAAGGACTGGTGCTGAGGCTCCAACAATTTGGCCACCTGATGCGAAGAACCAACTCACTGGAAACGATTTTGATGCTGGGAAAGATTGAGGGCAAGAGAAGTGGGTGACAGAGGATGAGATGGTTGGATGGCAATACCGAATCAATGGACATGAGTTTAAGCAAACTCCAGGAGATAGTGAAGGACAGGGAAGCCTGGCATGCAGCAGTCTGTGTGGCCACAATGGGTGAGACATGAGTTTGTGACTGAACAAGAACAGGCCTTTGCTAAGGAACTGAAAAATAATTTCTTTAAGCCTAGAATTACTTTCGGAGAATCTTGAGGGCAAGATGTGTTCACAAGTTCATTTAAAAAAAAAAATACCTGTAGGAAGCAGTTGCTGCTGCTAAGTCACTTCAGTCGTGTCCGACTTTGTGTGACCCCATAGATGGCAGCCCACCAGGCTCCCCCGTCCCTGGGATTCTCAATGCAAGAACACTGGAGTGGGTTGCTATTTCCTTTTCCAATGCATGAAAGTGAAAAGTGAAAGTGAAGTCGCTCAGTCGTTTCCGACTCTTTGCGACCCCATGGACTGCAGCCTACCAGGCTCCTCCATCCATGGGATTTTCCAGGCAAGAGTACTGGAGTGGGGTGCCATTGCCTTCTCCGTAGGAAGCAGTAAGAGATGCTTAAGTCAGGTAAGTAGAAACCTATGAGGAGGCCTTAGGTGCCACATGTGACTCAAAGGAGCTACTGCCAAATAGCAAACATGCATAAAACTTACGATGAATTACGATGAAGACAGTATTTCAGCAGTACCAGAGTCTTAAATTTTAAGAGGAGAACGTAAAAGCCAGAAAACCTGCAGAAATTTGCATTCACCTGTCAAGTTTTCTATCAGAACTCAGGCTCTGTGAAGAAAAAACCCATATTCATCTCTCACTTCATACACATTTGTTGACTCACTATGAGTGTATTTCCATTTAAGGCTTTAAGTACGGGTTATGTGCCTCTTACTTTTCAAAAAACTACTTAGCTTACAGTCTCATTTTCCCCTATCTTTCAGTAACATTCTGACCAGAGGCTGGCAAACTTTCTGCAAGAACCAGACAAATATTTTAGACTTTGTAGGCAAATGGCCTTTGTTATAGCACAAAAGCACACACTTAATATGAAAACAAATGTGTGTGACTGTGCTTCAATAAAACTTTATTTGTGGACACTGAAAATCAAATTTTATATAACTTCCATATGTCACAAAATTTTCTTCTGAATTTATTCAGTCACTTAAAAATATAAAAACCATCTTACCTGACAGGCCATGCTAACACAGGTGGCAGGCTGTATTTAGCCAGACTTCTACAGTTTGCAGACTCCTACCTGCTGCTGCTAAGTCGCTTCAGTCATGTCCGACTCTGTGAGACCCCATAGACGACAGCCCACCAGGCTCCTCCATCCATGGGATTCTCCAGGCAAGAACACTGGAGTGGGTTGCCATTTCCTTCTCCAATGCATGAAAGTGAAAAGTGAAAGTGACGTAGCTCAGTCGTATCCAACTCCTCGAGACCCCATGGACTGCAGCCCACCAGGCTCCTCTGTCCATGTGATTTTCCAGGCAAGAGTACTGGAGTGGGGTGCCATTGCCTTCTCCAGCAGACTCCTACCTAGGCCCTCTTAAAGGCTCAATAGTACAACCCTTCCATTACTCCTTATTACTACAGCATTCCAATAATTTTATTTGCAAGTATTTTTGCTAAGCTCCAACTGTAGTGCCAGGTAGCATGAGTGGTAAAGAACCAGCCTGTCAACGCAGTTGACAAAAAATGAAGGTTCAATCCCTGGGTGGGAAAAATTCCCTGGAGAGGGAATTTTAACATTTAACTAATATTAAACAAAATTAGCTACCCCAGGTCCAAGGTCAGGGGCGGCAGCCGAGAGGAGCAACCCACGTCCAAGGAGTGGTGGCTGCGTGGGCTCAGGAGGGCCAAGAGGAGCTACTCCACATTCAAGGTCAGGAGGGACGACCTCGTCCAAGGTAAGGAGCAGCTGCTGTGCTTTGCATGTCCAAGGTAAGAGAAACCCGAGTAAGACGGTAGGTGTTGCAAGAGGGCATCAGAAGGCAGACACACTGAAACCATAATCACAGAAAACTAGCCAATCTGATCACACAGACCACAGCCTTGTCTAACTCAATGAAACTAAGCCATGTCCTGTGGGGCCACCCAAGACGGACAGGTCATGGTGGAGAGGTCTGACAGAATGTGGTCCACTGGAGAAGGGAACGGCCAACCACTTCAGTTTTCTTGCCTTGAGAACCCCATGAACAGTATGAAAAAGCAAAATGATAGGATACTGAAAGAGGAACCCCCCAGGTCAGTAAGTGCCCAATATGCTACTGGAGATCAGTGGAGAAATAACTCCAGAAAGAATGAAGGGTTGGAACCAAAGCAAAAACAATACCCAGTTGTGGATGTGACTGGTGATAGAAGCAAGGTCTGATGCTGTAAAGGGCAATACTGCATAGGAACCTGTAACGTTAGGTCCATGAATCAAGGCAAATTGGAAGTGGTCAAACAGGAGGTTTATATTAAGAGTGAACATAGACATTCTAGGAATCAGCAAACTAAAATGGACTGGAATGGGTAAATTTAACTCAGATGACCAATATATCTACTACTGTGGGCAGGAATCCCTCAGAAGAAATGGAATAGCCATCATGGTCAACAAAAGACTCGGAAATGCAGTACTTGGATGCAATCTCAAAAATTACAGAATGATCTCAGTTCATTTCCAAGGCAAACCATTCAATATCACAGTAATCCAAGCCTATGCCCCAACCAGTAACGCTGAAGAAGCTGAAGTTGAATGGTTTTATGAAGACCTACAAGACCTTTTAGAACTAACACCCAAAAAAAATGTCCTTTTCATTACAGGGGAATGGAATGCAAAAGGAGGAAGTCAAGAAACACCTGAAGTAACAGGCAAATTTGGCCTTGGAATACGGAATGAAGCAGGGCAAAGACTAATAGAGTTCTGCCAAGAAAACGCACTGGTCATAGCAAACACCCTCTTCCAACAACACAAGAGAGACTCTACACATGGACATCACCAGATGGTCAACACTGAAATCAGACTGATTATATTCTTTGCAGTCAAAGATGGAGAAGCTCTATACAGTCAATAAAAACAAGACCAGGAGCTGACTGTGGCTCAGACCATGAACTCCTTCTTGCCAAATTCAAACTGAAATTGAAGAGAGTAGGGAAAACCACTAGACCATTCAGGTATGACCTAAATCAAATCCCTTATGATTATACAGTGGAAGTCAGAAATAGAGTTAAGGGACTAGATCTGATAGAGTGCCTGATGAACTATGGACAGAGGTTCATGACACTGTACAGGAGACAGGGATCAAGACCATCCCCATGGAAAAGAAATGCAAAAAAGCAAAATGGCTGTCTGAGGAGACCTTACAAATAGCTGTGAAAAGAAGAGAAGCGAAAAGCAAAGGAGAAAAGGAACGATATAAGCATCTGAATGCTTATATTAAGAATATAATATAAGAATAGCAAGAAGAGATAAGAAAGCCTTTCTCAGCGATCATGCAAAGAAATAGAGGAAAACAACAGAATGGGAAAGACTAGAGATCTCTTCAAGAAAATTAGAGATACCAAGGGAACATTTCACGCAAAGATGGGCTCGATAAAGGACAGAAATGGTATGTACCTAACAGAAGATATAAAGAAGAGGGGGCAAGAATACACAGAACTGTACAAAAAAGAGCTTCATGACCCAGATAATCACAATGGTGTGATCACTCACCTAGAGCCAGACATCTTGGAATGTGAAGTCAAATGGGCCTTAGAAAGCATCATTACGAACAAACCTAGTGGAGGTGATGGAATTCCAATAGAGCTACTTCAAATCCTGAAAGATGATGCTGTGAAAGTGCTGCACTCAATATGCCAGCAAATTTGGAAAACTCAGCAGTGGCCACAGGACTGGAAAAAGTCCGTTTTCATTCCAATCCCAAAGAAAGGCAATGCCAAAGAATGCTCAAACTACTGCACAATTGCACTCATCTCACACGCTAGTAAAGTAATGCTCAAAATTCTCCAAGCCAGGCTTCAGCAATATGTGAGCCGTGAACTTCCAGATGTTCAAGCTGGTTTTAGAAAAAGCAGAGGAACCAGAGATCAAATTGCCAACATCTGCTGTATCATGGAAAAAGCAAGAGAGTTACAAGAAAAACATCTATTTCTGCTTTATTGACTATGCCAAAGCCTTTGACTGTGTGGATCACAATAAACTGTGGAAAATTCTTCAAGAGGTGGGAATACCAGACCACCTGACCTGCCTCTTGAGAAACCTGTATGCAGGTCAGGAAGCAACAGTTAGAACTGGACATGGAACAACAGACTGGTTCCAAATAGGAAAAGGAGTTCGTCAAGGCTGTATATTGTCACCCTGTTTATTTAACTTCTATGCAGAGTACATCATGAGAAACTCTGGGCTGGAAGAAGCATAAGCTGGAATCAAGATTGCTGGGAGAAATATCAATAACCTCAGATCTGCAGATGACACCACCTTTATGGCAGAAAGTGAAGAGGAACTAAAAAGCCTCTTGATGAAAGTGAAAGAGGAGAGTGAAAAAGTTGGCTTAAAGCTCAACATTCAGAAAACTAAGATCATGGCATCTGGTCCCATCACTTCATGGGAAATAGATGGGGAAACAGTGGAAACAGTGTCAGACTTTATTTTGGGGGGCTCCAACATCACTGCAGATGGTGATTGCATCCATGAAATTAAAAGATGCTTACTCCTTGGAAGGAAAGTTATGACCAACCTAGATAACATATTGAAAAGCAGAGACATTACTTTGCCAACAAAGGTCCGTCTAGTCAAGGCTATGGTTTTTCCTGTGGTCATGTATGGATGTGAGAGTTGGACTGTGAAGAAAGCACAGCACTGAAGAATTCATGCTTTTGAAATGTGGTGCTGGAGAAGACTCTTGGGAGTCCCTTGGACTGCAAGGAGATCCAACCAGTCCATCCTAAAGGAGATCAGTCCTGGGTGTTCATCTGAAGGACTGATGCTGAAGCTGAAACTCCAATACTTTGGCCACCTCATGAGAAGAGTTGACTCATTAGAAAAGACCCTGATGCTGGGAGGGATTGAGGGCAGGAGGAGAAGGGGACGACAGAGGATGAGATGGCTGGATGGCATCACCGACTTGTTGGACATGAGTTTGGGTAAACTCCGAGAGTTGGTGATGGACAGGGAGGCCTGGCATGCTGCAATTCATGGGGTCGCAAAGAGTCGGACACGACTGATGAACTGAACAGAACTGAAACAAAATTAAAACTTCAGTTCCTCAGTCAAACTAGTTATGTATCTCAAATGCTCAAGAGCTTGCTTGTGGCCACCATATTGGACAAGACAGATACGGAACATCTCTACCATCACCCATCACACAAAGTTCTATCAGACAGCCCTGTTACATATTTCCCTGCCTCATAAACATAAAATAAACATAAAAATGAAACTTAACTTCTCCCTTCCTTCAAAAGGAAAGTGTAAAATGCTTACTTCCTGCCACCTACCATGCGGGAAGTACCAAGTAAGTCTTTTGATACAAGTATTTACTGTATTAAAAGCTGGAAAAAACCTTCTTCCTAGGAGAACTCATAAAGCAAAATAATCATCTTGAATGCTTTTACCAGGGTTCTAAAAGCTTTACAACATTCTGGAAAAATGAATAGCTCATTAATAACTATTTCAGCCTCCTTATTAGCTTTAAACCACGCTCAACTGCATCTTTAACATTCTCAACTACAACATCTCATTGTCCTGGAAAGTGAAGAATTCTCTATATCACTCTGATTATCACACAATTCTCTTTCAAATGGAAAACAGCTCCTTCCTGTCACCTTTGGCCAGAGCATGAAATATAGCCAGCACTCAAATAACTGTTTCATGAAAACTCAATGAACTCTAAGTCTCTATGGAATTGTAAAAAACAAAAAAGCCAGACTCCATTGCCTAACTACGTGCATTTAATATTTAAGCAGCTTTAAACCTTTTTCTTTTTAAATTTTTTCCGAGTATAGTCAATTTACAATGTTAAGCTTCTGCTGTATGGCAAAGTAAATCAGTTATATATCTAGATATCCACTCTTTTTTACATTCTTTTCCCATATAGATCATTACAGAGTATTAAGTACAGTTCCCTGTGCTATAAAGTAGGTCCGTATTCAGTATCTATTTTATGTATAGTACTGTACTTGTATCAGTCCTAAGTTTCCCAATTTAATCCCTTCCCTTTTCCCCCTTAAGTTTTCTACATCTGTGACTATCTCTGATTTCTAAATAAGTTCTTCTGTATCATTTTTTTTATTTCACATATAAGTGATTTCATATATTTGTGTTTATCTGTCTGACTTAATTAGTATTGTTAGGGGAAGTACACTGATTGAAACTGCCCACCCTGCCCAGGCACCATAGTAACTATTTGCATGAGTTGTTTTAAGACAGGAGGACCTGGTAAGGAACACGGAATTAGTAAGCCTCCACCAACCAGAAGAGTTTAGGAAAGGTCAAAAGGAGACGCCACATGTCTGACCACCTCCCAGAATCCTTCTCTCTGGCATCCATCTTGGCTGAACAAGGCATGCACCACCAGAAAGGCCTCTGAGTCAGAATGACTGGCTAAAGACAACCCGGAAACTAATCCCATCACCATAACCCTAGACTATGAGTTACTTGACAGAGCAGTTCTCCTGGGTTCCCTTACCCTACTGCTCTCCACCCGGGTGCCCTTTCCCAATAAAATCTCTTGCTTTGTCAGTACATGTGTCTCCTCAGACAATTCATTTCTGAGTGTTAGACAAGAGCCCAGTTTCAGGCCCTGGAAGGGGTCCCCCTTCTTGCAACAGTATGATAATCTCTAGGTCCATCCATGTTGCTGCAAATGGTATTATTTCATTCTTTTTTATGGCTGAGTGATACTCCATTGTGTATGTACCATATCTTCTTTATCCATTCATCTGTCAACGGACATTTAGGATGCTTCCATGACTTAGCTATTGTAAACAGTGCTGCAATGAACACTGGGGTACACATGTATCCTTTCCAAGTATGGTTTTCTCTGAATAGATGCCCATGAATGGATCATATGATAGTTCTGTTTTTAGCTTTTTAAGTAAGCTCCATATTGTTATCCATAGTGACTGTACCAATGAAGCAGCTTTAAGTCTTTTGCTGATTATTTTATAAGCACTTTGCTGACTGTAGGATTTAAATGGCACAACACATTTGTAGACACAAGTTTTTTCTTTCTTAAAAATCAAGGACTTACTAAAAAGTGAAAAGTCTACAAGGAGAAATAAAGTATTACATACCACACCAGAACTACAAAATTAATATAAAATTTTCAGTTACTTATCTATGAAATAGACTAACTCTTAAATATATATATATAAATACAATGGATTTATTTTTTACATTGGAATATTATTCAGACTTTAAAAAGAAGAAAATCTTGTCACATGCTAGAACATGGATGAACCTTGAGGATATTATGCTAAGTGAAATAAGCCAGTCACAAAGAGAGAAATACTGCATGATACCATTTACAAAAAGTAGCAACCTTGAATATTCATTGGAATATTCAGCTGAAGCTGAAGATTAAGTACTCTGGCCACCCGATGCAAAGAACTGACTCATTGAAAAAGACCCTGATGCTGGGAAAGATTGAGGGCAACAGGAGAGGGGGGCAACAGAGGATGAGATGGTTGGATGGCATCACTGACTCAAGGGACATGAGTCTGAGCAAACTTAGGGAGATAGTGAAGGACAGGGAAGCCAGGCGTGCTGCAGTTTGTGGGTTTGCAAAGAGTCAGACACAACTTGGCCACTGAATAACAATGAAGTTGTCAAACTTTCAGAAACAGAAAGTAAATGGTGACAGCTACCATGGGTTTGGGTGCACTCAGGGAGTTGGTGATGAACAGGGAGGCCTGGCATGCTGCGGTTCATGGGGTCGCAAAGAGTCGGACACGACTGAGCAACTGAACTGAATGAAGTGTAGAGTGAGGAGGAGTTGCTGTTTAGTAAGTAGACAATTCCATTTGCCAAGATGAAAAAGTTCTAGAGTTATTTTACACAACTTGTTAAGTTATTAACACAGTATTGACCAGAGATGTATTAATGCGTCTTTTGTGACCCAAATGTTATTCACCAGAGATGTTTCAATATTCACTTACATAACAAATCACTGGCCAAAGGCACTAGTTATTGCAAAAAAAAAAAAAACACTGTCAATAATGAGTTAACACTCCTGGACTGTACAGGCAAAATGGTTAGGATGAGAAAATTTTTACACTGTGGTTTTTTATCACAATAAAAGAGTGAATATGTACAAACTAAATTAACCCTTGAACAATTCAGGGGTTGGGGCATAGACACCCTCCATTGTCTTAGCTATTGTGAACAGTGCTGCTCTGAACACTGGAGTGCATATATCTTTTTGAATTAACAGTTTACATCTTTTCTGAATATATACTGAGGAGTGGGACTGCTGGATCATATAGCAGCTCTATTTTTAGCTTTTTAAAGAACATCCATACTGTTTTCCTTAGTGGCTACACCAATTTACATTCCCACCAACACTACAGGAGGGTTCTCTTTTCTCCACACCCTCTCCAGCATTTATTATTTATATAGACTTTTTGATAGTGGTCACTCTGACTGGTGTGAGGTGATACTTCATTGTGGTTTTGATTTGCATTTCTCTAGTAATTAATGATGCTGAGCATCCTGTCATGTGCCTATTGGCCATCTGTATGTCTTCTTTGGAGAAATGTCTATTTAGATCTTCTGCCCATTTATTTTTTCAATATTGAGTTGTATGAGCTGTTTACGTATTTTGGTCATATACCATTTGGTATGACATCTTGGTCATACCATGCAAATATTTTCTCCCACTCTATCAGTTAACTTTTTGTTTTGTTGATGGTTTCCTTTGCTATGCAAAAGCTTTTAAGTTTGATTAGGTCCCATTTGTTTATCATTACTTTTATTTATTTTGCCTTGAGAGACTGACCTAAGAAAACATTGCTATGATTTACAGAAAATGTTTTGTCTATGTTCTCTTCTAGGAGTTTTATGGTGTCATGTCCTGTATTTAAGCCTTTCAACCACTTTGAGATTATCCTTGTACATGGAGTAAAGAAGGGTTCTAATTTCATTTCCCAACACCCCTAGGTGAAGGAACTGTCTTTTCTCCATTGTGTATTCTTGTCTTCTTTGTCTACAATTAACTGACCACAGGAGTGTGGACAGGTTTATTTCTGGGCTCTATTCTGTTCCACTGATCTACTGTCTGTTTTTGTGCCAATACCAAAATGTTTTGACTACTGCAGCTTTGAAGGATAGTCTGAGATCTGGAAATGTTATGCCTCCAGCTTTGATCTTTTTTCTCAGAACTGCTTTCTGTTCTTCTGTGACTCCATATAAATTTTAGGATTATCTCTTCTAGTTGTGTGAATAATGTCAAGGGTAATTTGATAGGGACTGTATGAAATCTGTAGACTGCTCTGGGTAGTATACCATTTTAACAATATTCTTTTAATTCAAGAGCATGAAATATCTATTTTTTAAAATCATCTTTAATTTCCTTTATCAGTGATTTACAACTTTCAGCATACAGATCTTCCATCTCTATGGCTAAGTTTATTTACTCCTAAGTTTCTGGGGTGGTTTTCACGGCATATTTTAAACAGGATTTTTTTTTTTTTTTACTTTCTCTTTCATTGTTAGTATACAGAAACACAACAGATTTCTGTATATTAATCTCATATCCTGCTATTCTGCTGAATTCATTTATTAGTTCTAGTGTTTGTGTGGAGATTTTAGGGTTCTCTATATAGAAAGTAACTATCAATCGCAAATAGTGACATTTTTACCTGTTCCCTTACAATTGGGCTACCTTTTATTTCTCTTTCTTCTCTACAGCTGTGGCTAAGAATTCCAAGATGTTAAATAGAAGAGGTAAGAGTGGGCATCCCTGTCTTGTTCCTGAATTTAGCAGAAAGGCTTTCAGCTTTTCACCTCAACCACACTTCTTACATGTGATAGGAAACTGGTTCTACAGCAAATGTGATACAAATTTTTTCCAAAGAGAACTTAAAGCAAAAGTTCTGTATGCTGTTATGTATTAAATTATTTACAATCATCTCCAAAGAGAAAGCCATAATATTTTGCTGCTATTGAAAATGTCTACTATATCAAATGAGCTATCTAAGACCTTCATAAAGATATTTTACTACAAATACACTGCTGCTCTATGTAGGTAGTGTCCACTTGTTATTTTCTACTGTAGCAAATGGAGGTGCAATGAATCTTGCATCAGTCATTTTAAAAATTTAAAAATCAGATGGTTTTCATAATGGCATCTAGTTTAAAAAATGTTTAATAAAATCCCAGATTCTAACAAGTACAGAGTTTCAATTTGGAATAATGAAAATGTTCTGGAGATGGATGGTGGTGATGACTGCATAACAATACCAATGTACTTAATGCCACTGAACAGTATGTACAATTAAAAATGATTAAAATGGGGACTTCCCTGGTGTTCCAGTAGCCAAGACTCTGCACTCCCAATGCAGGGGCTCAGGTTTGATCCCTGGTCAGAGAACAAGATCCCACATGCCACAACTAAGATTCAAGATCCATGTGTGCAGCCATACTAATATAGAAATATTTTTTAAATGGTTAAGATAGTTTACGATATATATTTTTTAACATAATAAAACCTAAAGTTTCAGTAAGAGGTTATATGTATATCATCTTCAACAGTTTATGAGCCGCTATTAAAAAAACTTAAGTGATCATTTGCACAATTAATCCTAACTTACCACTAGCAAAGACATCTCAAAGGTCTCAATTATGCATAAAAGATGCAATTACATCACAACTGGAAATTTCTCTCAGAAAAAGAAAGTTCAGAAAACCAAAACAGTTTCAAACTGGTTCACACAAATGATATGTGTTAATACTAATGAGACTATAATTACTTGACAATTTTATTAAGTCACTATGTGGTGCAGAATAGTTTGAAATACTTTCTAACCAAATCAGTTCTGCACAATCAGGTGATAAATTCTTAAAAAGAGTTTTATTTAAAGAAACACACTTGAGCTTGCCAAAAACATATATGAAAGTGACAATAATAATGGCAGCTTTAAACTATAATCATACTTTAATACCCTATAAAACAGGGATTCTTCATGAATAACCAGGAGAAAGTTCCAAGTACTGGGTAAAGGCCAAGAAAGAGAGGATGCACACAAGCAAGAGAGTCCTAAAGTCACTATTTATTAAGTAACACCTGGCCTAAAACATGCAGGCATCATGCTAAATAAGTCACATGAACTCTCATTTAACTCTCAGAGTAGCCCCAGGAGATACAAATCTATCTCCTGTTTCACAAACAAGGAAACGAGAACCAATGGGTTAAATAACATGCTCAAGATTGTACAGTCACCAGCAGCAGGACTGGGATCAGACACCCACACCACTGTGAAGTACACAGAAGCCATCTACTTGCTACCACCTTTAGGACACACTGTGCAGTAGACTGCAGTGTTACAACCTTTTTTCCCCTAGAGCGGACAGACATGGAGGGAAAGTAAATCACGTCGTCAGCAGACACGGCAGCAATCAGCAGAACTAGCTGGAACCCAAGTCTTCCTATTCCTCACCCAGGGCCTTTCCTCTGCAGTATACCTGATATGTGTGGTAGCTCTAAAAATATGTTCACAAATTATTTAATACAACTCTCCTCAAAGAGCAGAACCTAAGGCTCTCCTCAGTAACTCACCTTTTTTTCTGATAGCTTTTATTTTAAACTGTGTTCCAATTTCAACTGTCTCACTTCTAACAAATAAAATGTGGCAGAAGTGACATGTGTGAGACTTCCAAGGGTAGGTGTGAGACTTGCCAGAGTAGGTCATAAAGAGCACTGTAGGGCCCTCCTTGTTCTCTCTACTCCTCACTCTGGATGCAGCCAGCTGACATGTTGCGAGGACACTCAAGGAGAGGTCCACATGGCAAAGAAGCAAGGCCTCCTGCCAACAGCCATCGCAAGCCAGATTGGAAGCGGCTGCTCCAGCCCCAGCCAGGCCTTCAAATGACTGAAACCTGAGCCAGAACCACCCAGCTATGCTGCTTCTGAATTCCTAATCCTCAGAAACTACGAGGCAATAAATGTTTGTTGTATTAAGACACCATGGTTTGCTGGGGTTTTCTTTTTCTGGCTCTAAGCTTAACAGACAAACAAAAAACTCTAAGATATTTAATGTGTACATCTTGGTAATTAAGACAACTTGTTACACAGTAATAAATAAAACAAAGAGGAAGGAAAACAAGTCTCTCAACAAAGTGTGACTAACACTTTGCTATCAAAACTACCGGTGAAAACTCAACTCTACTTCAATTAAAAAAAACAATTAACAGTAAAGAGTGTAGGCTCTGCAGGTCACCTGTCAAAAGAAGCTTTGTGACCCGGACTAAGAGCACTTTCTCAGGCTCACTTGGCCATCTGTAACATGATACATAATCATTTTTTAAATTATTTTTAAAACACTCCATTTTACAATAATATTTCCATTACCTTACCTCTTAGAGTCAACTATGATTAAATCAAAAAATGGGTCCAGCACTTGCCATGGTACCCAATACACAGTGAAAGTTCAGTAAATATGCACTGTTACTAATCTTATTTCTTTTATCTGCCCTTTACTAGCAGCTTTCTCTAGATTTTTTAAAAAGTTACCAATTCTCAGCAGGGAACACCTCCATTACTCTCCTAAGTTGTCCAACAGCCTGTTTCACTGGTCTTCATTTACTTCACTCACTCCCGGGCTGTACCTAAAGCTCACCTAAAACTGTCCCTTCCTTTGGCTTCCAGAGTAGGAACTAATAATAACAGGGTCCTCTTCTGGTCTCTGCTACTGCTGCTGCTCCTCTGCCTGCCCCTTCCAAATGTAGGTTATCTTCAAAGCTCTCTCCTATTCATTCTCATCGCCTCAATGGTGACCCTTTTGCAAATGCTCCAAAACCTACTGCAGCTCTCCCTCCCATTTGAGTCAGGATCCCAGTTTCCCCAGCTTAACAGCTCCACGTGAATGTCTCACAAATACTTCAAATTCAACAAAACCTGAATTTTTTGCATTTCCTGTTATTCCTTATACTTTTTTTCCCTTCTTCCCATCTCCAGTCCTGCTCTATTTATTAACAAACCAAACTCTATGAAGTCAGAGAAGATGTCCAAAGTCTTATTAAAATCTTACCCCTTCTGCTTTCAATAAATGTATGAGACACTGTGCTGGGTGCCAGGGATACACTGCAAGCTGGCCACACTGCCCCCGCCCAAGAACTTACAATCTAGGATGCTTCCTATTAACTGCCAAGTCCCAGGGACTCCACCTGTGCAGACTCTCATATCCATCCCCTTTCCATTTCTACCACAACCACCCTCCTCTCGCACCTAGACCATGGCGACAACCTGCTGAAGTTTCTCTCTTCACTTTTTGCTCCCACCTCAACCCATCCTTTACATAAGGTGCCCATTATCTTTCTCAAGCATGTGTTCGTGCTATTCAGCTTCCCAAAAATCTTCAATGGTTCCCACTGCTTACAGCAAGTCAGAATTCCTTCACATTACCTTGATAGCACTTCATGATTTTTCCCACTGGGAACCACCTGCACCCCGCTGTATATTTAGGGCCCCTCATTCTCTCCCTAACACATCTGTTTACACCAGCAATCCTCTCAGAACGTCATGGCCTTTATTATGAAGATCCCCTCGTGCAGTCATCCGAACTAAACGGCCCTTCCCTTATTTTACATGCACAAGGCCTGCATCTTGATTGGCCACTAACCCCTCCACCTTCTGCCACTGTTGGTTGTTCACTTGCCTGTCTCTTTGGGTAGGTCACAAATCCCAGGCTGCCACTAATTTACTTGGCAATCTTATAAGTCATTGCATTATCCAAGGTTTAATTTTCTCATCAGTAAAATGAAAGGTTAGACTGACTAAGTGCTAAGCAACTCCCAATTTCAAAGTTCCATACAGATGAGCCTTGTCTTTGAAAAAGGCAGAACAGCACAACTGTACGCTTGGCCTTGGTAATCAGACCAGTGGTTCTGAATCCCAGCTCTACAACCTACCATCTCTCAACAACAGACCTGCTGCTTTCTGTGCCTCAGTACCTCATATGCAAAATGAGAATAATAAGTGTTATCTTTTAGAATTATTTCAGTTTTTCAATTTTGTTTAAATAGCCATATTAGACATAATTCACACCCATTTAAAATATGCAACTCAATGACTTTTGGTACAGAGCTGTACAACCATCACCATGATCAGTTTTAGAATATTTTCATCACCCCCAAAAGAAACGCATATCCATCAACAATCATTTCCCTTTTCCCATAGCCCTAGGCAAACACTCTATGGATTTGCCTATGCCTGGCATTTCATGTCAATGGAATATGTTTATGACTGTCTTCTTTCATTTAGCAAAATGTTGTCAAGGTAAATCTATGTTGTTGTAAGAGGACGTCAGTCATTTTATTACTAATTGATAAACTACTGTGTGGATATAATACTACATTTTGTTTATCAGCTGATGGACATTCAGTTCTATCCCTTGGTCATTAGAAATAATGTTGCTCTTTCAGTCTTAAGTAACAGAAAATGCAACTCAATCTGGCTTAAGCAAATAACTAAAAGCCCAGCAGGCAGTCCATGCTCCAGCACACGTTTAAACATCATCATCAGGACTGACTTTTTCTCCATTTCTTGGCTAGGCTCTGTTCTCTGCTCATTTTTGAGATCTGCCTGGTGACAAAATGGCTTCAGAACTCCATTTCACATTCTCTAACAGTCAAGCCAATAGGAGAAAGCAAAGCCCTGGAGTTAGCTCTGGATGGACGGTCTCACTGTGGCCCTAGACTGTACAACTGAAATAGGCTGTGATCTATCCTTGGGAAATGTGGAAAGGACCCAAAGTATGTGAATCAAAAACACATAAGAGATAAACCCCACACAAAACTGAGGCCTCTTTCTGGGAGGATAAATGGATTCTAAATAGCTGAAAAATTTTAAAGCCCAATTTTTAAAAATAAGGAAATTCTAAATACAAAAACCCAATCTAAGGTTGATAAAAATTAAACATAATAAATCATGTTCAGCCTGCTCTTCCATAATGCAGTGTTAAGACTGCAACTATATCAAACATAAGGAATGGGGCTTATTTTCAAAATTTTTTAAACTTCAGATTATAGAGTCAGAGGAATTTCTCTGGTCTTGTGGAAAACACGGGAGGCAAGGTATGGGAAAGGGAAGTCTCTGAGACCGGTAGTCTGCGAAGCATTTCCTATGCTAACAACAATACATACTGTGGTTCAGGCCTGACAGCCACCTTAATCCTTTATTAGCCAAAGTTCTCAACTCAGTTTATTAAGAATTCTTTTCGTGGGAAAACTTCACTTTGATTTCCTAATATAAGCTAACAGGAAACTAGAATTCCTTTAACAAGAAGTAATTTTTCAATCTTGCCCAAAATAATTTTATCTCATAAAACAAGAAATACTAAATGTTTATTACCCTCTTGGACTCAGCCTGTGTGTGTGTCAGTCGCTCAGTCATGTCTGACTCTGACCCAATGGACTAAAGCCCGCCAGGCTCCTCAGTCCATGAGAATTCTCCAGGCAGGAATACTGGAGTGGGGTTGCCATTCCCTTCTCTAGGGGATCTTCCTGACTCAAGGATCAAAGCCGAGTCTCCTACATTGCAGATTCCTTACCATCTGAACCACCAGAGAAGCCCCTAGACTCAGCCTAAACATAATTAAAAAATAAAAAATGAATTTTTAAAACCACTACCAGGATTACCCATTCCTTTTATCACATGTCTTAATCTCCCCCCCATTCCCTTAGTCTAGTTTCAAATTATAGACCTAGAGATCACCTGCTACAAACAATGATTTCTAGATCTAATGGTAATTTTGTTGCTCTAATTCACCTTGAGGACTTATCCTTAGACAACATATGTCCTATCCATAACTAGCAGGCATTATTAATGAGAAAAAAAAATTAAGCTGGCCAAAATAACTAAAGACATGTTCATATTTAGATGCTTAATAAAATTTTATACTAATTCCACAGCTTTTCTTTTTGCCTATTATAAAAAACCCTAAAATACAACTGAAACACCATAAAATAACTAACAGCTGCTACTTACAGTTTATTATGTACTACACAGATATAATTAAATTATTGATTCCTTACATTTATTCTCTGAGACATATTATCAGCTCTATTTTAAGAAGAAAACTATAAGACTTAGAAGAATTAAATAATTTATCTTACACCACTGAGGAAAGTGATGCCTTCAAAACTTGAACCCTAGTCACCTCCTTCTGACAGCAGGATCAGCCTCAGCAAAGAATATTCAAAGAGTAACCAGACTTCAGAAAAAGGGGAAACTATGACTCTTTTAAGCTAAGACAGGTTTTGCCTACACCAAGTATCAGGATTCAAACTTTAAGAGTAAAATTATACCCCCTAGGATCCTCTGAAAGGTAAACGTATCCTCGGGTGTCCCTTAACTTGATCGCAAAGACAGTGAAGGTAGTGGGCATCAGTGGAGTCAAGGGGAAGAGAACAGATCTGCTATTACTGTAAAACCTACAGGGTGCTGGCTGTCTATTACGTAGATAAAGGATACAAAAAGCCTTAGTGTTGTAGGAACTGAAAGATCAAGTTTCTAAAACTAAGACAGAAAACATAACTAACCCTTAAAAAATAGAAAACTATCTTACTGTATACTAAAATTTCTATCCCACTCCTACCATATATCCATATGATAAAACAGTTCACGTCCATGTCACATGCTAAGAGCAGTTTCCATTCAAAGGAAAAAAACTGTATTTTCACCTTTGTTTTTCTGACAGTAAAAGGAAGAATTTAAAAATAAGGTTCTTCAGTGTGGAGATTCCTTAAAAAACTGGAAATAGAACTGCCATATGACCCAGCAATCTCACTGCTGGGCATACACACCGAGGAAACCAGAACTGAAGGAGACATGTGTACCCCAATGTTCACTGCAGCACTATTTATAATAGCCAGGACATGGAAGCAACCTAGATGTCCCTCAGCAGACGAATGGATAAGAAACCTGTGGTACATATACACAATGAAGTATTATCAGTCATTAAAAAGAATCCATTTGAATCAGTTCTCATTCAAGGTGAGATGGATGAAACTGGAGCCTATTATACAGAGTGAAGTAAGCCAGAAAGAAAAACACCAATACCAGTATAGTAACACAAATATATGGAATTTAGAAAGATGGTAACGATGACCCTCTGTGTGAGACAGCAAAAGAGACACAGATGTAAAGAACAGTCTTTTGGACTCTGGGAGAAGGCGAGGGTGGGATGATTTGATAGGGTAGCACTGAAACGTGTATGTTATCATATGTGAAGCAGGTCGTCGGACCAGGTTCGATGCATGAGACAGGGTGTTCAGGGCTGGTGCAATGGGATGGGGAGGGAAGTGGGAGGGGGGGTTCTGGATGGGGAACACATGTGCGGCCATGGCTGATTCATGTCGATGTATGGCAAAAACCACTACAATATTGTAAAGTAATTAGCCTCCAATTAAAACAAATAAATTAAATTTAAAAAAAAGAAAGTTGGACACAGGCACATAGGAAGAACATCATGTGATGATGGAGGCAGAGGTTAGGTGTTGCAGCCCCAAGCCAAGGAATGCCACGGAAGTTGGAAGAGGCAAGGAAGGACCCTCATCTAGAGACTTCAGAAGGAGCTCGGTCATGCTGAGACCTTGATCTCAACTTCCAGCATCTAGAACTGGAAAATAATAGATTTCTGGGGACTTCTCTGGTGGCCCAGTGGCTAAGACTGTGCACTCCCAATGCAAGGTGTCTGGGTTTGATCCCTGGTCAGGGAATTAGGTCCCACATGCAACTAAAGGTCCAGCACACCGAATGCTGCAACTGAAAGATCCTGCGTGCTATGACTGAGACCCAGTGCAACCAAGGTAATTAAATAAATAATAAATATATATTTTAAAAAATAAAAATAAGGTTCTTGCAACAATCCCTAGGGGCTAAAAACTTTACCTTCTGTGTTAGTCCCAGAAAGATTTGCTTTCTGCAGACTATATGGTAATGTTGAAGGCCAGTGAATCAGAATCTAGCAGCCTAACCAGCACTAAACCGGCTCAGAAACTAAAGACAGGTGACCTTAACTAAGTACCTGCTTCTTCAGTCCCCCTCACTACTCCTTCACTGGAACTTCTGCACTGAAGGACAAAAGAAGAAATAAAGGACTGAAGAATTTTAAGCTCTTTTTCAAGAAGCTGCCTTGAAGAAGCACTATAGTATATGAGGGAAAGACCAAGAGATAGTTTTTCCACTTTACATATAATAGAGTTCTAGGTAAAAATTTTATTTTAAAAGCATTCTGCAGGAATTCCTTCGTGGTCCAGTGGTTAGAGTTTTGCATTTCCACTCTCAAAAGCATCGATTAAATCCCTGGCCAGGAAACTAAGATCCCACAAGCTGCATGGCATGGCTCTCAGCCCAAAAAACGTTCTCCTACTACAAACACTGAAAAACACTTGTCCAGGTGCTCTCTAAAGTCCTGGCTATTTTGCTGCATTCTCAGATCCACAACCTAAGGCAATACATTTCAGTTGTGAAAAGAACACAGTCAATTTTACATCAGTGATACAATAACACTTATAGAAAGCCCCCTACATACATACATACAAGTTGTATTCCAAGAGCACGTTAAGTCCAAAGTTAGCCTTGGTGCGCAACCAACCCAATCAGCTACACAGTACTCAACTGTAAGAGGTTTATAACATTCTCAACACAAATAATATTAATACACAAAAAATAAATGAACAACAAAAAAACATTTTCAATCTTGGAAAGTACAGTAGTACACTACAACAGCTGGCATACAGGGGCTGGCTGGCATCAAGTGAACAGGCAAGAAGAGTAACTGACTGGAGGAGGGAGAGGAGGTGGGAGATGGTGGAGCTGAAGGACCGTCAGCAATAGAAGACCAACAGCAAGCTGCAATTTCACTCACATCTGACACTGATGGCACACACGTTCGCATCTTTGAAAGTTCACAACTTGAACGTTCGTATGTAGGAGACTTACTGTACATCCTATTTTAGAATAAAACACATCATGTAACCCATCTCCCGAAAAAAAACTTTCACTGGCATACTCTAGACGTAAAAATAACCGCAGACTCCCTGTGTAACCGGTGGGAACAGCTGACTGACAGCAGAAACAGTGGCAGCAAGCTCTGTTCCTTGTGCCAGAAGCAAGAGCAGCACCTGGTGAGCAAAGGTGCTCCCAGCCACGGGAGGCCCAAGAGTCAGGCGTTACTTCTCAGTGTACTGTCCTTCTTGTCCCTCCCGTATCTCAAACTTCTGCTTCCTGGAGTTGGAATCTGTCTTTACTCCTTCACCCACCCTGCCTAGTCTGTGCCCACAGCTGTCTAGGGGCACATCCACTACACTGAGGTACTACAGGGGACACGGTACCCACACTCTATGCTCTTGTGGGACACACAGCCAAGTTTAAAGCAATCAACAATCTCATACAGATAGTCCCTCTTGTCCCTATCCTTTTAGGATCTACATTCTAAGACCCTAACTTGAGAATTATAAAGCTTAAAAATATTTACATTAAGAATATATCCAAAAAATAGCTGGAAAACACACACTCTGGAATTGATAGGTCAATTAATTTTGAACTGAATTCAAGTATCAGGAACAAAACTACATTTTGTAGGATTTATCCAGTAAGGCTAAGGACTCGGCATAAAGTATCATATAAGCCCAAGTATAAACCATGGTCTTTTCACAAAAATTATCCCTCAAAAAAAGAGGTAGTTGCCTTAGATTCTAGTCCTTATAAAGTCTTTAAAGAGATAGACTGCTCTCAAGTATCTTATTTTTAACATAATAAGGCAAAAAAAAAAAAAAAGAATCTTCCAGAGGAAATGAACAATCAGGATTATAGGAATGCTAGGTTTGATGGCAGAGGGTGACATAATGATCATTCCTAGAGAAGCCTGACTCAGATGAGTCTCGGTCAGACCGAGAAGAGAGGGAAGGGACAAAACACACTTTACTGATGACCAACTGGGGAACTGTCTGAAATCACTTTAATCAATACTAATTTGGGAGACTTAGAGACATCAACCCAATAAAATCAATTTAAAAACAGGCAAATAATTCCAACATATTTTTGGAATTATAAAAATCCTTCAAGCTAGGCTTCAGCAGTACACAAACTGAGAACTCCTAGATGTATGAGCTGGATTTGGAAAGGCAGAGGAACCAGAGATCAAATTGCCAACATCCTTTGGATCACAGAAAAAGCAAGAGAATTCCAGAAAAATACCTACTTCTGCTTCATTGACTACGCTAAAGCCTTTGACCTTGTGAATCACTACAAACTGTGGGAAATTCTTAAAGAGTTGGGAATACCAGACCATCTTACCTACCTCCTGAGAAAACTGTATGCAGGTCAAGAATTAACAGAAACAGACATGGAACTGGTTCAAAATTGAGAAAGGAGTAGGTCAAGGCAGTATACTGTCACCCTGCTTATTTAATTTCTATGCAGAGTAGTACATCATGCAAAATGTCAGGCTAGATGAAGCACAAGCTGGAATCAAGATTGCTGGGAGAAATATCAACAAACTCAGATGTGCTGATAATACCACTCTAATGGCAGAAAGTGAGTGAGGTAGGAACTAAAGAGCCTCTTATGAGGGTGAAAGAGGAGACTGGAAAAGTTGGCTTAAAACTCAACATTCAAAAAACTAAGATCATGGCATCTGGTCCATGGCAAATAGATGGGGGGAAAAAACGCCAAGAGTGACAGACTTTATTTTCTTGGGCTCCAAAATCACTGCAGTGACTGTAGCCATGAAATTAAAACATGCTTGCTCCATGGAAGAAACGCTATGACAAACCTAGACAGCATATTAAAAAGCAGAGATATCACTTTGCTGACAAAGTCCATATAATCAAAGCTGTTATTTTTACAGTAGTCATGTACAGATGTGAGAGCTGGACCATAAAGAAGACTGAGTGCCGAAAAACTGATGCTTTTGAACTGTGGTGCTAGAGAAGACTACCGTGAGTCCCTTGGACAGCAGAGAGATCAAACCAGTCAAACCTAAAGGAAATCTACCCTGAATATTCATTGGAAGGACTGATGGTGAAGCTGAAGCTCCAATACTCTGGCCACCTGATGCAAAGAGCCAACTCACTGGAAAAGACTTTGATGCTGGGAAAGATTGAGGGCATCAGAAGAAAAGAGTAACAGAGGATGAAATGGTTGGAAGGCAACACCAATTCAATGGACATGAGTTTGAGCAAACTCTGGGAGATAGGGAGGGATAGGGAAGCCTGGTCCTGTGCTGCAGTCCATGGGGTGGCAAAGAGTCGGACATGACTTTGCCATACACAAATCTTTTAAAAAATTTTTTGGAAAAGTAAGTCAATCGTTAAATGGTAACAAATGCAATTCCAAACAATAAATGAAGGAAAAACAAAAAGCCTCAGAGTTTTGCAAAAAGTTCGTTACACTTGGATAAAATATCCAGTGATAGTATCATCTATGGATTCAAGGATGATACATCTCAGTTTGGACTGACATAAATACCACGTGCTCTCTCTGTACTACCTTTCACAGCTTTTCTATAAATTTTAATTGTTCTAGGAAATAAAGTTTTTAAAGAAATCAGATTTGTGAGGCAAGGGATGGGGAGAGAGTGAACTGGAAGATGTCAAAGGTACCAACTTCCAGTTATAAGATAAATAAGTACAGAGAAGTAATGTACAACATGACGACTAGTTAATCATGTGCACATGTGACTATATGGCATACAGCAAAGCTGTGGAGAGCGATCCTAAGAGCTCTCATCACAAAGAGAATATTTTTCCTTTCTCTTTAAAGAGAATTTTTTTTTTCTTTCTCTTTATTTTATCTATATGACATGATGGAAGTTAATTAAATCTACTGTGGTAATCATTTACTCAATTATGTATATCAAACTGTTCTGCTGTACACCTTAGAGTTACACAAAAATTTATGTCAATTATTTCTCAATAAAACTAGGGGGAAAGTTTTTAAAAATATGTATCATGTGTTCTGGAAAAAACTGATTCAAAAAGCACTTTTCAAAAAAATTTTTTTTTAATTTATTTTTATAAACAGAAAAATAAAGACAGTAGTGAATCTCCATAACCAAGTACTCAGCTTCTGCAGTTTCACAATTTTGATAACTTTTTTCAGCTTTACTGAGGTACATAACTGATCAAATTGTATATATTCAAAGTGTACAACATAATTCAACATACATATCTTTGTGAAATGATTACCACAATCAAGTTAATTAACACAGCCATCACTACATATATTTCCATTTTTTGTGTGGTGAGTGAAAAACCATTTCTAATGATAAGTCACTGATGTTACAAATGTGAAATGTCTGAATAAAACTACTTCATGAAACATGAGGTACTTCTAAACTAATGTATTGGGGAAGATGTTTCAGAAAAATCCAAATGAACTTTTTGGCCAACCCAATATAATGTGTGAATTTAAATGTATTTGTAATTAAGAGATTAAATATCATAAGTGAACATTTAACTACTCCATCTATATCTATAAAATTTTTATTTCCAAGTTGTATAAAATTTAAAATTTCTCATTGGGGAATTAGGGGACTTATAACCAAAGCTGTCTTATAGTCAGGTACATGAAGAATTTTGTAATACAAACAATCTGAAATGTTCCCTTGGAGACATACACAACAAAATTGAGCACCCACACCAAAACAAAGGAAAGAAAGAAAAAAAATGGCTAATAGCTATCCACACAAACCAGGAGTCTAGATTAGGCTGTGCTACCTTTATCCTTGGCTGACAGTGCTCCTGGAATCAAGGCAGGGTACAAGCTTAAAAACCTGGCAACTCCAGGTAATGACTTAAAAAAAAAAGAGAGAGAATATAAGATTTGGTAATAAAAATCTAGGGGTCTATTAGACCTTTGATACAAACAGAGCTAGAAAAAAATTTCTTAATCCTTAGTCATCAACACAAAAAATACTTTATCTACCTGGGCCAGACGATGAGAAAATGATAGGTAAGAAAGGAAGAGAAGGAAGGAGGGAGAGATGGAGGCAGGAGGAAGAAATACTCACCTCTGAAATATAAAGGCCATCAATGATGAACTAAATTAACAAATGTAATGAACTCTTCTCAAATCTCGGTTTCCTTAAACTTCCTTCTCCCATTTATTTATCCTCTTTAAACTGATCTTTAGCTTCCTTTGTCTTATTTTGTCCAGTGGCATTCTCCAAGTTTCAGGCTCCAGCCCTCTTCTCTCCATTCCCTTCTCTTCAGTAAGCTGATCTTGTTGTCCCAACTGTCCTCAAAGGTATATTCTAAGTCCCAGCTTCCCACCCGTATACCAACCCCCCATAATGCACTTCCCTTTGGATAGATGTCACTTCAAATACAGTGTGCCAAAAACGAAATCTCTTGCCCATCTCCAGACAACTCCCAACCTTCTTAATCCTCATTAGGTATAACATCTTCAGTCAAATTTTGTCATTGTTCTTTTATTGCTTTCCTCTTCACATCCTATAATTAGCTAGTTCCAGCCCTGGTGACTCTTAAGAATGTTCCAAAATTAAGAGTCTTAAAAAGGTTCACTATCTTTCAGTTAATATTTCCATTTCTAAGATTCCATATAATCTAAGAAAATCTGAAATGCAAAGATGTTCACTGAAATATTATAATGCCTGACAGTAAACATTTTCTAGCAACAAATATTCAAACAAATTAAGCAGTTAAGTACTGTCATTAATAATTGATCATGAGAAAATATTAAGAATATTAAAAACATTAATGACAAAACAGCAGTGACAGGATACAAAATCATATATGAGATAATTAACACAAAAAAGAAACAAGGATTAAAAGAAAACTAGAAAGAAAAATACCAAAATATTAACAATTTTTCATGTGTGAGTATCCTGCTAAATGGTGACAACGTGAGTCATTTTTGTCTTCTTTTTCTTCTTTTTTTTTGGCTCTGCCATAAGGGATCTTAGTTCCCCAACCAGGGATGGAACCCAGGCCCTGGTAGTGAACTCAGTATTATTTTAAACTAAACAGCAAAAATAAACTGGAGGAGGAACTTAGAAATATAATCTTAATAATATGCAAGAACAGCCAAAAAAATTCTGAAACCAAGAATGACAAAGTGTATATGGGATATGTGGGAGAGCCCTTGCCCTACAAAAGCCTAAAAAGTACTCAGAACTACAGTAATTAGAACAATAGGGAACTAAAGCAGGAACAGAGAAGTCAACACCTTAATACTCATATATGGAGAGCTGCAAAAGAGTTGGGATGACGAGACAAATCATTTTGGAAAAAAAGACACCGATAACCAAATCCTAATAACTGCAGCCAAACTTTACTGAACATTTACCACGAGTACACAACCTTAGGGCCAGAGGTCTTCTCTATTTGGATTTTCCAAAGACAATATGGCATGGTGCCTGCATCATGCACCACGTAAGATTCCAACAAAGTCTAGGAGTATGCTTTTATTTTTTTTTTAAGGAGCATGCTTTTAAAATAGGCAGCTTACAGCCTTCCTCTTCTCAGAGGAAGAAGATAGCCTCCTTCTGTACAAAACAGACCTGTGCTCTAATCCCATCCCCTCCTGTCAACTCAAGGCTTCTGCTCCAAATACCTCGTTAGTATTTTCTACTAGCTCCTAGTCATTTGCTTACATTTGGCAGGGGGGAAAAAACACTTCTCAAGGACCACTTTCTCTTTACCTTTTCTCCTCGACACAAAGAAAGCTTATTTAACTAGTAATCTTTAAAAAAAAAAAAAAAAAAAAAAGATTACCCTGTCATCTCATTCACTCATGGGGCTACAGGTCACTGTGTCCAAACGCACTGTGCTGAGACTGCTCCAGCTGTGGGCTCTGACAATTTCCTACTTGCCAAAGTCAAAAGGCCAACACTAGGGTTCATCTCACTTGAATTTTTTTTGCCCCTCACAGATTGTGCTCTACTGACCACTCCCTTCTTGAAATGTCCTTGGTAACTGAATCAGCTATCTCCTGGCTCTCCTATCCTTCTGCCTCCTCCTTTACCCTACCTATGGCTTTCTTTTCTACACATTCAACACCTTCAGCCAGCTGCCACCAACAACTCCAGTTACCATTTCTAACCGGAGCTCTCCCAGTGCTCTAGCAGTCAACACTGACCAATACCTCTAACTGGAAGTGAACCAGACACCTCTAACTGCCTAACAAAAGCCATCATTAGCTTTTTCCAAAACTGCTGCACGTTCTCTATCTTGAGGAATGGCAATATCATCCACAAATTAGCTAATTCAGAAACCTGGGGTTCATTCCAGTCTCCTCTCACTCTCCTCTGACATTAGACATTAAATCCAGTGAATTCTACTCCCTGAATACCTACCAGTCTCCTGAAGCCTCCTGCAATGGCCCCCTAATGGATCTCTTGCCTCTAAGCCATTCTCCACACAGCAGCTAGAGTAGAACACAGCTTTCTAGAACATCTCAATCTGCACCGTCAGCAATGAACCCCACTCAGCACTCACCACACCTGCACCCCAGTCTTACCTCCCTGCTTGGTATTTCAGGAATTCAAGCATGCCACTTACACCTCGACATGTTAACATCAACTGCAACGAAGCTTCTGCTTGGAAGACCCTCACTCTGCCCCCTCCTATTTACTTGGCAAATTTCTATTGGCTCTTCAAGATCCAGTTTAATACAACTCTCTGTAAATCTACTAAAAACTACTGAACTGTACACTTTAAGCAGATGAACTATATGGTATGTAAATCTGATCTCAACAAAATTCATAATTTTCTGTAAGAAATAAGGCTTACATTCCATTTTTTTTAAATGGGCAAAAGACCAAACAGGCACTTCACAAAACAGAAAATTCAAATGACCAATAAACATACAAAAAGATGTTCAAAAGCATCACTCAGGCAAATACAAGTTAAAACCTCAATGAGACATCAGTACACACCCAGAATAGCTAAAATTAAAAAGGACACGATCAAATATTACAAAGACGTGGAACAACTGAAACTGCATACATTGTGGGTGGGAATGTAATGCAGTTCAATCAGAACTATTTCATGAAGTTGGGGAAAATATCTTTGCAAGTACTACTAAGCATACACCTCTTCTATAACCTAGCAATCCCACTGCTAGAACATATCCCCAAGAGAAACAACTGCAAACGTCCACAAAGGGACGTGTACAAGAATACTTGTAGCTGCTTTATTAATAATGACTACAAACTGAAGGAAAAAAAAATTATGGTGGTATATTCATTCAATGGAATATCAGAAAGTAGTAACAACAGACTAAGGGTACAACTGGTACTTGCAACAATACAGACAAATCCCACAGATACAATGTTGCATGAAAGCAGCTAGAACCTGAAGTATATACCATATATTCCACTTATAAGAAGTTCAAGAACAGGCAAAACTAACCAATAATGACACATACCAACGAAGTGGTTACCTCTGGGCAGCAGGGTATAAACTGGGGAGAGGTCTGAGGAACCATATAGTGGGCTCGATCCCTGGATCTTGAAGATCCCCTGGAGTAGGAAATGGAACCCACTTCTATATTCTTGCCTGGAAAATTCCAAGGACAGAGAAGTCTGGCAGGCTACACAGGGTGTTACAAAGAGTCAGACACCACTGCAAGACTGAGCACACACAGAGTACTGGAAGGGTCTGCATTCTGATCTGAGTGCTGGTGACAAAGATATAAATGAATGTAAAAATCATCAAGCTATACACTGAAGATTAGAGCTCTTTACTACATTTCTATACACACATGAATGTATATATGCTATAGCTCAATTTTGAAAAAACAAAAATATGCATAAGCAAACTATAATCAACTGTACTGCATTATATACTTGAAAGTCAAGAGCAAAGAGCTTAAATGTTATCACCACAGAAGAAAAAAGTAATTATATGAGAGCATGGAGGAGGTATTAACTAATCTTAATGTGGTAATCATTTCACAGAGGTTTCCCTGGTGGCTCAGCAGAAAAGAATCTGCCTGCCAATGAAGGAAACAAGGGTTCAATCTCTGGGTCGGGAAGATTCCCTGGAGAAGGAAATGGCAACCCACTGCAATATTCTTGCCTGAGAAATCCCATGGACAGAGGAGTCTGGCAGGCTACAGGCCATAGAGTCACCAAGAGTCGGATATAGGACTTAGCAACTAAACAACAACAAATCATTTCACAATATATACATACACCAAATCATGTTGTACACCTTAAACTTACATACATTATATGGCAATGATATCTTAATAATAATAAAGCTGGAAAAAATATGCACAGATAAAAGGATAATGCATCAAATATACACATATAATTCAATTATTTAAAGACAAAAATATGGACATATAAAAAGATAACACACCAAAATAACTGGTGGAACTACAATGGATGTCTATTTCTTTAAACTGTTTTATACCATTTTTTTCCTTTTTAGCCACGGCACACAGTTTGCAGGATCAAGTTCCTGACTAGGGATCGAACCTGTGCCCCCTGCATGGAAGCTCCAAGTCCTAGCCGCAGGATCGCCAGGGAATTCCCTGAATTTTCTACCATGACCATATTATTTTATCATTTAAAATTAAGCCATTCATTAAAATAACAATAAAGTTAAAATCCAACAAGGTCTCTTCCTAACAATCAAAGTACCTTAACAATCAAAGCACCACTGTACTTAAATCTTACAGCACTCATCACACCATTCTGCAATGGTCTGTTGCCCAGGTAATCTCCCCTACTTGCCATTTAGCATAGGGATTTATCTTATTCTTTCCAACACACTGGCAAGCACTAGGTATCTGCAGCACTAGGTATCTGCTTCATATATATTTGTTGTATTGAACAGCTTTGTTGGTATATAAAAATAATTGTTAAATACACAACAGTATAATAAAGTTAAGAAGTCAAAAATAAGTGATTTCCTTCCATAGGAGGAATTTCAAAGTCATAGGCTTGTGAGCTTGAGTTTATACCACAGGGTACACTTGAGGCTTACCTAGTAAGATATAAACTTGTATGACAGCATTCCTAAATTGCCTCACCTGAGATTTACTGACCCAATGCCACCAGTCCCATGCCTACCATTTTCTGTGGCAGTCAGAACTCATACATACTGTAAGAATATAGATAACCAACCAGCTCCACCAGCCAATAGAAAGTTAAGAGCCCAAAGGATACAGAATCCCATCACCAATACCATATACACAGATCACAAATATCAGGGAGAGGAGAAGAGAGAGAGAGACAGAGAGAGACAGAGAGAGAGACAGAGACAGACAGAGACAGACAGAGACAGACAGACACCAAGAGACCAAGTTGCTAACTTGCTAGAAAGTCAAAATGCAAAGTAAGTCCTCCAGCAATCATATTCTTGGGTACCCTGCCACTACTGCTGCTGCTAAGTCGCTTCAGTCGTGTCCGACTTTGTCAACCCCATAGACAGCAGCCCACCAGGCTCCCCCGTCCCTGGGATTCTCCAGGCAAGAACACGGGAGTGGGTTGCCATTTCCTTCTCCAATGGATGAAAGTGAAAAGTGAAAGTGAAGTCGCTCAGTCATGTCCGACTCCTAGCAACCCCATGGACTGCAGCCTACCAGGCCCCTCCGTCCATGGGATTTTCCAGGCAAGAGTACTGGAGTGGGGTGCCATTGCCTTCTGTACCCTACATAAGTGGAAAAAACATGTTTACATTACAAACCTGTACAGGAATGTTTAGCAGATTTATAAACTATCCATGTGTCCTTCAACAGATGAATGAATAATGGATAAACAAGCTGTGGTACAGTCATACAGTGAAATGCTACTCAGCAAGAGCAACAGAAAGAAGTTACCAATACACCAGCAACAAAGATGAGACAAAAGGGCACTATGCTGTCTGAGAAAAGTGAATCTCAAAAGGTTACATACTCAGATTTCCTGGTGGTCCAGTGATTAAGACTCTATGTTTCCAATGCAAGGACACAGGTTCAATCTCTGGTTAGCAAACTAAGATCCCATATGCCCCACAGTGCAGCCAAAATACATGCTGCTGCTGCTGCTAAGTCGCTTCAGTCGTGTCCGACCCTCTGCGACCCCACAGACAGCAGCCCACCAGGTTCCCCCATCCCTGGGATTCTCCAGGCAAGAACACTGGAGTGGGTTGCTATTTCCTTCTCCAATGCATGAAAGTGAAAAGTGAAAGGGAAGTTGCTCAGTCATGTCTGACTCTTTGCGACCCCATGGACTGCAGCCCACCAGGCTGCTCCATCCATGGGATTTTCCAGGCAAGAGTACTGGAGTGGGGTGCCATTGCCTTCTCCATTAACTTAAAAAATAGTAATAATTTTTAAAGTTGTAGATTATATGATTCCATTTATACAATTTTCTCAAAGTAGCAAAATTACAGTGATGAACAGACCAGTGCCTACGGGGGGTTAGGGCTAAAGAGAGAGTGTGATTACTAAAAAGTACAAGAGAAGTTACATTGTGATGATAAAACAGTTCTACATTCTAATCGTGGTGATGATTTCACGAGTGATAACACTTGATAGAACTGCACACATACACAGTGCATGTAAAAACCAGCAAAACCTTACCTGAGTTAACAGTACTGTGTCCAAGTCAATTTTCTGGTTTTGACAATGTTCTAGGTTATAGACTATATTACCACTGGGGAAAGATGGACAAAGCGAAGACTGGGAACTCTGTACTGTTTTTGCAACTTCCTGCAAATCATACTATTTCAAAATAAAAAGTTTTAATTTAAAAAAATGTGTTAAAAAAATTTTAGCCAAAAAAGTTTAAAACACAAATGTTCAACCAAAACACAGTATAACAACACAATAAAATGCTACTTGGAAATAGAAAGGAATGAAACACCAATACATGCTATAACATAGATGAACCTTAGAAATATTATGCTAAGAGAAAGCAAGCAGACAGAAGATCATATATTGATGATTCTATTTATATGAAACATCCAGAATAGCTAAGCTTATAGAAACAGAAAACAAATTATTGACTGCTGTGGGCAAGGGAGAATGGGAAGCAACAACTACGGGGTTTCTTTTTTGAGGTGACATAAATGTTCTGGAATTAGATAACAGTTGCACAACTTTGTAAATATATTTTTAAAAAACAATTACATACTTGAAAAACTAAATTTTTAAAAAATAGAATTTTATGGTATGTGAATTATGTTTCAAGAAAAAGTTGCACATGAGGAAAAAAATTCTTTTACTCTTTAAATTAAAAAACTGTATACAGTTGCTCAGGCCCCAAAGCTAAAATCTATCACAAGACATGTGTTTTAGCCAATTCTTAAGGTTTGATTTGTGCTTGAATGACACTGTAGCTCTTCCCTGCTGCCTGTTACTCACAAAGCAGCACAATTAATAATCAGCAAACTAAAATCAGTGACAATCTGACAAGCTAACAATCTCAGTTGAAATATCTTAATCTCATTTCTCACAACTACAAATACTAGCATCCTAAAAAAGGAGCCTACAGGAAGTGGTTCAAGTCATAAAAACTCACAGAACTGAACTGAATTAAAATGAATGAAGTGGCACTTGTACATACAAGCAGATAATGATAGAAGTAGATCATATTGCATCAAGCCAGGCCTATATAGTCATAAAATTCAAGTGTGCCAGTCAATATACTAATACAGTTTAAAATTAGATCTATACTCCCTCTCCCGCTCTGGAAAACAAAGTAAAAACCAAAAACACTGGGCATCTGGAGACCCGAATTTTGGTTCAAACTAAGCTAACTGTGTGACCTTACTCTCTATCGGAGATGTCTGTAAAATGAGGAAAACCTCTGAGGCTACCAGTCTCCTGGAAGTCCCTCCACCATCACTTCTCCCCCCACACCACTTCAAGTCAAGCAAGGCACCAGAGTTCTCCCCTATTACCATGGAAGGCAAGCTCTCAGTGTGCAGTTCTTCTCGCCACTCATAATCCACTCTCCACATTAACAGCCAGTATACTTTTTAATAGGAATCAGATACTGCCACTCCTATCTGTGTGCCTATCAAGGGCCTACAAGGCCAGGCCCTACCCATTTCGACTCCTCCCAAATCACCATCCTCTCCAGTAGCACTCTAGCCACTCAGACCTTTGGGTTCCTCCAACATTCCTAGCCCATTCCTCCCCAGGGCCTTTGCCATACTCCCATCTTCTCTTTATTCTAAATTCTGTTCAAATGCCACCTCCTCAGAGAACTGAGTGTCAGCTCTGGTCTCCGTCTGCCTAGACTGAACTGAATAGCTGGACATGTTGCTTACTCATGCTATGCCTCTGCTTCATCTGTAAAGTGGTGATAACTACAGTGTCTGCCTCACAGGATGACCACCAGGGATAGATACATGAAAATGGAGCCGCAAATTGGCACAGTTTTCAAATGTTATCTATCACTGTACTTAATGCACCCCATCTTCACTTTCTATCTTCACAGCATTATCCGGAATCATCTTGTCATCGGTTCTGAAGCCCCCGGAGAGAGAAATCTTCATAAACTTTGCTTTTCTTGCTCAAAGCTCCACCAATGTATTCTAGGAAAGTGGTACAAATACTTGTTGAATATATGAATAAAGCAATGATATCAAGGATTCCTTTAAAATAATACTGCCATGATTCAAAGAATTAAGTGAAAAATGACACTGCCTCAATCAAACAGATCTACATACACATACATTCATCTACACACCCTCACACAAAGAGCCATCCCCAAAACAAAGGGCACGCTTTTTTCCAACTCCTTTTAACTTTTCTGAACAAAATGGCTATGTAGGAAGAAATGCTTAAATTTGAAAGTCGTGACCAAAACTCAAGAGCCAAAACACTACAGTTCTCCTTACTTATGGGCTAAATTTCCATCATTTACCAAAGGAAACCTCAAATATAAGATTGATAGCGTTAATTTTTAAAGTACCTAAATCTATCAAATATCCACTGCAATTTAAAATCTTAAGAATTCAATTTTTACCCATCAATTTAAGCCCTTAATAAATATGTTTCCCTCATTCTAGTAGTAGGCTTGAGGGCGGGGTGCTTGTTTTTAAGAAAGGCTTTATTATATAGATAAACATTTTGTGACATCCTGAACATACATTCAAGTAAATATCATAATACATCACATTAGTAATGACTTACGCAGCTTTCATAGACGCCACCAATGGTTATGAAATTCGCTAGGCAGGCACCAAAGTGTATGAGAAGGGGAAAAGTCTAAGACGCTGCAGGCTAGTGCCCCAAAGAAAACAAACCAACGAGAAATGCTTCATGATTTTATTTAAAGATGATCACGGACTATCCCTATAATACCAAATAAACCATAGAGTATTTCTTGCTCAAATAGAAGAGCGAAGCCACAAATCTAAGAGGAGGAGTAAAATTCTGAACGCTAGTAGATTTTTCAAAATTAGGGGGGTAAAGGAGACGCGGCGGCGCTCTGCGGTCTCGGAGCAGCTCTCCAGGAAAGGCTTCCCGGGCGCCGGCCGCTCCCACTCCGGTCCGCGGCCAAGCTGGAGGTGGCTGGCGGCTGGCACGTTTGAAATATCACCACCCTATTCATCTCCTCCCGGCACAATGAGGGGCTGGGCAGCCGCTTCGGGGACCGCCTGCGCACACGCCCACCCGCCCCGCGCAGCCCAAGACCCGGGCGCAGCCGCGGCTCAGCGAAGTCACGCTCGGCCCGGGCAGAAAGTTTCGGGGGGGGGAATCCAAGCACCGAAACGCACAGGTCTCGGAGCTGAATTCGCGCCAGGAACACGCCCGAGGCAAACCACTTGACAACCAGCTCGGGTTTTCAGCAAAAAGGCAGAGAGGCGGGGGCCGAGGAGGAAGAGGAGCAACATGCATATACATACATACACACACTCACACATACACACACTCGGCTCCTCTTCCTCTAGCACCCCGGCGCCCAGGTGGGAGCAATGCCGCAGCCTCACGCCCGGACGCGGCGCCGGACGCCAGCGCCCCTTCCTGGAAGGCTCGCGACCCCCCGGCCAGCTAGGAGAGCAAGGGGAGGGTGCGCACGCCCCACGCCTCCTCGCCCGTCCGCCCCTGACGGCCGCGGCGACAGGAGGCCGGAGAGGCCTGGGGTCCGGGGATGTTCCGCCGGCCGGCCGCGGGCTTGCGTGCGCCCCTCCCCCGCCCTCCCGCCCCTCCCCCCGGGCCGCCCGCGGGGCGCGCAGGAGGCGAGCGCCGGCGTCCCGGGGGATCAGCCCGCCCGCCCGCCGGCTCCAGGAATCCGGGCAACTTTCCCCTGCTCGGTCGCAGGCAACCCCCGACAGGGCGGGGACGGGCGTCTGGGGACTAGCGCTATGTGGACTCACTTTTTCGGATGTTTCTCCCTTTTCGGCCTCCGCTTTCGGGCCTGAATGGCCAGCACTGAGGAAAGAAGACACACATTAACGGTCGGGCAGGCCGGCCTGTGGGGCCACGTGGCGGAGAGGAGGGGACGCCGCGGGCCACTCACCTTTCCGGGAACTCATCCCGACGCGGCGCCAGAGGGGCGGGGGGCTTCGCGGCGGCGGCGGCGCCGGCGGCAGCGACGCGGGAGCCAAGCCGAGCTGCAGCCTTCACTCGCTCCGCCGGCC
>NW_011494734.1:899315-932573 GCF_000754665.1 Bison bison bison
CTGCGCCCCCGCGGCTGGCCCAGGCCTCCTGCCTCTCCCGGGCACCCGGCCCGCGCGACCCTCCCCCTCCTACCACAGCCTCCCCTACCCACCCCGGCCGGTCGCGCCACACGTCTCTCCATGCGCTCTTCCCTGGCCGGCGCCTCCGCGAGTCTCACACCACCTTTCCTCACGCGGCCTCTTCTCCCCCTTTGCTCCTCTACATCCTTGCATCCCCATGAGCGCCACTTCCTCCTCTCCGGCGGGTGTGGAAAGGGCACAGGACCAAGAGCTGAGAAACCTGGGTCTTTCACTAGCTGTGTGACCTTGGAAAAGTCATTTTATTTCTCATCTTTACCTACCCCACAGGATTGCTTGAGTGCAAAGAAGGAGAAGATGCAAACAGTAGGATTAAGCTTTTGCACAGGAATTAAAAGTCCAGTTCAATAGATGCCAAGTGTATAACAATTTTAACACAAGCCACCAATGAGTTATTCCTTACTAAGAGGAAACTGACTCCTGAAGAGGTTAAAGAGTTTACCCAACAATGATTCAAACTTAGGCCTAGCTGACTCTAATCAACTTGATTGGGAACAAAATGTTTTTGAAAGATACTCATCCTGATCATTTACTCTGTCAACTGTATTCTTAACTCATCAGAGGAGCTAGTTGTATTTTAGAGATCCTTAAACCAACCTGAACAGCGCTGCTTGAACTTAAAGAGCTTTTTACAATACTTTCTTGATTTTTTATTTTAAAAAATATCAAAAGTACAGAAAAGTTGAGAAAATATATATCGTGAACATCCATATTAACCCATATTCATCAATTTTGAACATTTCCCCAGATTTGCTTTCCCTGTGTGGAGGGGGTGTGTTGTTTATGATAAATCATTTGAGTTTTTTGTAGACTTTGTTACTCTTTTTCCCTAGATATTTCCATGAGTATCTACTAAGAATAAAGATACTCTCCGACGTAATCATAATTCCATTATCACTGCAAGAAAATTTAGTTACCGTTATAAGTAACATACAGCACCAATATTCAAATCTCCAAAATGTCCTTTTTAGTGGACCTTTTTCTCAATCTGGAATACAATCAAAGATCATGCATTACATTTAATTGCCATGCCTTTTAAGCTCCTGTAGTCTAGAATAATCCCTAGTTTTGTTTTTTGCTTTTATAACATTCACTTTTTTGGAGAATTCTACTGTTTGCAGAATGCTGTTCAGTTTGTATTCATCTGCTCCCTATCAGATTCAAGTTAAATAATTTTGTCATCTACACTAAATAGATGATATTAAGTTCATTTTGGGGAGCCTGGTAGGCTCCGTCTATGGGGTCGCACAGAGTTGGACATGACTGGAGCGACTTAGCAGCAGCAGCAGTATACTTCATCAAGAGAGATACAATGTCTATACTATTAATGGTGATGTTACATTGTAATCTTTACCCCATGGTAAAGATACATTTTTTTCCTTTGTATTTAAAAAGTAGTCTATGTGAAAAATGAGCAAGAGACTTAGACATTTCTCCAAAGAAGATTAACAAATGGCTAAGGGGTACATGAAAAGATGATACATCAACATGAAATGATGTACAGCATCATTAGACAGATGCAAAGCAAAACCAAAATCTACAAGCATGACTATAATTTTTTTGTAATGATAAACAAGTGTTAGTGAGGATAAAGAGATGTTGGAATACTCATACATTAGTGGTGGGAATGTAAAATGGTGCAATCACTGTGGAAAATTGTTTCCCAATTCCTCAAAAGCCTAAATATACAATTATCAGCAGTTCCACTCTTAGTTGTATATCCAAAAGAATTGAAAACAGGCATTCAAATCCTTGCACACAAATGTTAAGAGCATCACTAATCATAGTGACCAAAAGATTAGAAACAACCCAAATATCCACCATTATATGAATGGGTAAACAAATTGTGGTACTGACAGACAATGAAATATTTTTCAGCCATAAAAAGGAACGAAGTACTGGTAGATGCTACAATGTGGATGAACCTCAAAAACATTTACGCCAAGTAAAAGAAACCAGACTCAAAAGGCCATCTAGTGTTCTATTCCATTTATATGAAACATTCAGAATAAGCCAATCCATAGAAAGGAGATTGGTGATGGTCCATGACTGGGGGGAGGGGAAATAAGGAGCAACTGCTCAATGGATAAGGGGTTCTATTTTGTAGTGATGAAAATGTTTTGGAGTTAGGGAAACGTGATGGTGGCAAAACACTGCAAATGTACTAAATGCCACTGAATTGTTCTCTGTAAAATGATTAACATGTTTGGTGAATTTCATCTCATTTAAAAAAAAACAAAACTGGGGTAATACTTGGACTGTGTGAGTACCCTTTTCCAAGAATCCTTCACTCCATGGCCTAGCATCTATCCAAGATGTTTGCCTGAATCAATTACTACTATAATGGCTGGAGAATAATGATATTATAATCCTGTCCTTCCATCTCTGGAATTAGGTGACGTGCTTATGTAAGAAAGAGCTTTCACTTCTCCTGCTACCCCTTTGTTTTCTGTTTATTTTTGTCTTAATTTTTGTTTCTTGTCTTTGGTATCAGTATTGACAGTAATTACTGTCTCTTTGATTTTTGCTTCTTGAATTTTCCCATATTTGACCAGGGAAGACACTTTCAAATTTCAGTGTCTTTGGATATGTTCCAGTCAGTTTCTGAGCACCTCTTTACTTTCTGGCACAAAATGTTCCAAGAAACCTTGTGCTATCCCTAACTGGGTCTTCAGAACCAGTCTTTTCTCCAGTTTTGGTTCCTAAAGAAATCTGAGTTTGAAACCACTTTATTATTTTTAACAGCTTTATTAAGAAATAATTCACATATCATATATTCACCCACTTAAAGTACAAAATTCAATGTTTTTTAATATATTCACATGACTGCACAATCACCACAATGATTTTAAAGCATTTTTGTCATCCCTGTAAGAATCTTCATAGCTGTTAGCAGTCACTCCCCATTCCCCACAACCTCCCTTTGCCCCAAGCTCTCAGATCAGATTAGATCAGTCGCTCAGTCGTGTCCGACTCTTTGCAACCCCATGAACTGCAGCACGCCAGGCCTCCCTGTCCATCACCAACTCCCGGAGTTCACTGAGGCTCACGTCCATCGAGTCAGTGATGCCAAGCTCTAACCAACCACTAATCACCTTTCTGTCTCTAAAGACTTGCCTATTCTGAACAGATCATATAAATGCAATTCTACCATATGTGGCCTTGTGACTGGCTTCTTTCTCAGCTTAATGTTCAAACAAATCTGCGGCTTAACTTTGCATAACCTTGGGTATGTTATTTAATCACAACATCTGGAAAACAGTAATAATATCAATACCAATCTTCCCAGATCAATATGAAAATCAAATAATCAATAGATGGCAATTATCAGGAACATTATTTGGGAGACACATACCCAATCTGCTGGATCTTTTACACTCATTCAACAAATACTTATCAAACACCTATTATATAATAGACATTATTCTAGATATGAAATTGACAGCATAGAAAACACACAAAAATCCTGCCTTCATAAAGCTTACATTCTACAGCCAAAAGATAGAAAGTAAACCCAATAAATATGCAAAATATATACTCTGTTTACTAGATGGTAATAGCATCTAGGACAAGAAAAAACAGTAACCTGTTGGGATGGTGTTTAGGAAGGATCTCACTGAGGAGGTGTGTGTGTGTGTGTTAGTCACTCAGTCATGTCCAACTCTTTGCAACCCTATGGACTGTAGCTCTCCAGGCTCCTCTGTCCATAGGATTCTCCAGGCAAGAAAACTGGAGTGGGCTGTCATTCCCTTCTCCAGGGGATCTTCCTGACCCAGGCATCGAACCCAGGTCTCCTGCACTACAGGCAGATTCTTTACTGCTGAGCCACCAGGGAAGTCCCCACTGAGAAGGTAACACTTATTTAAAGATTTAAAGGTGATTTTGCCAATCTTTTTATTTCTATAAATTAGAAGAGAACTACATTTGCCACCAAGAATATTTATGAGTTTATTGAATTAAAATACACCAACCTAATCATTAGTGAACAACTTTACACATACTATATTAGATGCTTAAAGAATGACAAATTATGAACCTCTGTCAATTTGGAAATTAAAAATTTCTTTGAGATGCATGAAAATTTAGAATGACATTTGAAGGAAATAAAAAAAGAAAGTAATAGAGTAGGAGTTTAATTTTTTCTACCATCATTTCTACATAAATCAAATTAATTATGTGAATATTATAATTAAAAGGGAAAGTATTAAAACTAAATGTAGGTTTCTATACCAGTCCAAAATAAATGAAAAGGGTAGTACATATGCATTCTCCCCCATCTAGCACAATGGAATTCAATATGAACACATCATATTAATTTTTATCAACTATAGAAAAAAAAATGCTATAAATCCAACTTCAGTATTTCCAGGGAGAGTTACTGAATCATGATATATCTTAGAAGGTATATTGGGTATGTCATAGAATTGTAAATAGACTTGAGAGATCAAGTAATTCATCTTGGGGCCTTTAGTGGATGAGAACCTAGCCTCCTTCTAAAAATTCCCCAAAACTTTTCAATTTTTAGGAAAGTTTCTTTATATTTAATCTATAGCTTCTATTATGAAGGTTAAGCCTATCTCTTGTTATTTCATTACAGCATATTTCTCCGTGGTACTAGCACCATAATAACAGAAATTAGTGTACAGAATAGAGCCAAACCGTCAAAGTTCAAATTCTAGTTCTGCCAGTAGCTGGGTAATCTTGGACAAGTTTCTTAGTTTCTTTGTTGCCTCAGTTTCCTGATCTGCAAATGCAGAGAGTAATATTACCTACCTTATACATTTGTTGTGAGGATTAAATGAGTCATTGCACATAAAATGCTTAGAGAAGGATACAAGTGTCCCCCCACAAAATTAGCTATTTACATGTATATGCCCATTAAGATGTGTATTACTTATGTACTGCTGCATACCAAACCTCTCCCAAATTTAGCCACTTAAAACAACAAGAATTTATCATCTCACGATTTCTGTGGTCCAGGAACTTGGGAGCAGTCAGGAACTTGGGAGCAGTCTAGCTGGAAAACGATGTCATCTGGGGCTGCAGTCATCTGGAGGCTTGAGGAAGGCTGAGAGATCTGTCACCAAGATGGTTCACTCACATGGCTGTCAGCAGGAGGCCTCAGGTCCTTGCTGGCTGTTTCAGAGAGGCCTTACTCCCCCCACCTGGATCTTTCCATGGGGCTGCTGGAGTGTCTGCCTTCCCCCAGAGGGAGTGGCCCCAGAGACAGCAAGGAAGAGACTGCAATGCCTTTTATGACCTATCCTCAGAAGTCACAATCCTCCATTTCTACAACATTCTATCTATTGAAAACAAATAAAGCACAGGCTTAGAGGAGGGAAATGAAGCCACTTCTTGTAGGGAGGATTATTGGAGAGTGTGTGTACGTATTTATAAACCACCACAAGGGGTCATTCCTTCTTTCCTTTGGTGTTTCTGATTTGCAACTGAGAATCCTTCCAGACCTCTCATTCATATTGTCTAAAAAGTAGAAATGAAAGGGAACTTTCAGTCCAACATTCAGACTAAAGTAAAAGCAATGTAGACTAGAAAGATTGTCTAGGGAAAAACATCAATAGTAATAAACTTACTATGAATAATATGCCTTCTGTATGTCACTCTTACATAAACCAGCTAAAAAATGACTCCTGAAGATTTGTGCAGGGCTGTGGTAGGATGGATTTAGAATAATGGCCACTATGTCCACACATATCTAAATAGATTAAATGGCCTGGCCATAACAAACTATGTTGAACTTACCCAAAGCCCGGGCTCCATTTCTTTCAAGCTTTTAGACATGGATAAAGCCATGACAGAATATTCATTTCTCAAATACTTGAACTCTCTGCATATAAGAATTGGGCTTTCCACTTTACTGTAACTGGTTCAGAAATCCAATATAAAATCCACTATAAAAATAAACTGAATATAATTTTTCTCACAGTTAAACACAAATTCTGTTCAAGCATAATTCATAATCAGCTCTTCAAAATGTATATTTGTCACCTTCAAGTAGGTTTAGGCATTCTATCTGGAGACAAAATATACTTTTACCTTTAAAAAGCAGCTTTATAATCCTCATTATTATAGTGTTTAATTGAACTTTCTTTTTAAACTTTTTATCATTACATAATATACATACGAAATATTAATAAATCACAAGAGTACAGTAAAGTGAACACGCATTGTTTAAAAATATTGATCGATACCAGGAGCTTGAAAGCCCCCACTGTCCCTCCTTAATCGCTGCTCCCACCAAGGTAACCTCTTTTCTACCTTCTAACACTGCTGATTAACGCTATCTGGTGTTTAGTTTTATAGGAAATGGAATCATACACTAGGTACTCTTTGGCATCTGGCCTCTTTTGCTCGATATTATATTGTGAGACTGAGTCATGCGTTGTGTTCAGTAATCTTTTCAATGTTGTATATTCTTCCATTTTATGAATACACCACTTTTTTTTTTAATCCACTGGTGCTATTGATTAAATTACTGTTGCAAACCCAAACTCACCCTTCCATTCTCAGCTTTGTAATGAGGGCGCTGTGAGGAGAAACGCTAACATTTCTCCTCTGCCAGCGGATTCCCATTTGTTCTGCCAGTTGGGGGCGCTAGAGGGTGAGACTGGAAGGCTGGAGAACCAAGAAGGGACTTGCTCCTTTCCATTTGCTGGCTGTTCCTGACACCCTTGGCACAGTCTTTATAGCAGCAGTCGCTTCCAGTCTAAAGTTTTGTGGTGCTCTCAAACCAGCTTCATTGTCTCCCCTTAGAAGGACAGTCAGTGCCAGGCCATAGTCCTTCCTCAGACATCTGGGTCCCAGCTCCCTTCTCTAAGCTTCTGAAGTCTAATACCCTATCTCTGCACTCTGTTCCCCAGCCCTTGGGGTGGACCCTGACTCCTGCATTATTACTGTGTTACCTGTCTCCCCTTTACACTTTGGTTCTCTAATATCTCTTCAACCAGACAATAACTTATTTTTTTGTTGTTGTTATTAAGCCAATCTGCAATACAAAACGGAGAAGACAATGGCACCCCACTCCAGTACTCTTGCCTGGAAAATCCCGTGGACGGAGGAGCCTGGTGGGCTGCCGTCCATGGGGTCACGAAGAGTCAGTCAGAGATGACTGAGCGATTTCTCTTTCACTTTCGACTTTCATGCCTTGGAGAAGGAAATGGCAACCCACTCCAGTGTTCTTGCCTGGAGAATCCCAGGGACGGAGGAGCCTGGTGGGCTGCCGTCCATGGGGTTGCACAGAGTTGGACACGACTGAAGCGACTTAGCAGCAGCAGCAGCAGCAATACAAAAGTAAATACTTCCTGCCTTCTCTCTAATGGACACGTGATTCTACCAGCAATGGATGATTGGCTATTATGAGTAGTCCTGCTGTGCCCATTCTTGTACCTGTCTTTTGGTGAAATGTGTATATACATGAAATGGAATTGCTAAGTCACAGGGTAGATGTGTGTTCACTTTTGGCAGGTACTGCCAGAATGTTTTCTGAAGTTGTTGTACCAATAATTGCATTGATTCTAAGATAGTCTCAGAATCTCACACCTAATCCTCAGAACTTTTAAAATTTAGAAGTCAATAAATTCCACATTATTCTAATTTAATCTTAGCTTCAGAAGTTTTATGTTGCAGTGCTAAAGAAAATGAGATTCTATTGCTTGACAACATAGTTTGTATCCTTCATATCAGTGCCTGGCACATAGTAGATGACGTTGAACAGATAATGAGAGGAAGTTTATATCTGTTTTCCTATACAGGTGGACTAATATGACACAGCAATGTAAACTGAGGCCAGTCCCATCTAAGGGATGTTCAGTCACCCCAGCACATACTCCACTGGGCAGCTGTAGATAAACAGGCCTCCGTTTCCCCAGGTTGCTTCCTTTGCCCTGCAAGACCCGCTCTTCTCCTCACAGTCAGCTTAAATCACTTGACACAGGGACAGATGCAGCACCAGAGTGGTGGGGGGCTGCTTATGGGCAGCCTCACACCTGCACATCAACTCTATCAATCAAACCCTCTCTCAAGAATCTTTGGTGGTGATCTCAAACTGAATTAAATCCCTTTGAGATTTATTCTTAGAGTGACTCAGACTTCAGGATGCCCAAACGTCTGGGATGTCCTAAGAATCACCTACGCAAACCCCACACAACCACCTATACAAACAACCAGCTTCTGCACACCCTGCCTGAAACTTTCACAAGTGGAGCTCTCAAGAACCAATGGGTTTCTAGCACCTGCTGGGAACTCAGGGTTCGAGCAGACCCTGGAGAAAAAGCAACTGCTTGCTAGAAGATATTAACATAGGAAGCTGACCACCATCAGTACTCTTAAAACCACTCAACAAAAATTAGGGTAGGGGAAAGAGGAGGGAAGGCAACACATACACTTGTTTATAAGATACTCATGCTTTCTCTGACCACACAGTTTCCAGTTGTGCAAGTTTGTTTCTGTATGATACAGGATTGTTAAGGTGACATCACTCTGATGTTATAAATAATATAACCTGATTAACAAAGTGGTGAGGAAGCAGATATACCTAATTATGAATTATAGACAATTATATCTCTTATTCTCTGGGTATATAAGGCATGCTCTTCTGACTCATCACGGGCAGTGATTTATAGCAAAAGGATGTCTCTTCTCACACACTATTTGTCACCTGAGAAGAAGTTGTCATCATGCAAGGTGATGTAAGTACCTTCTGTTTCCAACTCCTCAGACATTTCTTTAGTTCTCATTCTTTCTCTCTTCTTTCCCCTCCTGTCTAATGCTATATTTATCATCACCTAACATCTAAATAATCTGGTCATCACAAGTTGGGTGTTGCCTCAGCTGTCTATGGCTACAAAACCACCCAAAATCAGCAGCTTAAAACAATGATTTATTATTACTGGGTGGTTCTTCGTCTGATCTCATCTTGGTTATTCATGCCACTGCATCCAGCTGGTAGGTCAGCAAGAGCTGGAGGCCCAAGGTGACTCCATCTATATATCTGGGGCCTTGAAGGGACTAGAAGACTCAGACCTCTTTCTGTCCCCAGGTTATCTTTCTTCATTATCTTAATTATTCTATCTGAGCTTCTTTACATGGCAAGTCCCAGGAGAGTTACAGCATAAGCTGTGTAGACTCCAGAACTCACATGACATTGTTTTGACAATATTCTATTGGTTTAGGCAATTTCTATGGCCAGATTCAAGATTGCTATGGCCAAATCAAGATTGCTAGGAGAAATATCAATAACCTCAGACATGCAGATGATACCACCCTTATGATAGAAACCAAAAAGGACCTGAAGACCCTCTTTATGAAAGTGAAAGAGGAGAGTGAAAAACTGGCTTAAAACTCAACATTCAAAAAACTAAGATCATGGCATCTGGTCCCATCACTTCATGGCAAATAGACAGGAAACAATGCAAACAGTGACAGACTTGATTTTCTTAGGCTCCAAAATCACTGCAGATGGTGACTGTAGCCATGAAATTAAAAGACACTTGCTCCTTGGAAGAAAAGCTATGACCAACCTAGACAGCATATTAAAAAGCAGAGACATTACTTTGCCAACAAAGGTCCATCTAGTCAAAGCTATGGTTTTTCCAGTAGTCATGTATGGATGCTAGAGTTGGACCATAAAGAAAGCTGAGCGCCGAAGAATTGATGCTTTTGAACTGTGGTATTGGAGAGGACTCTTGGGAGCCCCTTGGAATGCAAGGAGATCAAACTACTAAATCTTAAAGGAAATCAGTCCTGAATATTCATTGGAAGGACTGATGCTGAAGCTGAAGCTCCAATACTTTGGCCACCTGATGTGAAGAAGTGATTCACTGGAAAAGACCCTGATTCTGGGAAAGACTGCAGCTGGGAGAAGAAGGGGATGACAGGATGAGATGGCTGGATGGCATCACTGACTCGATGGACATGAATCTGAGCAAGCTCCAGGAGTTGATGATGGACAGGGAAGCCTGGTGTGCTGCAGTCCATGGGGTCACAAAGAGTTGACACAACTGAGAGACTGAACTTATGGCCAGATTAATTGTGAAAGGCAGCCACACTAGGGCACGAATTCAGAATTCAGAGAGGCAAGATTAATTAAGGTCATTTTACAACAATCTACCACAGATGCATATCTGTATCATCCCATTGGACTTCCTTTGAAGCATGTTTTTTTGCCAGTGCACCTAAGCCTCTGTAAGGTCAGTCAGTCTAACAATTTTTTTTGAGCAGCCACAAAGAACAAAGTAATAGGCTAGGAATATATATTATCAATTTCTGGCTAAAAGAATGCTTTCAAATCCTTTTTTTTTTTTTTTTGGTTGCACTGGGTCTTCATTGTTGCACATGGGCTTTCTCTGGTTGCAGCGAGCAGGAGCTACTTGTTGCAGTTCACTGGCTTCTCACTGTGGTGGTTTCCCTTGCTGTGGGGCACAGGCTCTAGGTGCACAGGCTTCAGTAGTTATGGTGCACAGGCTTAGTTGCTCTGCACCATGTGAAATCTCCCAGGGATTTCAGGGAAATCAGACCAGGGATCAAACCAGTGTTCCCTGCATTAGCAGGCAGATTCCTATCCACTGTATCACCAGGGAAGTGCTCAAGTCCACTATAAAAATAAATTTTTAAAAAACCCATACTGTGAAATAGGTAAAGCTGTATATCCTGGTGGTACTGATATAATAAGAAATACATTTGGTCTTTGATTCCTGTCCCTGGCACAGAGCTTCTAAAACCTTTGAGATTTCCTGAGTAACAGGAGTGCTTTTTTTTATTCATAATAAGCCCCTTTATATATGCCTGGCTAACCTAGGTTAGGGTCCCTAGATTGTCTCAGGATGAGGCCAGACATCAAAGAACAAATGATAAGAAAGCTGGAAATTTCAGCCCTACCTCTCACCTCTAGGGAGGGGAGGAGAACCGTTCTATAAAACTCTCGAAGGAGACTTGAGCTTCCAGGCTGTGAAGGTGCTGGGAGACGAAAAGCCCACAGAGGACACAGAAACTGCACCCCACCACCCAATTCCTAGTCCTATGCATGTCTTCTATTTAGGTGTTCTTGGGTCATATCCTTTATAACAAATCCATAAAATGCCTTCCTGGGTTCTATGAACTGTTTCAGCAAATTATCAAATCTGAGGAGGGGGTTATAGGAAGCCATAGTTTATAGCTAGTCCAGTCGGAAGCAAGGGCAGTCTCTCCAGGATATGCGACTAGTGCCTGAAGCTGGGAGGGGAGCAGTCTCGTGGGACTGAGCCCTTGAACTTTGGGATCTGCATTGACTCCGGGTAGCTGGTATTAAAACTGAATTGAAATGATGACTATTTCAGTTGTTGTCTGGAGAATCAGAGAACAGGTTATTCGCTTTGGAAAACACCCTGGAGTCCCCATTTTGCAGTAGGAAGCAGTGCTAGGGCACACACACACTCTTTTTAGTCAACATATACTTCTTTTTCTACATTGGTTGCTCCTCAAAAAAAAAAAAAAAATTTTTTTTCATGAATCACAAGAGACTGCCCCTGCCCTCTTTGTATGTGTGAAAGAACTAGAGAACATTAAACCTAAGGCCAAAGAGAGAAATTGGAGAATAAGAGTTCTCATAGCCACATCAAACTCTCCAGCTGTAGCAAAGCTTTCTGGAGGCAATCAAAGCTGTTACAACCCAGTCCAAAGTTCCAAGGAGAAAATTGAGTTGACAGACACATATTTATGTATATGCACATATAGCACCACTAGAAATGAGGCATCTAAGCTGTCTGAAAACAAATAAACTGAATATCACGAAAGCAAACATATCTGCTTATAGTTCCTGGCAAGCATTAAAATCAGTCTAGAGAAGATAGTGATGCTGGAAGTGTCCGGGAAATGAATTATGCTGAGGCACTAAAAACAAACAAATAAAAAATGCTTACTATGAATATTTTCAGTAGGATAAGGTCTACGAATAGACCTAAGTCTTTTAAAAGCACAGATCGGTAGCTGTATTATATAATGGCAATCTGCAGATATAGAGCATCGTCCTGCCATGTAATACTCTAAAGCAGTTTGGGGGCCCCTCCCCGGTCCCGTGCAGCACCCTGGACAGAGGAGAAGGTGGTTCTCTCGGCCTCAGCAGCTTTCTGGGGCCCTGGTTTAGGATTCTACCTTAGAGCCTCTGAGGCCTATGAACCCACTCCCCAGCGTCTTCACCTAGGAGTGCAGATGTCTTCTAAACAGTTTTTTCCTTATATTGTGCTGTTTTGACTATATAAAATTGTGGTTTCAAAAAACACATAATCCAGGGAAGAAAGGTAAAAATATTTCACACTTAAGGTACAAAATTACTATTAATATAGTCTCTCAGTGGTTAACTAGTCTCCTAATAATCAGCCTTCCTCACTACAAATAGTCTATGCTACTAACACTTATAGCTACTAACACCATAGCCAGTCTTTCCCCCTGTTTCAGACTTCTCATTGCTAATCACAGCCTTCTAGAAACTTGTTTCTTTCTTCATATAGACATAACAGAAGAAAAAGTTTACTTTTTTTGGCCTTCCCATGCAGCTTGTGGGATCTTAGTTCCCTAGCCAGGGACTGAACCTAGGCCCTTGGCAGTGAAAGCACAGAGTCCTAACCACTAGACCACCAGGACAGTCCCAAAATTTACTTGTTCTGCTTTTTCTTGGGTCACTCTTAACACGTCTCTCCTCATCTGTAATATACCCCAGATCCAAACCAACTCCCTCCAGTAGCAGACATCATTGCTCAACTGGAAACCATTTTCTTTTTTCTCCATGCTCGCAGGGCTCTAGCTTTTGTTTCTGTATCCATCATCCCTCCATGATTTGAGAATATTTAAACTGATCTAAGCTAGTAGTTCTCAAACTTTTTGATTTCAGGATTTCTTGACACTCTTAAAGATGGTTAAGAACCTCAAAGAAATCTTGTGTTATATTCTGCCCCATCATTTTAGAAGTTAAAACCAGAAAAATATTTATGTATCAATTGACTTTAAGTAACAATACACCCACTATATGGTCATTTAAATAACATGTTAAATGAAAAAGTAACTATTTTCCAAAATAAAATATTTAGTTAGAAGAATGGCACTATTTTACATTTATGCAAATCTCTCTACTGTCTGACTTAATAGAAGAGAGATTTTCACACCTGTGTGTGCATTCAATCCATTGCCATCCTAAGTCACAGAGCCTCTGGAGGACTCCTTTGCACATTCCTAAGAAATATGAGAATGAAAAGAAAAATACGAGAAATGAAAATAGTTTGGACTACCTAAAGAGGGCTTCCCAGACTGCATGTTAGGAATCACTGATCTAAACCAATCATGGTGGTCCTTTAGGAGTGAGCACATGACCAACATCTCCTCAATGAGGCATGTGACCCAGTTCTCAATGAAATATGAAGAAACTTTTCTAGAGGGCTTTTGGGAATGGCTTTTTTGCCCTTAAAAAGACAGAGAGAGACAGATGTTTATCAATCAGTGACTGGTTTAAGAATAGAAACTACTCTAAATATATCAAACAAAAACAGATTTCATACAGGGAATAAGGTGCTTAGACAGTCACTGAAAGGGGTGGGAGAGCAGACTAAGAGGCTGCCACTGGACTTTAGCTCAACGTCACATCACTGTAGCTGCAATTCAAAGAAAAGAAAGCTGTTATCAAGCACCTCACATTCACAGAACTGGCAATTAGACTTGGGAATTCACAGTAAACTCTGCCTCAGTCATTTCAGCCACAAGAAATGGCTTCCTTCTCATTCCCATCTTTTACCTCTCTCTACTTCATCTAGTTGGCAGGACCTGACTTTCCAGAATTCTATTGTCAAGGAATATGGAAAATACAGCTTATAGCTTTCTAGACTCTCCAAAGAGAAAAGAAGTAAAACGGATATTGAGAGAACCAGTCCAAGGATCTGCCACAAAAGGCAAAACAAGAATAAACCCTTTTCTGGGTTTTCCTTTGTGGTCCAGTGGTTAGGAACCCGCCTTGCAATGCAGGGGACATGGGTTCGATCCCTGGTCAGGGAACTAAGATCCTGCAAGCTGTGAGGCAACAAAGCCTATGAGTCGTAACTACTGAAGCCCCACTTGCTCTGAACCTCATATGATGCAGCTGGAGAGTCCATGTGCCACAACAAATATCCTGCATGCTACATCTAGGACCTGATGCAGCCGAACAAATAATTCATTAATTTTAAAAAAGGGAATAATCCTTTTCTTTCTGCAGGATGCAACCACTAGGGGAATTAAGAGGGAGTTCATGAAAAGAGAACATACGAAGGATGGCAGGGGAAAGTGGGGAAGGATCCTGGGCCTTTGACAACATGATTGAGCTACTGAATTAACAAACCTTGAAACTGCTTATCTCTAGGTTTGTCACTATATGAGATAACAAATCTCATTATTAAAACCATTTTGAGTTTTCGCCCAACCTTTCCTTTTTTTCCTATTTAGTCTTCTTCTGTCTTCAAGGGCTTGTCTTTATGTTCTCCTATGCATGAAATAAACAACCTGCCTTTTCCCTTTTCAATCTCAGCTACAATCCTCCTAAAATATAGTTTCTCTGAAGAACCAAACTTATTTTATTTTTAGAGATATGAGGTAGTTACTTAAATGGTTAAGAGTTTGGTGGTTTACTGAAGGCTTCTAGTTCAAATATCCTTCTGCCATTGCACAGAGATTTCACCATTAGAAAATCATTTCTTTGAGGCTTTTAATCTCAATAAGTCATTTTTAATTTCCAGGTGAAATTATACAATGTCTGGATTTGCTAAGAAATTCCCCAGTGGTGCAGACGAAGAGCGGGTACGGATATAGGTGAAACAAAACTGGCCATGAGTGGGTAAGATTACCGAACTAGGTAATGGGTGCACAGGAGTAAAACAAAAATTTTCTTTTGTATGTTTGAAATTCCTCATATTATCACCTTAAAAAAAACCACCTTGAAAATTACACACCCTTGAGACTTCCCTGGTGGTCCAGTGGTTAAGACTCCACACTTCCAGTGCAGGGGATGTGGGTTAGATCCTTGGTCAGTGAACTCAAGAACCTACATGGCACAAAGCACAGCCAAAAAAAAAAAAAAATTACAAATACTTTACTTGAGGGTTGTATACTAAGAAATTATCAGCCATTAACATTTAAAGAGGCATTAGATGTTCAAACTACTGTCCCCTGCAACACCTAGGCTAGAGGCCATGGGGTATGAGCTGCGCTGGAAGGAGAAGAGGAGGAAGGAGGAGGCAGGGGTGCCACATGGGGGTGCTAAGACCATATCCAGCTTGTCACACTGACGTGCTCTCTTGGCCCACAGTGTGTGATGAAGCATGGTTAAAATGATTTTGCTATCTACATCCAAATATTGAAAGATTTTGTGAAAAGGAGTTCAGATTTTCATCTTCTGCTAAAAGCATAAGCTCTGTCCACACTGGAAACTCACTCCACAAGCAGTACCTATTCTCTGTTTGCCAGCATCCTCAACAAGGCCGCCTCACACAAGGACATTCAGTACAGACAGGAGTGCCAGGCTGCTCTGGGCTGGGATCCTGGCTCCACTATTTTCTGTGCGCAAGAAATTTAGTTTTTCTGTGCCACAGCTCCTCCTTCTTGTATGAAATGGGGATTATAATGGTATTTATGTCAATGGGTTACTGAGAAAATTAAAGGAGTCAAAATATGTCAGGTGCTTAGAATAAGTCTGTTAGTCACAAAATGAAAAGACTTTCATTTTTACTAAAAATATCGTCTTTCGTTTCATCCTGGTGCTCAAGTTTTAGCTTGGTACTTGGTTTTTATCATTATCAAAGCCAAAAGGGTATCCCATGAAGGTCTAAAATATAATAAACACATATGGAAAAGTTTATCAAATAATGATAATGGATAGAAATGCTTATTTCAAATAGTACTCATAATTTTCTATTTTTAACCCTGTTCTTAAATCTGAGTAGATCATTGTTTTTATCTGGTAAAGTAGCTTTCTAAGAGTTTGTGCTAAATATACACTTATTAGTTTGTCTGTTATTAGTTTTTGCCCACGTATTAGTGTTATCTTCAATTTGTAATTTCTCAGATTTTTCAGTCTCAGGACCCTTTCCTACTCTTAAAAATTGTAAACACTGAGCTTTTCTTTTAATGTGTGGCTAAGGCGTTCCAACCAGTCAATCCTAAAGGAAATCAACCCTGAATAGTCATTGGAAGGACTGATGTTGAAGCTTGAAGCTCCAACACTTTGGCCACCTGATGTGTCACTGAAAAATACCCTGATGCTGGGAAATAGTGAAGACAAAAGGAGAAGAGGGCAGCAGAGGATGAGATGGTTAGACAGCATCACTGACTCAATGGACATGAATTTGAGTGAACTCCAGGAGATAGTGAAGGACAGGGAAGCCTAGCATGCTGCAGCCAATGGAGTTGAAAAGAGTCGGACATGACTTGGTGACTTAACAACAACAACAACAACAATATATCTACTAATATTCATCGTACTGGAAATAAAAACAGCAAATTTTAAGTGCAAGAATCCACAAGTACACATTCTATTTGCACCAGAGTGCTGATGTCATCACAAGTCACAAAGCCTCTGGAAAACTCCACTATAAACTCAGGAGAGATGGAGAGTGGAGAAAGGCACATGCTTCCTTAGTGCTATGTATCTGGGACTTACAGATCTTCTGTGGGTGTCCAGACCACATGTTGAGCATCAGTAGCCTAGGGGAGTCTTTTTAAAGCCAAGGTTGATTTTGTAAGGGTTGCTTTCATTAAACGAAATAATAAAACCTACAAATCTTGAAGCTAGGCTTATGTAATCTGCAATTAGCCCAACAGTCTAAAGTTTGATAGCACCACTCTCAATACCTCCATGTCAAGGAACTCTTTCTCTCCTCAGAACAGCATATTTGACACTGAACGACTGAGGTTATGAACTGACAGGGTGCCAGAGTCAAAAATCCACACACTAAACATTGACTGAGCTGAATTTTACATTTATGTACAAATAAATATAAATACAGTGTGTAATACTTATTCAAATCCCAAGCTTCCCTGGTGGCTCAGACGGTAGAGAATCTGCCTGCAACGCTGGAGACCTGGCTTGAATACCTGGGTTGGGAAGATCTCCTGGAGAAATGAATAGCTACCCACTCCAGTATTTTTGCCTGAAGGATTCCATGGACAGAGAAGCCAGGCAAGCCTCAGTCCATGGGGTCGCAAAGAGTCGGACACAACTGAGCAATTTTCACTTTCACTTTCAAATCCCAAGCAACCAGCACTCTACTGTAGACCACTAGGTGTAGTATTTGGGGGTATTACCTAAAGAGAAGAGCCTAGGAGAGGGCCCTAGAGTGGGTTGAGTTGTGTCCTCCCAAAGATATGTTACTATCCTAACAAACCTACTCTTCACCCCCATATCTGTGAACATGACCTTATTTGCAAACAGTTTTTGCAGATGTCATTAAGATGAGGTCATACTGGATTAGGCTGGACCCTAATCCAGTGACTGGTGTCCTTACAAGAAGACAGAAATTTGGATATAGGAATATAGAAGACATGAAGATAGGCCCCATAATGGGAGAGGTCTTTCGAGTCTTTGAGAAGATCTGAAAATAAGGAGAGGAAAAACAAATTTCAGGTGGTGTTCTCCAGCTCTGTCTTTCAAATCTATTAGTACAACTAGTTATATATCACATTCAAAGCAATTATTAATTATATATATATTTTTTTTCTTTATCTTAATTTGCTATTTACTTTCTTATCCTACTTCTATTTCCCAGCTCAGCAATAATCGAAGCAAAAGTCTATTCCTTAATATGTATTTCAAATATACTGGTGTGACCTGGCAATAAATGAACTGCAATAAATAGTTATTGTGTGTTAGATGCTCAGTCATGTCCAACTCTTTGCAACCCCATGGACAGTAGCCCACCAGGCTCCTCTGTTCATGGAATTCTCCAGGTAAGAATACTGGAGTGGGTAGCCATTTCCTTCTCCAGGGGATTTTCCCAATTAACCAATAATAAATAATATTTATTAACTAATATCAATAAATATTTATTAACTAATGTAAGAAATAAGAAAGGTCTTCTAAAGGATATATATCTATGAGAGTCTTAAATTTCTGCAGCTTAGAGTCTGATTAATGTAAATTGCTATAGCCACTGTGAAAAACAGCTGGAGGTTCTTTTAAAAATTAAAAATAGAGCTACCATTTGATTCAGCAATCCCACTCCTGGATATACATTTGGAAAAAACAAAAACTCTAATTCAAAAAGATACATGTACCCCAATGTTCATAGCAGCACTATTCACAATAACCAAGACAGAGAAACAACCTAAATGTCCATTGACAGATGAATGGATAGAAGATATGTACATATATATAATGAAATACTGAAACTGAAAAACTTAGTCACTCAGTCGTGTCTGACTCTTTGTGACCTCATGAGCTGTAGCCTGCCAGGCTCCTCTGTCCATGAGATTTCCCAGGCAAGAAGACTGGAGTGGGTTGCCGTTTCCTTCTCCAAGGGATCTTCCCAACCCAGGGACTGAACCCAGGTGTCCTGCATTGCAGACAGATTCTTTACCATCTGAGCCACCAGGGAAGCCCCACAATTGAATACTACTCAACCCTACTGCCATGTGCAGCAACATGGATGGACCTACAGAATATTATACTTAGTGAAGTAAATCAGACAAACACTACATGATATCACTTATATGTGGAATCTAAAAAATAATAAAATGAGTGTATATACAAAACAGAAATAAACTCATAAGCACAGAAAACAAACCTATGGTTACCAAAATGGAGAGGGAGAGAAGAGGAGACAAACTCCTAGTGCAGGATTTAACAGATACAAACTACATAAAATAGATGAGCAACCAATAGGATTTACTACATAGCCCAGGGAATCATATTCAATACCTTATAATAACCTATATTGAAGTATAATCTAAAAAAATAACTGAATCACTTTGCCTTATACCTGAAACTAACACAATATTACAAATCAATTACATGTCAATAAAAAATTCTTTTTATGCTGAATATGTGTTAATTTTTCTCATCAATAAATTTGAGTAGAACACTCTGCAACTGATAAGAATTTTACATATTTTTTTGTTTAGGGTATTTCAAAATGGCTTAAATGGTATAAATTTATTATAAATTTCATTGTTTATAATATATCAAATCTGTCATTTTTCAAATGAAATAAAGCATTTAAACTATTTTATCATCTATTAGAGCCCAAAACACAAAGACTTGTTCTTTTGTCCTATCTTTATGTATATAGTCTGAAGTCATTAAATTAATTGCTCAAAAGAGATTTTTAAGAACAAAGTGCCAAATCTGATGATTTTTGCATGTGTGTGCAGTTAAGCCTAAACTTTTCATCAAAATGGGCAAATAAGTTCACACAAGTTTCTACAAATAGTTGTGACTGTGTTCATTTTAAAATCTGTGCTATATTAACTATTCATTTAATAAGTTCATAGCATAAGTGTATATTTATAAAGAAATGGTAGTTGGAATTAACACTAGGAAGGAAGTGTCATTTAAACAATCATATTGAATTCAACACTGTGTCTGAACCTTGGCCAGTAGAAGGCCAACTGATTTCCGTCCCAGCTCTGCCACTCCCTAGCACCGACTGTAGACAAGTAATTCAGTATTTCTGGGTCTTACAGTCTTCTCCTCTGAAACATGAGATTAACAATACTTGCCTCCTGGGGGTTTTGTGGTTTTGTAAAAAATGGAGTTAAATATGTGAAAGGCACGTAGCACAGTGCCTAACACATAGCAACTGTCAATAAGAGGACATTATTAATAACAGTATCAATGCAATTAAGAGTTCAAAGACAAGATGTGAAATTCTTAAAGTGCCACAGGACTTGAGAACAATGACCCATTCAGCTAGTGAGGGTATTTGTCCTAACAGTAAAGGACATTACATAAAACACTTGCCAGGACTTTCTGTCAAAAAGGTTAAACACATTTAGAGTTTGGGGCTCTCTTATAATTTCCCTGACTTCTTCATCATATATGGAATTCTGATCATCATACTCCCTATTTGTAATACGCTCCATAAATGTACATGCTTTGTGACATAGCACTTCTGTTTTTTTATTCCTAAACAAAACTTTTCAAACCATAAAAATGTTCTCATTCTTATACTGTTACTGAAATAATTATAAATGGTGTACTGAAGCAAAAAGAAAAGCAAGCTCAAAGGAAGAACTGAAGTAAGCTCAGATTAATAAAATATAAACTGTTTTCCAAGGACTTACTTGGTGATCCAGTGGTTAAAACTCTACACTTCCACTGCAGGGGGCATGGGGTGGAGCCCTGCTGGAGGAACTATGATCTTGCATGCCACACAGCATGGCCAAAAAGCAAAGTGGACAAACAAATGAAAGCAAACAAACAAAAAAAACTCTCTTCCATGAAAACAATTACTGTGTGTATAAGAATACCAAAATGATCTCTTGAATTTTTTACATACTTGAATAGTGGGTTTTGGTTTGAAATAGAAGTGTTTATAACTCTTAGAGGCACATACATTTTACAGTATACATAGGTACATGTAAGGCATATATAATAAATAATACATACATAATGTGTAATTCTTAGAGGCATAAAACATTTTAAACAGGAATGAGGTGGTGGTCTTTATTACTTAAACTTATGAAAAAGAAACCTATAAACGGAGAATATCTGAATGAAAGATGTAAAAGATAAACTGTGCTATATTAACATTTCGAAGAGTTCATCTTAGCAAATACTTGGCAGTGCCAAACCAACAGTGGTTAGAAGTGTTCTGGTGACAGTAGTTAGGGGAGAGACTTTGAGAGAACAGCCTGGAAGCAAAGCAAATAACTTATTTGATTGACTAAGCAATTGCCTTTTTCAGGAAAGCCTCATTGGCTTTGTAGTTGGTTGTTCTTAGGTTTTGATTTCTTATGCTTGAGACATTTACAGGCATTTACTCTGGCTTAGGTTTGCTTATGGAGAAGGCAATAGCACCCCACTCCAGTACTCTTGCCTGGAAAATCCCATGGACGGAGGAACCTGGTAGGTTGCAGTCCATGGGGTCGCGAAGAGTCGGACATGACTGAGTGACTTGACTTTCACTTTTTACTTTCATGCATTGGAGAAGGAAATGGCAACCCACTCCAGTGTTCTTGCCTGGAGAATCCCAGGGACAGGGGAGCCTGGTGGGCTGCCATCCACGGGGTCGCAGAGTCGGACACAACTAAAGTGACAGCAGCAGCAGCAGGTTTGCTTAAGAAGGCTACCAAGACATTAGAGCCAACTTAGTCTAATAGAGGACTTGTTTGATGACATAAAATATCTAAATATCATCTGTTCTTTAACCAAAGAAACATTTATAATGAGAAGTATTTTGGATGGAACAAAAATACATTTTCTTCTGACATTTGAAATTGAAGTTCTTCATCCTTGAAAACGAATAAAACAGTGGGAATGGATAAGCCTTTTATTAGCTGGTAGGTTGGGGGGGGTAAAATTTGTAAACATTTTAAAATTATAATTTGTATAAAAAAATGGCAACTACAAAAATATAATCAAGGATGGATTCCCCTTGACTTGGGCAAGCTATAATAGGAACACACTACTCTACATTGAGTTCTGAGAAGCTGCTTGAAGATCAGTATTAATTCAGTTGAGGAAATACATGAGGAATTACTTAAAGAAAATAGTGTGAAGGTTTTCTGAAAATATGGTGATTAAGGCAGAAGGAATGCAAACTGGTTCATATAATTTTAGTATTAATTGTTAAAAAATATTGTTCAAAACCCGGAAATAAGGCATAGAGAGGTCAGCATGTCTTTTCAATGACACATCGAAGTACTGTTTAACAGGCTCACCAAAGCGTTATTTCATTATCGTTTATGGAATCTAAGGGCCAGTAGACTTTTTCTCTATAGAGCCAGACAGCAAATATTCAGGTTTTAGGTTTGTTTTTTTTTTTCTGTTTTTGTTTTTTACAATCCTTTTTAAAAAATGTAAAAGCCATTCTTAACTCACGGGTTACACTAAATCAGACCAGCAGCTAAACTAGCCAGGTGACCACAGTCTGCGGACCCTTTTCTAAAGGAATTCCCTTTGTTTCACTATTCACTACTGACCAAAGGCTTAGATTGTATGAATTTACATGTTAACTTGCAGGTTTTTGTCCAGTAAAGGTAAAGTTGATTTGGTAAAAATATAACAGCAAAGTTATTATTTTATTGTCATATGATATTAACTAGTTTTGTATCTAACAGAACCATCTTTTTTACATTAAACTTTGAATTTTGAGATTATTTCAGGTTAACATGCAGTTGTAACAAATAATATGGAGCTGCTGTGCATCCTTTACCCAGTCTCTCCAGTGGTAACACCTCTCCAGTGGCAACACTGACCTGTAATACAGTATCACGGCAAGGATGTTGACATGGATAGAGTTAAGATGCAGAATATTTCCATCATGATCAATCTCCCTCATGTGATCATTTTTTTTTTAGTTGAAGGATAACTGCTTTACAGAATTTTGTTTTCTGTCAAACCTCAACATGAATCAGCCATACGTGTGTGTGTATATATATATATATATACATACATATACATACATACATACATACATATATCTCCTCCTTTTTGAACCTCCCTTCCATTCCCCTCCCCATCCCACCCTTCTAGGTTGATACAGAGCCCCTGTTTGAGCTTCCTGAACCATACAGCAAATTCCCTTTGGCTATCTATTATACATATTTTAATGTAAATTTCCATGTTACTCTTTCCATACGTCTCACTCTCTCCTCCCCTCTCCCCATGTCCATAAGTCAACTCCCTATGTCTGTTTCTCTATTGCTGCCCTGTAAACAAATTCTTCAGTACCATTTTTCTAGATTCTGTATATTTGCATTAGAATATGGTATTTATCTTTCTCTTTCTGACTTACTTCATTCATGTGGTCATTTTATAATAGTCACATCACCTTTCTCAGGCCTCCACTCACCTCCTTCTTACCCCCTGGCAACTGTTAATCTATTCTCCACTTCTGTAAATTGGTTATTTCAAGAATATTAAAAGAATTGTATAGTATGTAACCTTTTGGGATTGGCTTTTTTCACAGAGCCTAATTCTCTGGAGATCCATCTAGGTGAAAGTCGAACACCCTGACTTAAAATTTCCCTTTGGAAAGGCCTCACGGTACGTAGTTCCTCAAACACTCTTTGAGCCAGCCATATCATTCTGGTTTTTCCTTCACTAATGACGTGAAAAGAAATACTTTTCCATTTGGTCATTCTCTACTTGTATGAGTCATACCTGAAACTTTTGAAAATAACACTTTGATATAATTGCTTATCTTGTTTGCCCCCTAGAGATAGTTTCCAGTTGGCTCAGTTTTTTATTCAGAAAACTTCTATGTAGTCAGAAAAGATCAGACCACATCTGCTCTCTTCCAGTCCGAATAAAAATGTAATTTGCTTTGTTTGAGTTTCAAAGTAAAGATAAGAATGATAAGATACTTTCTCTCCAGTGACAGGGTCATTTCTGTGAGATTTTTGGGTGAGTTAAGAAGTAAGTTTTAAAATAGCATTTTTATCTGATGCCACTGGCTCTTTTTTTCATCTTTTAAGCAATGCTTCCAACAGTAGATCAGCACAGAGATTTATGAGTAATTGGTCAAAAAACCCCATGAGTCCTTCAGACTTCGATTTTTTGCTTCTAGTGAGAAGTAGAAAGTTTTATGATAGAGATTATCATTTAATAGAAAAAGCATGTTTTCTTGGATGGGAAGATTAGAAGCCAGTGAGTCCATTCCGCTACTTTGGAGCATGACTAAAATAAACTTTCTTTTAAAAAATCAAATGATTTATCATGGAAAATCTCAAACATTCACATCTGTAGGAAGGACAGTATAATAAACCCCCAATGTAACCATCATTTAAATGCGATATTAGTTATTTGGATAATCTTGCTTTATACATACCCATCATTTACCCCAATTTAGTAAATCCCAGATATTATAAAATTTCATCCATAAATACTTCACATATATCTGTAAGAGATAAGATACTTTTTAAGATAACAACTCCATTATCAAACACAAAAAATATTAATAATTCCTTAACATAGTCTAATACCTAGTCAGGATTTAAATGTTCCCCCTTTTCTTAAGCATCATTTTACAAATGATTTGAAACAGGATCTGAACAAGACCTCTGTGTATATTTGGTTGATCCTTTTTTTAAACATTTATTTATTTATAACAGCTTTACTATGGTGAAACTGACTTACCAATAAACTGTACATGTTAATGATCAATTTGATAACTTTTAATATATTATTCACCTGAAAAATTATTACTACAACCAAGGTGATGAATATATCCATCACCTCCCAAAATTTTTTCATGTTCCTTGGTAAATCCCTCCTTCCCAATATCCTGAAACACTCCCACTCTTAAATTAAGGAACTACTGACCTGCTTTCTACAGATTAGTTTGCATTTTATAAAATTTATTAAAAATGGAATCATACAGTATGTATACTTTTTTGGTCTGGCTTCTTTCCCTCAGCATAATTATTTTCTGTGTGTGTTCAGTCGCTCAGTCATGTCCGACTCTTTGTGACCCCATGGACTGTAACCCACCAGGCTCTTCTGTCCATGGAATTTTCCAGGCAAGAACAATGGAGTAGGTTGCCATTTCCTTCTCTTCCCAACCCAGGGATCAAATCTGCATCTCTTGCATCTCCTGGTTGGTGGGTGGATTCTTTGCCATTGCTCCACCTGGGAAGGCCCATAATTATTTTGAGATTCATAGTATTGTTGCATGTACCATCAGTTCATTTCTGAGCAGAATTGTGTCGAATGGCTATATTGCAATTTGTATAACTATTCACTTGTAGATGGGTATTTGGGCTGTTTCTAGTTTGGGGCTATTACAAATAAAGCTGCTATAAATATTTATGCAAAAGATTTTGTAGGTACTGTGCTTTCAATTTTCTTTGATAAATACATAGGGATGGGATTACTGGGTCATATGGTGGGGTATACCTTTACCTGCAGAACCCATGGACTGTAGCCTCTACGCTCCTCTGTTCATGGGATTCTCCAGGCAAGAATACTGGAGGGGGTTGCCATTTCCTTCAGGGGATCTTCCCCACCCAGGAATCAAACCCGGGTCTCCTGCACTGCAGTCAGATTCTTTACTAACTGAGCTACAAGGGAAGCAAATACACCAATAGCAGAGAATGGTTACAATCCATCCACCTCTGAGTTATGAGCCCAGCATGCTTCTGCTGCACCACTCTGCAGTGACTCTAACTTTTAAGAAACCACCAAATTGTTTTCCAAAGTGGTTCTACCAATTTACAGTCTCTCCAGTAAGAGTATGAGAACTGTGAAGTTCCAGATTCTCACTAACATTTGGTCAGTCCTTTAAAGTTTAAATATTAAAATTTTAAACATTCTGAAAGGTGAGCTCCCACTTTTCTAACTGCATTTGTTTAAGGCCAGATAATCTTCAACCAAAACAATATATTGCAACAGGATGAATGTAAAAGCAGATATGAAATCTAACTATTTTCTATTAGACCAGACATCAAAGAGGCTTGCCAAAATGTAAAACAATACCCTTAGTACTTTGTATCTTAGAAAAATATAGTTGTTTCCCATTAAAATATAATTTGTAAAGAGTTTGTTATCATTATTAAAATGTTTTAAAGATAACATTCATACAAAATAAAATTCACCATTTTAACCCTTTGAACTGCACAACTCAGTATTTTTCAATTATATTCACAATGGTGTGCAACTATCATTATCTAAACCCGAGTATTTCCATCAAGCCAAAAAGAAACCCCATAACTTCCAATTCCATCAGCTCCCAGCTCCTGGAAACCACTAGTATATTTTAAGTCACTATGGATTTGACTATTATGGACATCTCATATACATGAAATCATATATGTGACATTTTATATCCCAAATCTTTCACTTAGCATTGTTTTCAAGGTTCACCCATATAGTAACATGTATCAATATTTCCCTTATGGCTCAGATGGCAAAGAATCCACCTGCAATGCAGGGGACCCAAGTTTGATTCCTGGTTCAGGAAGATTCCCTGAAAAAGGGAATGGCTACCCACTCCAGTATTCTTGCCTGGAGAATTTCATGGATAGAGGAGACTTGTGGGTTACAGTCCATGGGGTCACAAAGAGTTGGAAACGACTGAGCGACTAATATTTTCACATTTTTGTTCACCAATACTTCGTCTCCTTTTACGGCTGAATAATGTTCCATATATAGCTGATATTTAACTGATGAAAATTTAGGTTGTTTCCACTTTTTGGTTATTTTAAGTGTTAATGTACAATTTTTTGTGTGAAATGTTTTTGTTTTTCTTGGGTACATAGCTAGAAATGGAGTTTTTGGCTCATATGGGAACTCTGGTGTTTAACAGTTTGAAAAGTGTCAAATTGCTTTAAATAGTAGTTATGCCATTCTAGCCTCCCCTCAGCAATACATGAAAGTTCAAATGTTTTTCACATTTGGGCCAACACTTGCAATTACATTATTATTATAACTATAGCCATTCTAGTGGGTGTAAAGTATTATCACGTTGTGGATTTGCTTTGTGTTTTCCCAATGATCAATGATGCCCGTGCATCTTTGCATGTGCATTTTGGCCATCTGTATTCGGAAAAATGTCATTTCAAATTCCCTGTCCATTTTTCAATTGGGTTGTCTTTGTTGTTGAGTTGTGAGAGTTCTTTATATGTTCTGGATAACAGAACCTTATCAGATGTATGATTTACAAACATTTTATGGGTTGTCGTTTCACTATCTTTATAGTGCCCTTTAACACAAAAAAGTTTTAAATCTGGACAAAGTCTAATTTATCTACTTTTTCTTTTATTCTTGTGCTTTCGATGCCCTATCAAAGAAATTGTTGCCTAATTCAACATAATAAAGATCTACACCCATGCTAAGAATTGACCACAGATGTATGGATTTATTTCTGGATTTTCTATTCTATTCCATTGATCTTTATGGGTGTTTTGAAATCAGTAATATAAGTCCTCCAACTTTGATTTTCTTTTTCAAGACTGTTTTAGCCATCTGAAGTCACTTGCATTTCTTTTTGGCCACACCATGGGGCTTGTGGGATCTTAGTTCCCTGACCAGGGATCTAACCCAGATCCCTAGCAATGAAATTGCAAAGCCTAATCACTGGATTTCCAGGGAAGTCCCGTGGAGTTCCTTGCATTTTTATTTTCTTTGTTTTTTGGTCACACCACATGCCATGAGGGATCCTAGTCCCCTACTCAGGGGTAGAACCTGTGCCCCCTGCAGTGGACGTGCAGAGTCTTAACCACTGGATCACCAGAGTCTCTTATATTTCCATAAATGAAATTTATTGATCATATAATTTTTACTCAAATATAATTTCATAAAGGATCAAGATAATGACTGCTCCAACTATATTATAAACTAGAAATAAAGGAGATATGCATTTGCATTTCAGACAATATTATACAAGAAAGCTTAATGAAATAAATCAGACAGTTGAATCTCAATGTAATATCGAAGTAAGTATGATCAGTTATAAGTGAAAGTGAAAGTTGCTCAGTTGTGTTGGACTCTTCACGACTCCATGACTATATAGTCCATAGAATTCTCCAGGCCAGAATACTGGAGTGGGTCGCTATTCCATTCTTGTGGGGATCTTCCCAACCCAGGGATCAAACCCAGGTCTCCCACATTGCAGGTGGATTCTTTACCAGCTAAGCCACCAGAGGTCAGTTATAACTACAGAGTAACTTAAGTGTGTTGTATAGTGAACTGAATATCCTGCATGGTGCTGACATAGGTGACATGTTGAAAGGGTAAAAAATTCTTGCTAAGGATCAGACCATAACACAGTCAGATCTTCCTTGAATATACATGAAAACTGTTTTCTTGGGAAATTCAGGGTATATTTTAAAATGTGTAAAAAATACTTGTGTTTATGTGTAAAATGAAGTTTATTTCTAAGGTCACATAATTATAAACAGATTTTTAACCTACGTTTGATAGGACATTTGGAAGTTATACAGGGTGAATGACAAGACTTCATTAAATGTGAATGTCCCTGTATGGCAGACATCTTGTATTTGCAATCTCCTTGCATTAAAATGCCAGTTGCTGCTGCTGCTGCTAAGTTGCTTGAGTCATGTCCGACTCTGTGCGACCCCATAGAGGGCAGCCTACCAGGCTCCCCAGTCCCTGGGATTCTCCAGGCAAGAACACTGGAGTGGGTTGCCATTTCCTTCTCCAATGGATGAAAGTGAAAAATGAAAGTGAAGTCGCTCAGTCATGTCCGACTCTTAGCGACCCCATGGACTGCAGCCCACCAGGCTCCTCCGTCCATGGGATTTTCCAGGCAAGAGTACTGGAGTGGGGTGCACCACCCAATTATTGTGACAATTGACAATGCCCTCACACGTTTTCAGAATGCTGAGAGGGCACTGCTGCCCACTTTGAGAAGCCAAGGTAGAGGAAAGAGCACTGAAAAGTGCTGGAAAGGTGTTGAAGATGAGAGGGGAGCTCACTGTGGCCCAAGTCAATATGTTACCCTGGGTCTCATTTTCCTCATCTGGAAAATGGTCTCTAAGACCATTTCTGAATTCTGATGATTCATCATAGACTGATATCCTTTTTGCTAGTTGAAAAGTATAGCTGCTACACATAAAAAAAAATGAAATTAGAACATTCTCTAAGACCACGCACAAAAATAAACTCAAAATGTATTAAAGACCTAAAAGTAAGACTGGATACTACAAAATTCCTTGAGGAAAATGCAGGTAGGACTCTGACATAAATTGCAGCATTAACTTTTTAGATCCATTTACAAGAGTAATGGAAATAAGCACACAAATCAACAACTGGGACCTAATTAAATGTAAAAGCTTCTACACAGCAAAGTTAACAATAAACAAAATCAAAAGACAACCTACAGAATGGGAGAAAATATTTGCAAACAATACAACAAACCAAGGATTAATCTCCAAAATATACAAACAGCTCAAAATGAACAAAAAACCAAACAACCCAATCAAAAAATGGGTAGAAAAATCTAAATAGACACTTCCTCCAAAGAAGATATACAGAAGGCCAAAAGGCACATGAAAAGATGCTCAATATCACTAATTATTACAGAAATGCAAATAAAAGCTACAATGAGGTACCACGTCACTACAGTCAGAATGTCCATCAACAAAAAAATCTAAAAAAATAAGTGCTGGAGAGGGTGTGGAGAAAAGGGAACTCTTCAACATGGTTGGTGGGAATGTAAATTGGTGCTGCCTCTATGGAGAACAGTATGGAGGTCCCTTAAAAAACTTAAAATAGAGCTACCATATGATCCAGCTATCCCACTTCTGGGGATACACTTGGAGAAAAACTGTAATTTGAAAAGATACATGTACCCCTATGTTCATAGCAGCATTATTTACAATAGCCAAGATATGGAAGCCACCTAAAAGGACCATTGACAGATAAATGGATAAAGATGTGTTATATATATATATATATATACACACACACAACAGAATATTACTCAGCCATAAAAATGAATGAAATAATGCCATCTGCAGCAACATGGATGGACCTAGAGGCGATCATACCAAGTCAGACAGAGAAAGACAAACTTCATATGAAATTGCCTATATGTGAAATCTATAAAAATGGTACAGATGAACTTATTCACAAGAGAGAGAGAGAATTACAGATATAGAAAACAAACTTACAGTTATCAAAGGGGAAAGAAGGTAGAGAGATGGATAAATTCGGAGGCTGGGATTAACATAAGCACACTACTATATATGGGCTTCCCCAGTGGCTTAGCAGTAAAGAATCTGCCTGCAATGCAGGAGATTCAGGAGACACGGGTTCGATCCCTGGGCCAGGAAGATCCCCTGGAGAAGGAAATGGTAACCCAATCCAGTAATCTTACCTGACAAATCCCCTGGACAGAGGAGCCTGGCAGGCTACAGTCCATGGGGTTGCAAAGAGTCAGACACAACCGAGTGACTAAACACAACTACATATCAAAACATATAACCAACAAGGACCACTGTACAGCACAGAGAACTATACTTCATATTATGTAATAACCTATAAGGGAAAAGAATCTGGAAAGGAATATATACCTGAATCACTGTGCTGTACACCTGAAACTAACATGATACTGTAAATCAACTACTCTTCAATTTAAAAAGAAAAAGAAAAAAAAAAAGTGTAGCTGCTAAAAGCTGTATAGCCTTGTCTCCCTCTGCTGGCTGAGTAACATGTCATAAATGTCAAAAAAAAAAGAAAAGATTTCTATTCTTTTAAGCGTTGAAGTTGTCATCTTTAAGAATTTATAAACCACACACAAAATGTTAACCACTTTAAAAAAAGACAGACTACATTCAAATCTTGGTTACCATCTTCAGTTTTTGAGGTCCTTTGTGTCCATCACAAAAGTGTCCATCTTCTCTTCAGGTAAATTAAATTTAGAAAAGCATATTATGTTGGTCAAGGACTTTTGGCTGGAATTATTTGGCTCATTTCTCTCATATGTCTCCAGTGGGTCACTATCTCCAAAATAGGGAATTTTCTGCTGGAGTTAACAGAGAAATATTCAATATACGAAAAATAGTTAGCAGAGCATTAATCTCTTAATGGCTAAGCCATGAGAAATCTGTTACATATGTTAAATAATTTTTAAAGACTAACGTTACCTTAGCTTCAAACGTGCTATGATGATTTTCGCTCCTTCCCATATTCATCTAATTATTACTATTATTTTTGTCGCTTTTTGTATATTTGTAAGTTTCTTTAAATGCTTTTGGAACACAAAAGATTTGGCACTATTTTTAAACTATTTTAAAATTACAGTGCACATGCAAGGTTAAAAAAAAAAAGAAAAGGCAGAAGAAAATTGAAGTAGTACTGACTGAAGGGTAGAAAATGAAAAGTGAAAGCGCTCCCTCACACTCAGGGACACAGACAAAGACAACCACTGTTCATAGTTCCTGTTGGATTCTTTAGTTATTATAATAGTTAAGTCCCTTTGCTTTTGTATTCTGAATTATCAGACTTTAGACTTTTTTACTTCCTGGTATATATGGTGAGTTATTACCCTTGTGACAAATCCCTGATTCTCCCCATTTACCTTCCAACAGGTCTAGTTGCTTTTATTTCTCCTTCTCCTAGTGGCTACCTTTTGGTCTTTATTTTATGAAGTCATTTATTTCTTAAATGATCAATGTCAGATTGTATCTACTGATCCTTCTCTGAAAATCAGTAAGTTGATATACTTGTTCTTTTTCATCTTTTTGTTATTATTTTACTTTGTTGACATAATATTCAGTTTATCTATTTAAACCTAGAGCTAAATTTCCTCTTTGCTGCAGCCATACATTTATGTTTCTGCCTCAGGGCCTGGACATTTGCTCTCCATGGCTCACTCCTTCACTGGATTTTGATCTTAGCTCAGATGCCGGATCTCCTGACTAACTTATCTAAAAGAGCAACCCTTCTTCAGTCCAGTCACTCTCTGTTCTCTTCCTCTAGTTAATTTTCACAGCATTTATCAAGGGCTTCCCAAGTGGCGCAGTGGTAAAGAATCCACCTGCCAGTGAAGAAGACTCAAGAGGCGCAGGTCTTGATTCCTGGGTTGGGAAGATCCTGCTGGAGGAGGAAATGGCAACCCACTTCAGTATTCTTGCCTGGAGAATTCCATGGACAGAGGAGCCTGGTGGGCTATGGTCCATAGGGTTGCAGACAGCTGGACACGACTGAGCATGCACACAACAAAAAAACAGCATTTATGACTTAACAATATCTATAAGTTTCCCCACTAGAATGTAAGCCCACGTGGGAAGTTTTGTTGTGTTCCCCTGAATATGCCCAATGCCAAGAACAGGTCCTGGTAAATAGGTGCTCAATAAACATTGTTGAAGGAATGAATAAATCCTAAAAGAGGAAAATTGTAGTGTCATAAAAGCTATGAAAATCCAAATATCATTACAGAAGCAAATAGTATATTCCAACCAATGGAAAAAAGGAAACTATAACCCAATGTCATTAACATACTAATAGCAATCAAACAAGAATCTAATATCAATATCTAATATATTCTCTATCATTAACCATATTGTATTATACTTTCATTTCTTTCTGCTACACCTATGTCATCTTCTTCTTTTGGATTTTGATGTTGCTAGAGAATTTTTTCAAAAAATTTCTCATTAGGGATACAGACTTTTTGAATATCTCTATGCCTGAAGATGCTTCCCTGTGGCTCAGATGGTAAAGAATCTGCCTGCAATGCAGGAGACCTGGGTTCAATCCCTGGGTTGGGAAGATCCCCTGGAGAAGGGAAAGGCTACCCACTCCAGTATTCTGGCTTGGAGAGTTCCAAGGATTGTGCAGTCCATGGAGTCTTGTATTATACTTTGATTTCTTTCTGTTACACCTATGTCATCCTCTTCTTTTGGATTTATTTTGATGTTGCTAGAGAATCTTTTCAAAAAATTTCTCATTAGGGATACAGACTTTTTGAATTTCTCTATGCCTGAAGATGCTTCCCTTGTGGCTCAGATGGTAAAGAGTCTGCCTGCAATGCAGGAGACCTGGGTTCGATCCCTGGGTAGGGAAGATCCCCTGGAGAAGGAAATGGCAACCCACTCTAGTATTCTTGCCTGGAGAATCCCATGGATGGAGAAGCTTGGTGGGCTACAGTCCACGGGGTTGCAAAGAGTAGGACATGACTGAGCAACTTCACTTTCACTTTCATGCTTGAAGATATCTTTATTTTGCTTCCACATTTGGTATGTCTTAGCTAAATACAGAATATACCCTGTGTACGAGACAGCAAAAGAGACACTGATGTATGGAACAGTCTTATGGACTCTGTAGGAGAGGGAGAGGGTGGGAAGATTTGGAAGAATGGCATTGAAACATGTAAAATATCATGTATGAAACGAGATGCCAGTCCAGGTCCAATGCATGATACTGGATGCTTGGGGCTAGTGCACTGGGACAACCCAGAGGGATGGTATGGGGAGGGAGGAGGGAGGAGGGTTCAGGATGGGGAGCACATGTATACCTGTGATGGATTCATTTTGATATTTGGCAAAACT
>NW_011494734.1:932673-964391 GCF_000754665.1 Bison bison bison
TTATGGTCCAACCCTTTTCTCCTCAAATTTTGAAAACATTGCTCCAGTGTCTTCTACCATTTGATAATGAGAAATCTGAAATTGGTCTGATCTGGATGTTTTGCAGGTGTCATGGCTTTTCACCTCCCTTTATGGAAAATTTCTGAAATGTCATTGGAATGTGTGGACCTCCTCTCCCCTCTTTGTTCTCTCTTTCTTTACATTAACATATCCTCCATCTGCTTTGGAGGCTTTTTGGTTTCTGAGAGGCTTCCTCTCCTTTATCCTTCCTGTTACTCAGCCTCCAGGTTTCTACTTTATCGTTCTTCTGATCCAGTAGGTTATTTTGGCAATCAATCTTTCAGTGGTCTGACAGATTCCCTTTCATGGCAGACTCTGTGTGTGATAGATGCACTATCCTCTGAGTATGCTAATTAGGACAATTTGAAAGTCTCTTCTGATTTTAGAGTTATCTATGTCTCCTACAGGGCTTGTTATTTCAGTGAGTTCGTTTGGGTCCTTCTCTTCCGTGCTACTGCTGCCTTTCCTCTAGTCTGGTGAGCCCTGACATTCACTCAGATGCAGGAACAAAGAAAGGCCTCCTTGCTTAGCCTAGACCGTGGTGGGTCGGTTTCTTTAGTAGTGGAGCTCTCTGTTCCCTAGCTGGCCTCCCTCAAGGGAAGCAAGTGGCAGGGCTTGCCTTCCAGCCTGCCTCACCAGATGTGCCGGTGCAGAGGCAGCAGGCAGGCTGGGGAAGCCCACAGTCACCTAATTAAGGAGGGCTGTACTTTGCAATGGAGCAGGTTTAGCGTGTTTCTCTCCCTCTGAGCTGCCTTTCCTTCTCCCCACCCACAGCTGCTTGACGTGGAGTTCTGAGGCTCGGGCTCCGCTCTCCTTCACCCAGGCTTGAAGCACTTCACTGGGTACCCTCCTCGGTCCATCTGCCCACTTTCTTCAGGAAAAAACACTTGGAACAGCGCCTAGTGCTTTGCAATGTGCTCAACAAATCTTTGTTGAATAAATACATGATGGAAGATGAGTGGGGAGGGACCCACATCTCCCTGCGAGTCTAAGCATGCTTTGGTAGTGAATGGTCCTAAAGAGGCCTTTCTGGTCCAGCCCTGCTCGTGTACTGACCTCAAACTAGCCAGCTGCCAGGATTTCCTTCATTACATACAGTGTGTGGAACTAGGTGCAATTCTCTCTTCTTTTTCTCTATCAGTGTGATCCCACCTGCTCACTCTCTTCCAGAATTTCATAATTTAATGAGACCTTGGGAGAGAAAGAAGATATATGTGTGTTCAGTCTGCCATATTAAACCAGAAATATATTTGAAAGGAAAGCTACAAAAAGAAATTTATTTTCAAACATTTGTTGGACTCTTAGAAGATGGAAAATAGAAAAACTTAGTTCAGCTTTTTCTATTTATTATATGAGCTATTTTATTTGGAAATTAGGAACATAATAATTGAATACTTGTATTAAAAGCAGTGAGAAATGAATTAAAATGTTCTGGTATTTATCAGAATCACATTTTAATATAGTATGAATACAGTGTATTAATATATGCTAAATATAATATATATATTAATAATATAAATGAAATTTCAGGACTCCTGAGGGAAAGTCCAATTTTCTCAGTTGAATATAAACCTCATTTGAAATAAATTTAGCTTTTAAAGAAAAAGGAAGTACAGAGAATATTAAGTGGAAAAAGAAGTTGTAGCATAATATGATGCACACATTACCATCACATAAAAAGTGTGTACATATATATGTGAGTACATACCTATAGGGGCATATGGTATACACACACATATGGGATAAAGCACCTGCCTGCCATGCGGGAGACTTGGGTTCGATCCCTGGGTTGGGAAGATCCCCTGGAGAAAGAAATGGCAACCCACGCCAGTATTCTTGCCTGGAGAATCCCATGGACAGAGGAGCCGGCAGGCTATAGTCCACAGGGTCGCAAAGAGTCAGACACGACTGAACGAGTTCACTTTACTAAACAGAGAAAAAAATCAAATCACAGCAAACTGTTAACAAGTTATTTTAGGTGGTTTGGATGTTTGAGAAGCACCAGCATCGCAAAAATTTATTTCAAGTAAGAGGGATTAATTACATAAATGTTTAATTTGAAAAAATACACATGGACAGGCGGGCTTGTAGAGTCAGCTCTGATACGCTGAGTTTGGAAGCTGTCTATCACATCATTAAAACAGAAAGGATGAACAAACTGAAAAATCGATGACTTTAATGGCTTCATTTGAAGTCAACAGACAGTCGAGGCAGCAGGACAAACTGTCACCTCAGAATCTGGAGAGAGAGGAGAACAGAGTGAATCACAGACGAAGATCAGTTTACCTGAAAAAGAAGCTGCAGGAGCCATAAACCAGTAGGAATTGCTACACTGACGAACTGGATAGTGACATTAGAGTGAAAAACTCTGAGGGGCTGTTTCTGAGAGAGGCCTCCATTCTTCAGTGGGTTTTACTTCCAGGAACCCCACTAGGTTCTCATTATGAAGAGCCAAGAAGAAACACTTGTGTTGCTGGCAGGGGGAGGGGAAAAGTAACCATTTTGAAATATGCCCAGCGTTCTCCTTAACAAAGACCTATTCAGCAGGGAGAAAAGACTTCACCAGAGCCTTATCTGATTTGGTGGAAGGGAAATTACCCAAATTAACACACCACCCCACAGCTTTCTTCTCTCACCTTAGGGGTAAAAATGCTGAGAAACACTTGTGAAAGTTTAGGGACACAGGGCCCATTAAAAGACTGAGATTTAAACATAGGACGATAGAACATTTCCTCTCTGGCCAATACATTACCAGGTCAACAGGGCCACGGCTGTAACAGTGGATTACAGTTGAAAGAGGGGTGAGGTGCAGATTCTATTCCATCACAGAGACAACAGGGAAGACAGAAACAAGGACACTGGAGGAAATGAGTCTCTGACACCTACAGCTGCAGCAAATATGAAATACAATCCAACTCTTAGCAATATTAATATAAAACTTCACACGGAACACATTGATTTCAGTCCTTATTAACTGATACACAATGTTTGGCTTTCAACAATGATTTACAAGGCATACTAAGCTTTAAGGCAAGCATCAGAACTAGATTTAGATATGGCACAAACTTGGGATTTAAAATAATTATGATTAAGGTTCTAATGAAAAAAGTAGATAATATGCAAGAACAGGTTGGTAATGTAAGCAAAGAGAAACACTAAGAAAGAATTTAAAAAAATACCAGAAATTTAAAAAATCACTGTAACAGAAATGAAGACTGCCTTTGATGAGCTCATCAGTAGAGTGGACATAATCAAAGAATCAGTGAGCCTGAAAATGTTACTATATAGTGAATGACTGTATGCCAGGAGCTCCTATATCTTTTCAAGCTCACATGAACATTCACCAAGAGTAACCACATTATGGGTCATAGGATACACCTGAAGGAACTGGAAGAGTAAAAGAAAAATCTAAGTATATTCTCACTTCAAAATGAATTAATCTAGAAATTAAGAACAGAAAGATAGCTAGAAAACTCCAAAATATTTTTAAATTGAAGTGTAGTATATCGTGGAGAAGGGATAGGCTATCCACTCCAGTATTCTTAGGCTTTCCTGGTAGCTCAGATGATAAAGAATCAACCTGCAATGCGGAAGACCTGGATTAGATCCTAGGGTTGGGAAGATCCCCTGAAGGAGGGCATAGCAACCCACTCCAGTATTCTTGCCTGGAGAATCCCCATGGACAGAAGAGCCTGGAGGGCTACAGTCCATGGTGTCATGAAGAGTCGGACAAGACTGAGCAACTAAGCACAACACAGCACATATTTGATTTAAAATATTGTGGTAATTTCCAGTTGAGGCAGTGATTCAGCTTAACTTATATATATATATTTCGTCTTCCTTATGGTTTACTACAGGATATTGAATATAGTTTCCTGTGCTGTAACAACAGAATCTTGTTTATCCATTCTATATATATTACTAGTATTTTGCACCTGTTAGCCCCAAACTCACAATCTATCCCTCCCCAGTCACCCCAAGCCTCCAGCAATCACAAGTCTGTTCTATGTCTAGTTTCTGTTTCGTAAATAAGCTCATCTGTGTCATATTTTAGATTCTACATAAAAATGATATAATATTTATCTTTCTCTTTCCGACTTACTTCGCTTAGCGTGAAAATCTCCAGTTTCATTCAGGTTGCTGCAAATGGCAGTTCGCTCTTCTTTTTTACGGTTGAGTAGTATTCCGTTGTATCTGTACCGCTTCTTCTCTATCCGTTCATCTGTTGATGGACATTTAGGTTGTTTCCATGTCTTGGCTATTGCAAATAGTCCTGCCACGAACACAGGGGTGCATGTATCTTCTCGAATTATAATTCTGTCTGGATATATGCCCAGGAGTGGGACTGTTGGATCATATTGCAACTCTACTTTTAGGTTTTTGAGGGTCGTCCATACTATCCTTCATAGAGGCTGTACCAATTTACATTCCCACCAGCAATGTGGGAGAGTTCCTTTTTCTCTACACCCTTTCTAGCACTTATTTGTAGACTTTATAATGATGGCCATTCTGACCACTGTGAGGTGGTAAACTCATTATAGCTTTCATTTACATTTCTCTAATAATTAATGATATTGAGCATCTTTTCATATGCCTTTTGGCCATCTGTATATCTTCTGAGAAATGTGCATTTAGGTTTACTGCTCATTTTTTGATGGAATTGTTTGCTTTTTTGTTACTAAGTTGTATGTATATTTTGGAAATTAAGCTCTTGTTGATTGCGTCATTTGCAAATATTTTCACCCAGTCCATAGGCTTTTTGCTTTGTTTGGGAAAATTTCCAAATATTTGGAGATTAAACAAGATTCTTTAAATAACATATCAGTCAAAAATAGAAGTCAGAAGAAAAAAATATTTTGAACTTAAATGAAAGTGAAAATACAACTTTTCAAAATTTGTGGGATGTACCAAAATCAGTACTTAGTAGGAGATAACATTAAATGTGCATTTCAGAGAAAATCTAAAGTCAATAACCTAAGCTTCCATCCTAAGAAACTAGAGAAAGAGCAATTTATGCCTAGAACAAGGAGAGAAAAACAATTGAAAAGTCAGAGCACAAATCCATGAAACCAAAAACAGGAAAACAATCGAGAAAGGCAATGAAATCAAAAGCTCATTCTTTGAAAAAAACATACACAGTGAATTCTTCAACATTAGCTCTGATGGTTTTTGTTAGAAAGCCTTTAGAAGGTGAGCTGTAAGAAAAAACCATTTGTGGCTATTTGTGTGAACATGAGCCTTGCCATTAGTACTTTACTGGGCCACAAATTCTCTGGTTTTCTTAACACAGCTGATCTGTGTAGTTATGTCTTTAAAATTATGTCTTTGCTGATCAAAAAATTAGGAAACTGCTCATCTAAGGAGAAATATATTCTTTTACTCGCTAAATTTTTAAAAATTGAAGTGTAGTTTATTTACAATATTTTGTCAGTTTCAGTACAGCATAGTGATCCAACATCACTGCGATTACACTGCATTACAGGTTATTTCACAATAACTGGTATAATTCCTTGTGCTATGCAGTGTATCTTTGCTGCTTACTTCATATACACTAGTTTGTAAGAGAAATACATTATTCATGTGTCTAATGTTACAAACTTCACATTCATCTCCAGTTTCTAGACTATCTACTTAATGTCCATTTTCTGATTAATTTTCCAGTTTTATTATGCAGTCAGGCTTCCCTTTCTAGCATGCTTTTGGACTAGGATGCACGGCAGTTTTTCTCCTACCATCAGTTGGTATATGCACAGGAAGGAAGTCCTGGACAAACTAATTTCAAGAGCTCCTTGAAGGCCAAGGTCTCCTTAAAGGTAAACGAACACAGTGCTTTCCATAAACAGGCATACTCAGAGATACTGTGGGTTCCATTCCAGATCATCGCAATTAAGCAAATATTGCAATAAATGAGTCACATGAGTTTTTTGGCTTCCCAGTGCATATAAAAGTGTTGTACTATTAAGTATACAATAGCATCATATCTTAAAAAAAAAGTAAATACCTTAATTAGAAAAATACTTTATTGCTAAAGAATGCTAACCATCATCTGAGTCTTTAGATAATCTTTTTGCTGGTGGAAGGTCCTGTCTGGATGTTGATGCTGCTGATCAGACTGGTGGTTGCTAAAGGCAAGGGTGGCTATGGCAATTTCTTAAAATAAGACGACAATGAAGTCTGCCACATTGACTCTTCCTTTTGTGAACCATCTCTCTGTAGTCTGCAAGTGGTGTTTAATGGCATTTTACCCACAGAAGAACTTCTTTCAAAACTGGAGTCATTCCTCTCAAACCTTCAGAAAGTCAAAGTGTTGGTCGCTCAGTCATGCACGAGACTCTGCGATGCCACAAACTGTAGCCCGGTGGACTCCTCTGTCCATGGAATTTTCCAGGCAATAATACTGGAGCAGGTTGCCATTTCCTTCTCCAGGGGATTTTCCCAACCCAGGGATCAAACACAAATTTCCCGCATTGTAGGCAGATTCTTTACTGTCTGAGCCACCAGTTTAATTGTCTAAGTTTATATAATATTCTAAATCCTTTGTTATTATTTTAACAATCCTCTCAATAATCTTCAACAATCTTCTCAGTCTACTCCTTGCTAGGAATAGACTCCATTCTCAAGAAATTACTTTCTTTTTTCATCCATAAGAAGCAACTCAACTGTTAGAAGTTTCATCATGATTGCAGCAATTCAACCACATCTCCCACCTCCACTTCTAATTCTAGCTCTCCTGTTACTTCTACCATGTTTGCAATTACTTCTCCATTATAAAGTCTTGAGCCCTCCTAAAATTATCCCTGAGTGTTGGAATCAATTTCTTCCAAATTCCTGTGAATGCTGATATTTTGGTTCTCCCCACCAATCAAGAATGTTCTCAATGGCACCGAGAATGGTGAATCCTTTCTAGAAGGCTTTCAATTTATTTTGGCCAGATCCATCAGAGGAATCACAACCTATATTAGTTAGGGCCTTACAAAATGTATTTCTTCAATAATAAGACTTAAAAGTTGAAATTATTCCTTGAACATAGAATGGATGTTCTGTTAGCAAGCATGAAAACAACTTTTAAATTTGCCACACATCTACATCAGAGCTCTTGGATAACCAAGTGTTTTGTAAATACATAGTAATATTTTGAAAGGAATCTTTAAAAAAAAAAAAAAAATTTTGTATTGGGGTATAAGCTATCAACGTGATAGTTTTGGGTGAACAAGGGGACTCAGCCATACATATACATGTAGCATTCTCCCCTAAACTCCACTCCTATCCAGGCTACCACGTGAAACTAAACACAGTTCCCTGTGCAATGCAGTTAAGTCCTTACTGGTTATCCATTTTAAATACAGTCATGTGTGCATGTCCATCCCAAGCTTCCTAACTATGGAAAGGAATCTTTTTTTTTCTGAGCAGTTAAGTCTCCACAGTGTGCTTCACATATTCAGTAAACCACGCTGTAAACAGATGTGCTACCATGCGGGCTTTGTTGTTCCACTTATACAGCACAGGCAGAGTAGACTGAGCATAGTTTTTAAGAGCCTTAGGAGTTTTTGGAATGGTAAAAGAAGACTGGTTTCAACTTAGGGACACCAGCTGCATTAGCCCTTAACAAGAGTCTTCATCCTGTCTTTTGAAACTAGGCAATGGCTTCGCCTCTCTCATAGCTGACAGTTCTAGATGGTATCTTCTTCCAACAAAAGGCTGTTTTTCTCTATACTGAAAATCTGTTGCGTAATGTAGCCAACTTCATTAATTACCTGAGCGTGATCTGGAAAATGGCTGGAACTTCTACATTAAGATTTGTTGCTTTACCTTGAAATTCTATGCTATGGAGACGGCATCGTTCCTTAAACTTCATGAACCAACCTCTGCTAGGTTCAGTTTTCTTCTGAAGCTTCCTCACCTCTCACAGTCTTCAAAGAGACAGTTAGCACCTTGGTCTGGATTAGACTTGGCTTAGGACAATGTTGTGGCTGGCTTCATCTTCTAGCCACATCTCTAAAACTTTATCTATCAGCAATAAGGTTGTTTCCCTTTCTAATCATTCACATGTTCACTGAAGTAGCACTTTTAATTTCGCTCAAATTTCTTTGCATTTACAACTTGGCTAGCTGTTTGGCACAGAAGGCCTAGCTTTCGACTTTAAACATATTTTCCTTGCTGTTTATTTGATTCCAGCTTTTGATTTAAAGTGAGACATATGACTCTTCCTTTCACTTGAACACTTAGAAGCCATTGTAGGGTTATTAACTGGCCTAATTTCAATAGTTGTGTCTCAGGGAATAGGGAGGCTGAGGAGAGGGAGGGAGACGGGGGAACAGCTGGCAGTGGAGCAATCAGAACACATATAACATGTATTATAAGCATGTTATATTATATATAAATATATAACATGTTATATATATATATAACATGTATATTACATGGTTGTAGTCTATGGCATCCCAAAACAATTACAAGAGTAACATCAAGGTCACAGATCACCGTAACAAATATAATAATGAAAAAAATTGAAATATTGTAAGAATGACCGAAATGTGACAGAGCTATGAAATGAGTATATGCTGTAGGAAAAATGACGCCAATAGACTTGATCCACATAGGGCTGCTACAAACCTTCAATTTGTAAAAAACACAGTTTCTGTGAAATACAGTAAAATGAGGCATGCCTGTAGCAGGAATGCAATAAATATCTGGGGTACAAATAATGCATACATTTTCTTTATAGAATTAGAGGTATCAGTAAGCTATGTTATATTTAAAGTAAGCAATGTCTAAGTTTGAGTTTTTACTTTTTGGACTTACTCACATCATTACTTCTTCCTCACTAAAGCACAAGGGCCTGGCTCTAAAAAGCCAAGATGGCCCAGGAAAAGAAACAAGACAGGCTTTAGCTCCACATCATTAGACAGAGTATTAGAATCAACTAAGGCAATATCATCTTTCCAAAGGGTTAAGTCAGTGGATGATGGCTTCCTTGTCAAATGAAGTAACTGTGTCTTCTAGACTAAGGTTTTTGAGAGTGAAATATTTTGTCTTGGTTAAAATCAGATCTTCTATGTTGAAAACTATTTCTGTTCAACTCTCTGCCACCCCTTGGGACTGTAGCCTGCCAGGCTCCACTGTCCATGGAATTCTCCAGGCAAGAACTGGAGTGGATAGGCTTCCCTTCTCCAGGGGATCTTCCCAACCCAGGGATTGAACCCATGTCTCTTGCATCTCCTGCAATGGCAGGTGGATTCTTTTCCACTGCGCCACCTGGGAAGCCCAATTAGTCATGCTGCTGCTACTGCTGCTAAGTCGCTTCAGTCGTGTCTGACTCCGTGCGACCCCACAGACGGCAGCCCACTAGGCTCCTCTGTCCCTGGGATTCACCAGGCAAGAATACTGGAGTGGGTTGCCAATTCCCTCTCCAGTGCATGAAAGTGAAAAGTGAAAGTGAAGTCGCTCAGTCGTGCACAACTCTTAGCGACCCCATGGACTGCAGCCTACCAGGCTCCTCCGTCCATGGGATTTTCCAGGCAAGAGTACTGGAGTGGGTTGCCATTGCCTTCTCCGAATTAGTCATGCTGCTAAGTCACTTCGATTCTCCAGGCAGGAGTACTGGAGTGGGGTGCCATTGCCTTCTCCAGAATTAGTCATGAGGGAAATGCAAATCAAAACCACAATGAGATATAACTTCATAACCACTAGGGTGGCCATAATCAGATAAAAGTGTTGCTGAGGATGTGGAGAACTAGAATCTTCTTACACTCCTGGTGAGAGTGTAAAATGATGTTTTGGAAAACAGTATGGCAATTTATCAAAAGATTAAACACAGAGCTCCTATATGACCTGGCAATTCAACTCCTAGCTATATATTCATAAGAAATAATAACATACATCATAACAGAAACTTGAACAAAACTGTTTATAGTAGCATTATTCATGTCAGCTAAAAGATGGAAACAACGCAGAAATCCATCAATTGATGAATGGATAAACAAAATGTGGCACATTCACACATGGAGTATTATGTGGCAACAGAAAGGAATGATGGATCACAGCCTTGTCTTGGTGAAGGGGCTTGCATAACTCAATGAAGTTATGAGTAATGCCATGTAGCACCACCCAAGACAGACGGGTCATGGTAGAGAGCTTTGACAAAACATGGTCCACTAGAGAAGGGAATGTCAAACCACTTCAGTATTCTTGCCTCAAGAACCCCATGAACAGTATGAAAAGACAGAAAGATATCACAACCGAAGATGAGCTTCACAGGTTGGCAGGTGTCCAATATGCTACTGGGGAAGTGTGGAGAAATAGTTCCAGAAAGTATGAAGAGGCTGAATCAAAGGAGAAGTGACACTCAGTTGTGGATGTGTCTGATGGTTAAAGTAAAGTCCGATGCTGTAAAGAGCAATAAATACTGCATAGGAACCTGGAATGTTAGGTCCACGAATCAAAGTAAACTGGACATGGTCAAGCAGGAAATGGCAAGAGTGAATATCGACATTTTAGGAATCAGTGAACTAAAATGAATGGGAATGGGCAAATTTAATTGAGATGACCATTATATCTATTACTGTGGGCAAGAAGTCATTAGAAGAAATGGAGTAGCCCTCAGTCAACAAGAGTCCAAATGCAGTAACTGGGTGCAATCTCAAAAACAACAGAAATATCTCAGTTGTTTTCAAGGCAAACCATTTACCATTACAATAATACAAATCTATTTCCCAACTACTGATGTGGAAGAAGTTGAAGTTGAAAGGTTCTGTGAAGACCTACAGACCTTCTAGAGCTAATACCAAAAGATGTCCTTTTCATCAAAAGGGACTGGAATGCAAAAGTAGGAAGAGATACCTGGAGTAACAGGCAAGTTTGGTCTTGGAGTACAAAACGAAGCAGGGCAAAGGCTAACAGTTTTGCCAAGGTCATAGCAAACACCCTCTTCCAACAACACAAGAGAAGACTCTACACAAGGACATCACCAGATGGTCAATGTCAAAATCAGATTGATTATATTCTTTGCAGCCGAAGATTGAGAAATGCTATACAGTCAGCAAAAACAAGACCTGGAGCTCACTGTGGCTCAGATCATGAGCACCGTATTGCAAAACTCAGGCTTAAATTGAAGGAAGTAGGGAAAACCATTAGGCCATTCAGTTATGACCTAAATCAAATCCCTTATGATTATACAGTTGAAGTGATGAATAGGTTCAAGGGATTAGATCTGGTAGACAGATTGCCTGAAGAACTATGGATGGAAGTTTGCAACAATGCAACAATGGGATGGTGACCAAAAACATCCCAAAGGAAACAAAAAATTCAACAAGGCAAAATGGTTGTCTGAGGAGGCCTTATAAATAGCTGTGGAAAGAAAAGTAAAAGGCAAAGATATACCCAACTGAATGCAGAGTTCCAGAGAATAGCAAGGAGAGATAAGAAAGAAAGCCTTAAGTGAACAATGCAAAGAAACAGAGGCAAACAATAGAAAGGGAAAGAATAGAGATCTCTTCAAGAAAACTGGAGGTACCGAGAACATTTCATGCAAAGAAATAGTAAAGGACAGAAATGGCAAAGACTCAACAGAAGTGTAAGATATTAAGAAGTGGAAAGAATACACAGGAAGAACTATACAAAAAAGGTCTCAATGACCTGGATAACCATGATGGTATGGTCACTCACTTAGAGCCAGACATCCTAGAGTGTGAAATCAAATGGGCCTTAGAAATATTACTATGAACAAAGCTAGTGGGAGTGATGGAATTCCAGGTGAGCTATTTAAAATCCTAGAAGATGATACTATAGTGCTGCACGCAATATGCCAGCAATGTTGGAAAACTCAGAAGTGGCCACAGAACTGGAAAAAGTCAGCTTTCATTCCAGTCCCAAAGAAGGGCAATGCCAAAGAATGTTCAAACTACTGCACAATTGCACTTATTTCACATGCTAGCAAGTAATGTTCAAAATCCTTCAAGCTAGGCTTCAATAGTATGTGAACCGAGAACTTCCAGATATTCAAGCTGGATTTAGAAAAGGCAGAGGAACCAGAGATCAAATTTCCAACATCATTGGATCACAGAAAAAGAAAGAGAATTCCTGAAAAACATCTACTTCTGCTTCATTGACTGCACTAAAGCCTCTGACTCTGTGGATCACAACAAACTGTGGAAAATTCTTAGAGATGGGAATACCAGACCATCTTACCTGCCTCCTGAGAAACCTGTGTGCAGGTCAAGAATCAACAATTAGAACCAGACATTGAACAACAGACTGGTTCAAAATTGGGAAAGAAGTATGTCAAGGCTGTATATTGTCAACCTGCTTATTTAATTTACATGCAGAGTACATCATGCAAAATGCTGGGCTAGATAAATAACAAGCCAGAATCAAGACTGCTGGCAGAAATATCAACAACCTCAAATATACAGATGATACCCACTCTAATGGCGGAAAGCAAACAGGAAATAAAGAGCCTCTTGACAAAGGTGAAAAAGGAGAGTGAAAAAGCTGGCTTAAAGCTCTCAACATCCAAAAAACTAAGATCATGGCATCCAGTCCCAAAGTGAAAACAGTGGGAGATTTTATTTTCTTGGACTCCAAAATCACTGTAGATGGTGACTGCAGCCACGGAAGACACTTCCTCCTTGGAAGAAAAGCTATGACAAACATAGACAATGTATTAAAAAGCAGAGACATCACTTTGCCAACAAAGATCCATATAGTCAAAGCTATGGTTTTTCCAGCAGTCAGGTACAGATGTGAGAGTTGGACCACAAAGAAGGCTGAGAGCCAAAAAATTGATGCTTTCAAATTTTGGTACTGGAGATGACTCTTTAGAGTCCCTTGGACAGCAGGGAGATCAAACCAGTCAATCCTAAAGGAAATCAACCCTGAATATTCATTGGAGGGACTGACGATGAAGTTCCAATACTTTAGTCATCTGAAGAGTCGATTTATTGGAAAACACCCTAATGTTGGGAAAGATTGAAAGCAAAAGGAGGAGAAGGGGAGAGAGGACGAGATGGCTGGATGGCATCATCGACTCAGTGGACATGAGTTTGTGCAAACTCTGGGAGATGGTGAAGGACAGGAAAGGCTGGTGTGCCACAGTCCATGGGGTTGCAAAAAGTCAGACACGACTTAGCGACTGAATGACAGTAACAAAGTGGAATGAAGTGCTGATATTTACTACACCATGCATGAAACTTGAATACACAAGGTAAGTGAAAGAAATCAGCTACAAAAGATCACATATTGTATAATTTCATTTATACAAATGACCAGAACAGACAAATCTATAGAGACTGAAAGTAGTTCTTGCCAGGATGGTGGCTGCCAGGGGCGGGGCATAGAAAATGACTGCTGATGGGTATGGGGTTTCTTTTTTGGGGTGATAGAAGTATTGTAAAATTGATTGTGGGGATGGCTGCACAACTGTGAATATACTAAAAACCCCTGAATTATATACTTTAAATAAGTGAACTGTACAATATATGAAATATATCCCAACAAAAGCTATAAGCAAAAACAAGGCAAAAACTTCAGCCCTGCTTCAATCACCTTACCACGTCTGTACAAACAACCTGAGTTCCCACGCTTTATATGCTAACCAGTCACAAAATCCTCACTCTCGTCCCTGAAAGCTCAATTCACATTCCATATATTTGGAATCTAAAATCTAAAAAGAAGTTGCACTAGGGATTAGCTCTGCATTATTCAGAGGAGAGAAAATTACACTATGTCATCAGAACTGCTTAAGGAAAATTTCAAGCATCCTGAAATATTTCACATCTATTAACAGTCATGTTTGTTATGTGCTCCCATAGTAAAAATATTTACTCCCAATCACCATAAAATGTAATCATCTATTAAGCATTTCAAAATCACATTTAACCAGTCTTACTCCAAACTTACATATTCCCAGTTTTACAAGTTAAACCTGAGTACTCAAGACAAATTTACCACTATACCAATGTCATGCAATAAAGAAGTGATCTTTCAAAACCTTATTGTCTAATATGGTAGCCATTGGCCACAAGTGGCTATTGAATACTGAAATGTGGCTAATCCAAACTGAGATGTGTTGTTAAGTGTAAAATGTACACGGTATTTTGAAACAGAACCAATGTGATTATTAGAACATTCTAAATTACACATGCAGCTCACACGGTATTTCTATTGGGTAGAGTTGCCCTAGAAAAACATTTAGAGCTTTTCTGGGGATGGTAAGTATGTATCAGAGAACAGGGCTCTGAATAACTTCTCCCATTACAGCTCTCTGTTGCCACCTCTTTTATATACTGGTCACTTGGCAGGAGTCTTCAGTATGGGTGAAAAAGCTGTAACAGTCATCAAGTACTCCTCAAGACAACAGATCATATGAACCCTTCAACCCTTCTTGCTTTCTGTAGCTGCTGCTTTCATAAGAAGCTATAATGTGTGCCAGCCAAGAAGGAAAGTTTTTAATGACAGCAGTTAAGACTTTTTTCTGGTTAAGCCATCAGTGTAAGCCCTGGATCTAACAGCACGTAGCCCCACTTGCACCTGGGGAATGTATTTACCTGAGCATTTGCCTTTCATCATTAGCATCACTGGGTGTTGTACCTCCCGTGTATCTTGAGGGGCAGATTTGTTATCCAGAGCAGTGCTGTCTTACTAGCCATACATATGGCTATGGGGCTCTTGAACTGTGCCTAGTGTGACTGGGAAACTCAATTTTACGTTTTATTTTCAGTTAAATTTAAATTAACCACACGTGGCAAGTGGCTGCCGTACTGCCCAGCACACAGGTCTTGCTTCCCCAAATGTGGTGTGCAGACCAGTAGCGTAAGCACCTCTGGAGCTTTGTTAGAAACGCGAATCTACCTGGACTTGCTGAAATATCGGGCACTGTAACAAGACCAGGTGATTCCTATGCACATTAAGGTCTGGAAAGCACTTATTCAGAGTCGGGGGTCTTAGCTGAATATTACACTGAAGTGCAGAAAAGTGTATGCAAAGTTGGCACATGTGTGTGTGTGCATTGAGTGTACACACGCTTTACCCTTTTCTTTCCCCTGGAGACAACGTCCATACTTTTTCCTTGACTTTCCACGGAGTTTGCCATTCAAAACAGAAGTTTTATCCTACAGGAATGTAGCCCCGTAAAATAGGAAAGCAGATTTCACTGAATAAAGAAAAACCTTTCAATTATCCTTTGTTTTGCAAGTACGCTCTTCAATTTATGAAGGGCAAAACCTGGCCATCCATGGCTTTGAGGTTCTTCAATTATATTTTCACCCATGCTAACCATAGAGTACAATGCTCCTAGACTGCTTTTATGTCTCAAAATACCACATGTACACACATTAGCACAGATAAAAAGTTAGTGTAGCATTTGCATATATTCTATTTTGTATTATGTACCCACACCCATACCCTTATTTTTTAGTTCAGAACTGGCCACAAAATGCATCTCAGGGCAAATACATACCAGTTTGTGCTAGTCTGTACAGCTTGGAACAACTGGTAGACTTTTAAGTATGGATGGGCTGTTGCAGCTGCTACCAATTTTTCAGTTGATTCAAGAATCAACCAGGAAAAAAACAATTTTTATTAGTGTCATAGCTGTCTAGTTATTATCTACTACATAAAACCATGAACAAAACAGTTGGTCAGACTACAATTACTGAGCTTACTTTTCTATTAGTAAATAGACTGCTTTCACATTATAATAAGAAATATTCATCATTTATTATTACTTTCAGGTAAAAATTTAGGAAACAAAGATTTTTTTTTTTTTTCCAAAGATACTTTTATGTTAAGGATGAAGTTGCTGCCAGGCTTCATTAATCTGCCTCAGGAATCCTGTCACTCGCCTCCAAGTGTTAAGAACAAAATGCTAAGGCAATGACTTCTCCCAGTCAACCAAGTCCCTAGGATTAATTGTCCCCGAGTCTCAAAATGGCTCTGAGAGTCTGCTGTGAACCATTATTTCCCACTGGTGTTTAAGAGGAGACATATACAAACTGGTAATCGGCTTATGCAGCCAGGAGACTTAACTTGTCACAAAGAGCCATACATATTTCAAAAATGAAGAAACCGTAAGTTTAGCCTCACTTCTTTTCTGGGGGGTAATGTGAATTTATAAATGCAGAAGTACTGAATGTACTTGCAATATGTAGAGTTCAGATCAGATCAGATCAGTCGCTCAGTCGTGTCCGACTCTTTGTGACCCCATGAATTGCAGCACGCCAGGCCTCCCTGTCCATCACCAACTCCCGGAGTTCACTCAGACTCACGTCCATCGAGTCAGTGATGCCATCCAGCCATCTCATCCTCTGTCGTCCCCTTCTCCTCCTGCCCCCAATCCCTCCCAGCATCAGAGTCTTTTCCAATGAGTCAACTCTTCGCATGAGGTGGCCAAAGTACTGGAGTTTCAGCTTTAGCATCATTCCTTCCAAAGAAATCCCAGGGCTGATCTCCTTCAGAATGGACTGGTTGGATCTCCCTGCAGTCCAAGGGACTCTCAAGAGTCTTTTCCAGCACCACAGTTCAAAAGCATCAATTCTTTGGCGCTCAGCCTTCTTCACAGTCCAACTCTCACATCTATACATGACCACAGGAAAAACCATAGCCTTGACTAGACGGACCTTGGTTCCCATAATAAACACTCTCACTAATCAGTTTGATGAAGAATAACTTGCTAGCACTGGAAAGTACAAACAGTCCAATATACATTTAACACTTATGGTCCTTGTGAGGCAAAAGATTCTTTAGAAACTAGCCAGCTGAAAGGCTAATTTACCAGGAGAGTTCTAACCTTTTTAACCTCTACAATGTGAAGGACATCATTAAAATGCCAGTGCTACAGAAACAGTTTTCCACCTTGTTTCCACTGCCAGAGAGAGGATGAACAACATCCACACTCCGCTGGTGTGATGCTCCTGGCAGGACAGCTTTTCTCCATCCCTGTCTCTTCCATCAAGAAAGCACGCTGGAAGGCAAGTGAGTCATGCTACTGTAAGAATCACCTTGCCTCCAGTTTCACAGGGTCTGCCAGCCCTACAATTCCACATGCTGTCATTACCCAACACTCGGTCATGACGCACCGTTTCTGAGGAGCCCTTGTTTACCTGGTTCTTTGCCTTTGGCAGGGCCAAGATTCTCATTTGCATTCAGTTTTAGGTTTTTATGTCATTTATTAATATTACCAGTAGGACAGAGTTTTTAAAAAGATTTATTATATTTGGTTCTAGAAATGATAGAAAATAAAAATTGATACCATAATGTCACACACCCTTGGAAAGGCATATTTATGCTTTCGTACCAGAGCACAGTTTGATGCATGGCCAGAACTGGAAAGACCTCCGCCATGGGTAACAAAGGGAAGCTGCTGATAGGAGGAGCCCTTGTTAAGTTTGCAAAAGTTTTCTTCTCTATCATTTATTTTTGGGCAAATGTCAGTCCAGAGGGAAGAGTTAACATAAAAGGCACCTCGAGTAAAAAGTAGACCTTAACTGAAAATAGCTGCACATGTTTACATAAAGAAAAAAAGCCCTATTGATGCAACTCTCCTGCAAGGCAATGATAATAAATGCAAAAGCTATTGCAACCGGAAAGTCTATATACACTTAGTTGAACCTGGTTCATGGATAATAATAATCACTTTTGTGTTTATAAACCTGTGGATGTTTTACCACCATTAATATGAGCGTAAGTACTGTTATTTATATTTATAGGCTTTTTTTGAGGGGAGGGGTGTCACTAATTATTATCCATAGTCAATATTTGTTTCATTGCATTTTCTCTTAAAATGCATTGTTACGTATACATTCAGAGATGCATTAAAAATTCCTATTGCCCTTCAAGAATGTAGCAAAATGTAAAACTGCTACCTTAAACCAAATTTCTTTAAAATGATTATAAAGCCAATAAAAGCTGACATTTTGCTATGATTTAAGCACCTGAAATATATTCTAACCAATTTATATTCTCTGAACTAGAGTGAGGATCCTCACGATTTCTATATATGTACAAATACTGCAAATTAAGCTAATAAAAACTTGGAAAAATACAAATAGTCTTTTACTACAAAGATCCCAAATCCACACAGGGGCCTACACTCAGAGGAAAATGAACAGGAAGCCAGCAAACACAAGTCTGCATTTTCTAATACAGGGACACAGGCCTCAGCGGAGCCAGGTGGTATTCAGCTGGGTCTGGTTCTTGATGCTGGTATCCATTTTAAGCACTTCGCGAATGGCCATGGTCGCGTAGGTAGAAGGAGGGAGAGAAAAATCCATCTTCAGAGCTCTGTATTTGCCTTCTGCCAGGCAAGAAAGGAGACAACAGACAGAAAAGTAAGGCAGCTGCAGACAGCCTGGTATGAGTCACGTAATCTCCATACAGAAAGAACTATGGTCCTTTCCCCAGCCTGCTTCCCAGAGAAGGAGCATGGAAGAAAGGGATCTGTGAGTAAAGGATCCAGCTGACTCTCTACAGTAATTCTACCTGGACCCTTCCTAAAAAGGGTGGGTGACAGACGAGGAAACCCATGTACAATGTTTTCACCACACGGCGAAACTGGACAAAGAAAAGGCAACAAAAATTTGATGGTGAGAAGGCAGACAATGTCTTAGACTCTCTTGCTAGATTTTCACTCATCTTTGTTAACTCTCTGTGGTGAGGGGAAGGATATTCAATCACATGACATTATAACCTTCTATAATGTTCATTCATTTTCAGTGCAAAACACTGCTTTAATCATTGATCTCCAGCTATAATCTTAAAACTAAAATGACAAAACACAAAATAGAAATCACAGAGTGGGTTGGGAGGTGGTCAGTGATGGTAAGTTTTTTAAAAATATGTTTCTGTATGAGAAAACACCTCCAAGTTGACATAGAACTGATGGCCAAGTAAACTTACCAGAAGCAAACACTGGTGGTGGTCTACCTTCCAGGTTGTCCACATCTGTGTTGAAGAGTGGAATTTTAGGATCATCATACGCAACAACTTCCCTTCAGAACATATAAAGGAAGAAAAGTGTGAATGTGAATTTCTATAACAGGTACTAGGTTGCTCATCACCATTTGCTTAAGAAAAACACAGAGGCCCAGTGTGGATAATTCTAGGTGAGACTATTCAGTAACAGAATAAGGCTAGATTTTACATACAAATACTACACAGCAAAGTGAAAGATGATGGCAATCTATGTGAAAAACGAGAGATGTTTCCCCTAGGATGGAAATTCTGTTGTATGTGTTTGGTATGTAGTAAACTTCACTTGGCAGAGATGCAACTGAATTAATCACAGCGTTTACATTTTTTCTAGAGTGGTTATTACCACTAACAACACTGTGTCATTTTGAGAAACTGCTCTCCAGAGTGGGCAAGAGCAAGGACAACTCTGCCAACCTCTTCCCGCAATCCAGAGAACAGGAGGGAGGAGGCAGAGGGAGAAGAGGAGACAGAGAGAAGGAAATGACAGAGTTTCCTGACAGTGGGCAACTGGTCCAGGCTTTAAGTTTTTAATTATCAAATACAGCTTTACATAATACTAAGTATTAAGGTATTTTAAAATGGGTTCATACAAATGTCTTTTTCTCTTTAGAAACATGATATTGAAACAATTATAAGAGTGTGGAACTCAAAGCTAATTCTGAGTAAGAACTAGAAAATATCAAGTCTCTTTAGAAACGGAAAAAGTTCATTCTAGGCACATCTCTTCAATAATTTACCAACGTCAATAAGATGTAAACTTAGCCACTTGCACTATATTTGAATTCATTTATCTCCTGATAACTTTAAAAATACTGAATAGTAGTAGTTATGAGAATACTATTTAATAACAACAATAACACTCATATACCAGGCTGTAAGCACTGAAAAATATTTACGTGATGCAAAAGCTTAAAATCTCACAGTAATTCAGTTCTATTTCATTCAAGACTATTACTCACCAGCTGACATTCTGAGGACGAATAATGATCTTTCGGTAGGCCCCTGATAAGGAATAATCTCTAATTTTGTGTCTCATGTTGTCAATATCAAGACTGTCTGCTGTGAGCATTTCCCTGTAGGCTTCACTAACTAATAAAAAACACAAAAAAGTTATGTGGAATGCAGCATGTCAGCAAGCTATCTTGAGCTTGACTACAAAGAAGGTAACAAAAATTCAGTTAGATCACCTTAACAAATTAGTCACATCAACTTATAATCCAACCTGTTCTCTGGAATTCCAATTTACTGCCTTACTAACTGGTACTAGGTGTGTCCACTTTAGGTCTGTTTCCAACTTGCAGATTCTCTCTCCCACCAGACACAGTATCTGGGTATAAGGTTCCCAAGCCAGGCACAAACGACCATTTCATCAGAAATTACTCAACTGCAACTTACATGTTCTAAGAGTTGGAAGAGATTATATGCAGAGCCTCAAACTCTTTCCAGAAGAAGGTAGTTATAAATAAATGTATAAAAATAAGAGACCTGGGAACACCATCTGGCTCACCCTCGAACCTGATGTAGAATCTTTTTTTATAACACCACAGAGAGACGGGCACCCAGCCTTTGCTTGCACGTTGCCATCCACAGGGAGCTATTACCTCGTGAAGCATGCAATTGTTGGAAAGATCTTCCTTTGCCAAGCTGAAATACTCTTTGTGTGACTTCTGTTGTCTGCTTTTGGACATAGATTAATTGCTCCCTTCCACATGTGTTCATTAAGTACTGGGACTTTAAGCCATTTCTTCTCTAGACCAACATGTTCCCCCAAATGTTCTGTAGTCCCCACAGAGTCCTAATCTGCCTTGGGTAACAGGCTTATGTTGTATGTAACACTGGATAGCTTCTATGAACACTACCACCAAAGTAGCCTTTTCCATCTATACATTTGATCTTTGAACATAAATGTGAGAATTTACATTTAATTGTATTAAATGCCCTCTGTGGTACTTTAAATACCTTTTTAATACTTACTTTTCATATAATTAACTGTTTTGGGTAATACTACTTGCAAACATGCTAATCAGATTTCTTATTCAAGTCATTTGTAAAAAAAATGTCAGGTAGACCAAGGTCAAGGAAAGACCTCACAACCCACTTATGAGGACAGCTGGGATCTCTGATTGAGCGCCGCTGACATCAACAGCCTATGTCATGAATCCACATGCCTGGACCACCACCCAGCCAGTCTGTGAGCCCCTGCCCTGGCCACAAAGTCTCCACTAGAGGCTCTGTCAGAGGCTGTGCTGAGTAAGTGATACTGCCTAACCCAACGTTTCTGACCTCAAGAGGTACCAGAAAGAAGAAAAGAATGTATTCTTTTTCTCTCTTGGAAAGAGGGCAAATGTGGCTCTGAGCACCTCAGTGCCTGCCTTCTCCAGCTCCTGGGTTCCCCACCGGGCCACTCCCACCATCCATACAGCACAGGTAAGCCACGCTCCTCAGGCATGCACCTCCCTTCCTCATTCTCCCGCTCTTCTCTAATCCTTCTCCCTCCATGAGGCCAATTTCACACAGCAATGTGATTAAGTCAACATGTAAATGGAGGATAACCACTCAACTCTTTCCTAAGTATTTACCTTATAAAAGAAGGGTGCTAATCCTAAGCATTCTGTAACTTCAAGGAATATAACATCAATAAGTAAACTAATTCTGCCCTCTCAAGAGAAAAGATTTTTAACAGGAAAACACCTCCTACAGACCAGCCCGGGCGAAGAGTAAACTTTCAGGGTCAGTTTCACCAAGCTGGTCCCACACTCAGGGCTGCTTCCTTTTTTTCAAGTTCTGAATCCTTGAACAACCATCCTCCCCCCGCCACCCTCCAACAATGGCATCCATGAAGGTACAAAAGTAATTTTCAACAGCCTCTGGGCCATGGGAAATAAGGGTAGGGAATTTCTAGTTGATAAACTTTCTAAGCTTCTGGAAATTTCTAAGTTTCCAGTTTATAAACTTCTGAGTCCAATGAACAGATATTACTTATATGGTTAAAAAAAAAAAAAGCTTTTAAAAAAGCAATGTTAAAGTAGAATTGGGGCTTCCCTAGCAACTCAGTCCATAAAGAATCTGCCTGCAATGCAGGAGACCCAGGTTTGATTCCTGGGTCGGGAGGATCCCTGGGAGAAGGAAATGGCAACCCACTCCAGTATTCTTGCCTGGAGAATCCCATGGACGGAGGAGCCTGGCGAGCTACAGTCCATGGGGTTGTAAAGAGTTAGATACTACTTAGCAACTAAACCACCACAAAGTAGAATTATTCAATCACTTCCTCAGTGACGCTTTCCAAATTCTTCCATCATTAGTAAGAGTTAGCAAATTTCAGAAATTTAAATAACAGTGCCAACAGTAACAGCAACAACAATAATAATACCAACACTATCACTACCACCACAATCTCCACGATCTGGTTTCTTGATTTAAATCATCCATCTGAATGCATCCATACGAGGGAGACTTTTACAAGTAAACATGGCTTACATATATTTGAAATCTAAACATTTTTTTTCAAGTCTGATGGAAATTAATACTGATTTTCTTTTCCTCTCTCTGTACTCTTGGGTGCCAGTGGCTTAAATATGTTAGACTTTAACTATTTTCCCCACACAGGGAACTTACTTTTATGCTTGGGGTAGATAACATCAAAACCAGGCAAAGGCATTACCACATCATGGATGGAGTAATTATTAACATCATCTTCCTCAATAAAGGTGGCTGTGGCTGAAAATACATCAATGAATAAATTAAGAATATGGGCAGGATTTTCATGAGCCCAATCTGCTAAAATTACATACATCTAAGCAATAAGAAATGCAAGCTGATACAGGTTCAGTGGCTTAAAGAAATTAATTTGGAATATATGCTTTCTGTCTTTTCTATTTATCTATTTAAGAAACAGATATGGATTTAGAAAAAGCAGAAAACTTAAACTATTTCTCAGCTGCAACTTCATGTTTTAGGAATCCTTTTAGCTTTTTCCTCAAATAATACTACAAAACACAATCTTGAAAGCTATCACAAATGAGTGCATTTTGCTAGAAGAATAACTATGGGAAAAAAGACAACCCAGTCAGTATTTAGAGGATGAAATGTGGTGGCACAGGGGACATTAAAACCCACCAGATGTGACCAATACTGGATAAGGAAAAATTAAATCAGGAAAAGATTAATTAAAATTTCTGTACAAATTATAAGCTCTAGCGGATTTACTGGGCACACCTACAGATGAGCAGGCTCTGTCCCCAGACAGTTTCAGGGCAGACTACACCAGGAGAACATGGACTTTGGAAATGGACAGACTTAGTTCGATTTCTCTTTTTTTTAAAACCAGCTGTGGAACCTTAGGGTGAGTGACTGAACCTCGTCTGAAAAACAGCATACTTCACAGTAATCCTGTGAGCTTTAAAGTAAAGGGCTTACTTAGAAGGCCTGGCACACAGTACGGGTCGTAGCAGATGGGGCTGTCTGCACATTTTATGAACACGTCAGGCAGTGAGTATGCACATCACAGCCCCCAAGCAAAGGGAGCTCCAGTCTTGTGTTGACTAAAAGAAACTCTTCAAGGCTGACCTAGAACAGCAGGGAGGCTGAAGTACATTCAGAGGTGTAGAGAAGTATTTGACAGACCCAGGTTAGGATCTGGAAAGGGATTTTAGGCAACACTTATTCCAAATCTTATCCTAGTTAAGACAATGGAGACTAAGGTGCATATTTTCAACTCAGAAGCATTTTTCTTTAAAGATAACAGATCCAAACCAGTCAGTCTGAGCTTATACTGTCCTTTCATCTCAAGCTTACCAGACACAAGCTCTCTATCTTAACCAGAAGCCAGGCTGGATGTTCAGCACTAGTGTCAAACAACTGACCCCAAGGTGGGCTGAGTAAGGATGGTATCTGCCTTTTACCTCCTTTAAGAACAAGGTCGCCGGGCACAGGCTTCAGCCCGTACTCGTCAATCCTCTTGCTCACCATGTTGTTCCACACGTAGCTCTGATAGCTGTGAATGTACATTAAGCGATTGTTTCTTGGTATCTGAGGGGAGGAAAAAAAACAAGCAAGAGAAAAAAAAATTCTGAATACTGAAGAACTGTACTTGCCAAGACATCCCATTTGTTAAGTGGCGCACTTCTATAAGAAACTCCTAACTTCCATCTCCCATTTTTTTAAGAGCTTACAGAAACAGTGACTGATACCAATTTCAGAGGCGGAACCCCTCAGGCTGCAAGGTATTCACAGTCAGCAGCAGCTCCCGTTTCGTACCCACACAGTGCAGACGTGAATGTGAAGAAAACAAGTGCTTTGGAATTCATACTCTGCATCAGCGGTTCCCAACTTTTTTGGCACCAGCGACTGGTTTGGTGAAAGACAATTTTTCCACGGACACAGAGGGTGGGGAGGGGTGGGATGATCCAAGTGCATTATGCTTACTAAGCCATCATGGATCTGACAGGAGGTGGAGCTCAGGCAACAATGCCAGAGATGGGGGGTGGCTGTAAATACAAATGAAGCATCTCTCACTCACTCACTGCTCACCTCCTGCTGTGCAGCCTGGCTCCTAACAGGCCACGGACGGGTGTCAGTGCGTGGCCCAGGGGCTGGGGACCCCTGCACTAAATTAAAGACACAGACTTCAAACTCAAGGAACTTACACATCAATCATAGAGCTAAGTGTTTTCTAACTGTACAGAAGGCAAAAGCCTATATGACTGATTGACCACTAATTTCCTCGAACAGGAATCCTGATTTTTGGGGGGTACATCTAGGGAACAACAAGCAAGACTTAACAGTTAAAAGTTAAACTTTTAGTCTATTGGGATTATGGTATCCAAACACAAATATAGGCTATACTCACCAAAATGGCACCCAGAGAAACCACACTAAAATGTAGTCAATTAGACCACTTACTATGTAACCCTCTCACTGAGGCAGGTTACATTCTGATGCTGGAGAGTGACCAAGAAATGACCCCTATGATGGGTTCTGATTTCTCAAATACCAAGACATTAATACTTCATATTAATACTTCATTTAAATCAAACTTCCTCATAGCTACTATTTCCCACGCAGATGCTTTTTTCAAGCCCTCCGTGTTAATCATCACCGCTCCACTGTCTGCACCTGTCGCCCTCCCCGGTCACCATCCAGGGTCTAAACAGGGATCACTCAGGTAGCACCGCTCTCAGAGATCACCAAGGGAGCCTTATTTACCTTCTGTTCTTTCGAAATTTAGTAAAATTTAAAGATAAAAATTTCAAAGCATTAAGCGACCTTGAGTCAGGGCCTGACTTCACAAATTGCACTCACTATGCCAAATGCAGAGACTATATTCTTCATTCCGTATTTTGAAAGTCCTCGGAGAAGCTGCCCTTCCACACACCTTTTGACAGGTAGTTTTCGGAGGGCAGCGGCTGGGTCTTTGGTCTTCGCCCATTCTTCCCTGCATTTAACCAAGTACCCCTTTTCAGCTGGAGTGGGGGAGAAAAAAAGCTGTGATTAAACAGTTTATCCAAAAGACAGACTTTCATAACTTAAAACATTTCCCAGAGAAGACAAAATTAGGAACTGCTATTTGGGACAGAGGTACTCGGAAGAGCTTCTGCTCACCTGAGAGCAATAATCAGAAATGAAAAGACAGGAAAGGCAGAGAGCTTACAGAACTAGATGGCTTTCATGCTACCATCTCAGGACTTAAAGCCAACCACTGAGGACTGCCAAGCCGGCTCAACATCAGACAAAACCTAAGCAGCCCTTTCTTCCTTCCCTCTCTTTTTCTACTGTATTGTTGAATGTAATGGGTTACTTTCCATACAATTAGACCACCTTATCTCTTTTTAATGTGCAAATGAATAATCATCCACAGTGGACATAATTATTTTGGTGATTTATAACATGATACTTAAATCCTTTTTCAATACAGTATGACATTAGAATTTCTAATGAACTCTTCAAACAAAAATTCTCAGTCTGCTGTCTCCAAGTTTTTACATTATATTACACTATGTTTTTATAACAAATTAACCACCAGTGAAATCTGTTTGGATTCCTGTATGTTCAGAGATTTTGTAGTGCACAAAGAAATGAATGTATTCATTTATGAGTTAATAAATTAGATGAGCTTGAGCTAAAGAGCTGAAAATAAAAGATAAATTATAAGTCTTTAATATATACATAAGACTTGTACAAAAATAAAGATGCAAAAATTTTGAAATAATGATGGTAATTTGTACCTATACTTTTATTCAAAGCAATTTCATGAATATCAAGTCATATATTCCTTTTTTTTTTTCCTTAAGATTATTTTTATTCTCACCTCCAGAACGGGGTTTCAATATTAAATCCATGACTTCAGCCCAGGAATTTTGCAGTATAGCTCTAAAATTAAACAGCATTTATTTTACTTAATTTTGTATTAAGATGAGTTTTATCTGCCCAAATTTGTAGAGTGAACAAATCATGTTAACTTTATATATTTTATTAAACTTAAAAGCAGAAAAACTAATATTGATATAATACAAGTAAATGTCAAAAGAACTAAAAAGAGAAGAAAATTAAGAATATAACATTTATATCATTTACTATCATCTCATTTTTAAAATGCTATACATTTTTAATATATCTCATTTTTAAAATACTACCAGGTCATGCTTTAAGCTGTTTACATGGTATTATCTATATAAATCAGTCTTTACATGCCAATATTTATTTGAAACTTTCAAAAAATTTCTCCATTCTATTAAAAAATTCTTGCCTAGGTAAAGAGAATAAATACAATTTATCTTTCTGCATTATAATTTTCACCAAAATGGAAGTATCTTTACTTTTGCTGATTATAAGTTATACATGTTTCTATAAAATTAAACAGTACAGAAGAAAGGAGGTTACCTGGTATCTAACCTGTAAAAAACAAACACTGTTAACACTTCAGAGTATAGATTTCAAGACCTGCTTGATCTTTACGTGTACGCTATTTTTCCTTTTACTTTTATTATACTATCTTTTGCCACACAAAGGATATATTTCGTGTATCATATCTGAACACTTTTTCCTCATTAAGATTTCTGGACTTGGAGTCAGAAAGCCCTTCCCTACCACCAGAAAACAGAAATCCCTCCTATTAATTTTTCTGTTTTTCTAAACTAGGGTTTTTATTTTTCACATTTAAATTAATCTATATGAGATATTTGTGTTTTATGTAAAATGCTACTGTATACACTAATGAGATCACATATTTAACCTACTAGTTAACTAACTAGTAGTTAACTAATCTACTAACTAGTTAGTTGATTTTTAACCTACTAGTGCAAGGAATTATTCTAAAAGACATCCCACCGCTGGCCATTCTTGAAGTCCTGGAACAAACCATGCTGCAACAGTCTTTAAACACCCTCCTGAGTAAAACATTATTCAGCTGGCCTAGGCCTTCAGTAATATTTGCAAAAAGAGCACAGTGCTAATTCAGGACTAGGTGGTAATGCACCAAATACCATGAAAAAAAAACTTCTGTGTGCAAAAACCTTTGTTCTCTGGCTGGCCACTTGATCTTGTAAACAGTTCTACGGAAAACCAGCCGTGCTCATTAACATATGTGCTGTCTCCGGTTGCTTTCACCCTGTAACAACAGTGCTGAGGCGCTGCCGGACACACTCTGCGGCCCACAAAGTTAACTATTTATGACCTGACCCTCTACAGAAAAAGTGTGCCAACACTTGGTATAATGTAAAGCTGCTTAACTACGAGACTTCTTACATTACTAGTATCTTTCCTTTTTTCACTTTGTTTTATAAACCGTGTAAAGTATATGTGGCATAAAATTTATCATTTGAACTATTTTTAAGTGGACAGTTCTGGGGCATTAAGTCCAGCCACACTGTCGTATAACCATCAGGACCATCTTCCTCCAGGGCTCTTCAATCTTCCATGACCAATTCAGGATTCAGTAGACAGGAACTCCTTCTTTCCCCTCCCCACAGCTCCTGGCAACCACCATTCTACTTTGTCTATGACTTGACTACTCTAGGAATCGCAGATAAGAGGAATTACATAGTGTTTGTCCTTTTGTGACTGGCTTATTTCGCTTAGCATAAAAGCCTTCAGGTTTATTCGTGCTGTAGCATGTGTCAAACTGCCTTCCTTTTTAAGGCTGCATCCCACTGCATCTATGGACATTCTGTTTATCGGTTCATCTGTTAATGGACATCTAGTTGGCTGCTTCTACCATTTGGCTATTGTGAACAATGCTCTTCTCAACATAGGTGTATAAATATCTGTTGAGTGTTTTTATTTCTTTTGGGTATACATCCAGAAATGGAACTGCAGAATCATACAGTAGAAGCTCTGTGTTTTAATTTTTGGGGACTGTCCATATTTCTACAATGGCGGTTCCATTTTATATTTTCATCTGCAGTGTGCAACGGCTGCAATTTCTCCACACCCAACACTTATTTTCTTTTCCTTTTTGTTCTTTTTTTAAATAACAGCCATGCTAATGGGTACAAAGTCATATCCTACTGTGGTTTTGATGTACATTTCCCTAATAATTAGTGGTACTGAACATCTTTTCAGGTGTTTATTAGTCGCCTGTGTATCTTCTTTGGGGAACAGTCAAGTTCTTTGCCCATTTTTAAATTAGGTTTTTTTGTTGTTATTGAATCATATGAGTGGTTTTTGTTTTATTTTTTTTTTTTGCCACTCCATGTGGAGTGTGGGATCTTAGTTCCCTAACCAGGGATTGAACCTGGGGCCCTTGGCAGTGAAGCACAGAGTTCTAACCACTGGACTGCCAAAGAATTTCCCCCTTTTGCCTGAGCTCTTACCCTCACAACACAGCCTCAGAGAGGCAGAGGAAATACTACATGATATTTTCATTTTGTGCTCTTAAGGATGCGTGAACAAACACAACTGCATAGAGTCAGCTGCTGAAATCATGGACTGAAGCTGAGAAGACCCCTCTCCTCTCAGGACTGCACTGACAAACCAGTGAGCTCGAGCTGCCTCCCGAATTTCACCTTTGCTAAAGCAAAGAATTTGAAGTGCCAGGAAGAACATGAACTAAATAATCTCTCAGATCACTTCCAACTCAAGCTTCCCAATCCTAACTGCCATGTGAATAATCATTTAGGTAACACAGCATGTGCCGGACAGCAGGACAGTGTAAGCAAGCTTATAAACCGAGTCTTTACTGATGGGATTTCCACCCCAGCTCACCTAGAGGGGTTTCCTATTAAATTCACAAAGCTGATGAGAGAGTTCTTAAAATAAATTTTCTGTGCTAACTGCATCCTACACCACTTTCTTTAAAGGGTGAGGGAAGCGCAGGTACCAGTTTAAGAAATTAGGGAGCACCTGTTAACAGAGACCATAAACTACACATCTCCTTCAGGCTACTCTGGGGCTGAGTTACCCAACCGCTACTGCTGGGTCACTTACTGAGCCAAGATTTATCTGTGTGAAAGAAAACAGAATCCCTGGATGGGCTATTAGGTGGGAGAGGAAAACTGACTCATCAGGTTAAAGTTCTCTGAACCCTGACTTACTTTTTCACCTTGTACAGGAACTATCATAAAACAGAACAAAACTTAGAAGGAGGCTGTGGCTCAGTTGGTCATCTAAAAGGATTCGTTTGGCCAAGTTTTCCAGGAAATCTAGAAATAACTAAAAACACCACTGATTAAAAAAAAAATCCTGCTTCTTTTTTTTTTTTAGTGACTGAGTTCTTTCAGACAAAAGTTAAGAAATTAAATACAAACCTTCCAACTTGATATGTGGGGACAGCTGTGGTTCCGAACCTTTGCATTCCATAGTAGTTGATAAACCCAATCTCCTTGAGAGAGTTCATGGCTTGTTCCACTTGGTTGTCAGTTCCTGTTATATTTCTGGGTGGGGGGGCCAAATGACCCAGAGAAAAAAATGTACAGGCAAACACACTCAGGGATGCAAATCATAAGTGACATGGATTGGCTCCTGTGCTTTTCGCTTGTTCCGTGAAGCTTTCTCTCTACCTCCCAAGGACTTTGTCTTTTTAAAAACTGTGAAGTGTACACAACACAAACTTTACCATTTTAGCCATTGCTAAGTATGCAATATGGTAGCATTAAGTACATTTCCAGTGTTGTGCAGCCTCGACCACTATATACTTCCTGAACTGTTTCATCTTCTCAAATTGAAACTCCAGTTACCGAACAGTAACTCATCTCCCTACCTTACACCCCAGGTAACCTTTATTCTACTTTTTTGTGCTATGAATCTGCCTATTCTAGGTAGGTGGAAGCGTAAGCTGTCTTTTGCATTTCAAGGAGACGGCCTCATTCCAAAGGTGGCGCTGAATGAGTAGAGGGGTGGCTGTTTGCTCTCCCAGCTCCATCGGAGCCCACCTCGCCCTCCTGGGCCGCCAAGACCATTGGTGCCAGCTCAATGGAATTAACAACCATTCTGAAGAGACTCGAGGTGACCCAAGAAGATCCTCCCTGGTCTGCACTCCCCACCACAGCTCTTTACCTGAGGACAACTGTGAAGTGATTTCCTTGAAGCTCTCCCAATTTCAGAGGGTTTTTCTGGTAGCTGAAATTCCCCAGCTTAAAGTTCATCAAGCACTTGTTCAAGTGGGCAAGTCTTTGTGCAGTTATTCTAAAAAATACAAAATGTAAAAGGAGCAGAAAGATGGTCATGACATGTTGCCTGGCTAATGATCTAAGACAGTTCAGGACAGAAAATGGCAGCTTAAAATGAGACTAGAAGCTGTGAAGACAGAAATGAGAGGCACCAAGGCCAGTGGGGTAAGCCGATCTTTCATTCGCCTCTGGAATGTTCCTCCAGCCTGAGGACACCTGTTCCTACTGGAATGATGTAACCTGGGCCATCGTTATATTCTTAAGAGTCTCATGTTACTTGTATACTGATAATGGAACAATTCTGTTTGAAATTTTCTACTTTTTGTGAGGGGAGAAGGGTGAGAAAGGGAGCAGAGAGCAATTCCTACAGGTAAAAAAGTTCTTACTAAGCATTAAAAAAGAATCATATTTTCATTTTCATCCGTCAGAAAAATATTGTAATCACACTACAGAAAACTTGAAAAAGTACAGAAATACAGAAGAAAGTAAAACTTAGTCTCATCAGCTAAAAAAAAAATGTTAGTATCTAACTTTGAATTTCCTCCTAGTCTTTTTTCTTAAACACACATCACATATATGTATATGATCTTTACCTGACTACATATATTTAGTCAGAATCCTATTACCATAATCTATACTTTCCTGCTATTATTTAAAAGGTATAAAGTTTTCATGAAAAACTCACTAACTTCTTTAACAGCAATACACATAAAAAAAGAAGTCAGTTTAGTTCAGTCGTGTCTGACTCTCCGAGACCCCATGAATCGCAGCACACCAGGCCTCCCTGTCCATCACCAACTCCCAGAGTTCACTCAGACTCACGTCCATCCAGTCGGTGATGCCATCCAGCCATCTCATCCTCTGTTGTCCCCTTCTCCTCCTTCCCGCAGTCCCTCCCAGCATCAGAGTCTTTTCCAATGAGTCAATTCTTTGCATGAGGTGGCCAAAGTACTGGAGTTTCAGCTTTAGCATCATTCCTTCCAAAGAAATCCCAGGGCTGATCTCCTTCAGAATGGACTGGTTGGATCTCCTTGCAGTCCAAGGGACTCTCAAGAGTCTTCTCCAACACCACAGTTCAAAAGCATCAAT
>NW_011494734.1:964491-975750 GCF_000754665.1 Bison bison bison
TCTTTGGCACTCAGCCTTCTTCATAGTCCAACTCTCACATCCATATACGACCACTGGAAAACCACAGCCTTGACTAGCTGGACCTTTGTTGGCAAAGTAATGTCTCTGCTTTTCAATATGTTATCTAGGTTGGTCATAACTTTCCTTCTTTTAATTTCATGGCTGCAATCACCATCTGCAGTGATTTTGGAGCCCCAAAAAATAAAGTCTGACACTGTTTCCACTGTTTCCCCATCTATTTCCCATGAAGTGATGAGACCAGATGCCATGATCTTCATTTTCTGAGTGTTAAGTTTAAGCCAACTTTTTCACTCTCCTCTTTCACCTTCATCAAGAGGCTTTTGAGTTCCTCTTCACTTTCTGCCATAAGGGTGGTGTCGTCTGCATATCTGAGGTTATTGATATTTCTCCCGGCAATCTTGATTCCAGCTTGTGCTTCTTCCAGCCCAGTGTTTCTCATGATGTACTCTGCATATAAGTTAAGTAAGCAGGGTGACAATATACAGCCTTGACATACTCCTTTTCCTATTTGGAACCAGTCTGTTGTTTCATGTCCAGTTCTAACTGTTGCTTCCTGACCTGCATACAAATTTCTCAAGAGGCAGGTCAGGTGGTCTGGTATTCCCATCTCTTTCAGAATTTTCCACAGTGGAAAAAAAGAAGTACAATACTAGAAAGCCTCTGCTGTATCTCTGTCCCTCAATACCCCGCTCCACTGGCAGCCAACATGAACAGTTTCTAGAAACACTTTCTGTACACGTAAGTGTTCCTATTATCTTCTCTCTCTTTGGAATTTCTCAGTAAGCTTCTAATATATGTTATATGGACAGATCTGCTTGACAGATTTTCACAAAGTGAATGCAATCATGTAACCAGCACCCAGATCCTCCCTTTTAAAAAACAATTTTTGTTACATTTACAAATTGTTTACTATCTTCCTTTATTCACGGAAAACTGGAAAACTGTGCATTAGAGACCTGCCTTACCCAGAGAGTCCGTTCAGAAGCTGCCTCGCTCTGTGTGCAGGCACAAAGGGTGGCTGCTGCACTGCCTGGATCTTTTCTCTGGCCTTCATCTGACCAGTCCCCTGGGATGGCCATTTAAATTGCTACCCATCTTCTGCTATGACTATAAAGTACTCTCTAACAAACCTCCGCATACAGACTTCACTGTATGGTGCACCTACATAGGTGAATGATTTCGATATGTTCATATCTAAGGAGAAGTGGCAGATTTTAAATCTTAACCCCTACTGTCCTCCAAAAAGGCTATACCAATCTACACTCCCATCATTAATATGTCAGTGCCTACTGTCTCATGCCCGTCTCCTCACCACAGCATGTTATAAACCTTTTTTAGCTCTGCCAGGCAAAATTTAAAATGCTATTTTCATTTTTACTTACCTGCTTCTTACTGTGAGAGAATCAAACATTTTTTCATTATCTTGACTGTGGAGTACCTATTCTTCCCACTACCTTTTTCTATTGGATTGTTAATACTCTTCTGTTGCCATAGATTAAGGAAATCTACCCTTTACCACACAGTGAGAAAATATTATCTCCCATTTTGTAAGTTCACTTTATAATATTTTTATACTTTGGAAAACTTCCCAACTTAATGTTAAAAAAAACACTGGTAACATTGTAACGAAGTCTTATACTTTACACTCAGATTTACCAATTGCTAACATTTTCCCACTACACTTTACATGTATTTCTAGACATATGAACACCCCCATACCACACATACATGCACAGATACACACACACACACACATTCTGAGCCACGTGAGAGTGAGCTGCAGCCTGGGGACATCTCACCCTTAAAGAGAGTGCAGTGTGTCTCCTAAGAACAGCAGTCTCCCAAGCTACTCACCACTGGTAACCCTCAGAGAGGCTACGGGAATTCAGTGCTACCAAAGAGCAGTCCAGATTCAAACTCACCCAATTCCCCCAATAACATTACTGAGATTTTTCTGTGTGTGTGCTTAGTCGCTCAGTCGTGTGCGACTCTTCACAACCCCACGAACTGTAGCCCACCAGGCTCCTCTGTCCATGGAGATTTTCTAGGCAAGAATACAGGAGCAGGTGCCATGCCCTCCTCCTGTGGATCTTCCCAATCCAGGGATCGAACCCAGGTCTCCCACATCGCAGGCAGATTCTTTACAGTCTGAACTACCAGGGATTTTTAATGCTACTTAACTTCAGGATCTAATCAAAGACCAGGACAATCATTATTTCCTCAACAGTAAGACTCCCATAGGTTATGCTGAAAATCTTACTGTGAGGAAACAATGACTGTCCTGGTTCTTGATTAGATCCTGAAGTTAAGGAGCTTAAAAAAAACCTAAGTGATATTACTGAGAGGAATTGGGTGAGTTTGGATGTGGACTGCTCCTCAGTAGCACTAAATATTCACTGGAAGGACTGATGCTGAAGCTGGAGTGCCAATACTTTGGTTACCTAATGTGAAGAGCCGACTCACTGGAAAAGACCCCGATGCTAGGAAAGATTGAGGGCAAAAGGAAAAGGGGCAGCACAGGAGAAGATAGCTAGATAGCATCACCAACTCAAATGGACAAGAATTTGCACACACTCTGGGAGACAGTGAAGGACAGAGGAGCCTGGGATGCTGAAGTCCATGGGGTCGCAAAGAGTTGGACATAACTTAGTGTCTAAGTGACATGACACTCATGTCTGAGTGACTGAGCAACAACAAAAAAACTCCCACATTTTGGTGGGAGTGTCACGCAGGTGATGCTTTGGCCTTTTCAGTGTATCACAGCAAAATGGTACCTTTCTCTCCTTTTCCTTTTTAAATTTTTAACCTGTGGGGTGCCATTTTAAAAATTCTGTGCCTATCCTGTTTCCCCACTGTCTTTCATCCAGCTGTTTCAGTGCCTAAGGATAGCTGCTGGCAGGCGCAAATATTACTGTGCTGACTGTGAAAGAGTGTTTTTAACTGCCCCCCCATTCCTCCTGTATCAGCTGACATTCTACAAACAAGGACTAGACAGTAAAATCTTAATTGAGAGTTTTTAAAATAGCTCTGGGATTAAAGGTTTACTTAGAAAGGGTGTCCCTCGTTGGAGATTATTTTTTTAAACAGTATCCCCAGGTATAAGTAGAGTGCCTTTTTTTTTTAACTTTTTATTTTGTATGGAGTATAGCCGATAAACAAACAATGTAGTACTTTTACACTTGTTCAGTTGCTGTTTTAGAGTAAAAAGGATACTTTTTCTTCTGTTTCATTTGGCTTACTGTAGTGATGTGTCTCATTTACAGCAGGGCTGGCCTCCATGCAATCATTAATACACTAATCTTCACTACTGGTCTTTTACAAAAGTTTACACTGGCTGCAGCAAAAAAGGAAAGAAGTCCGGCCACTGGGGTTCCAGGGCTTTGACTGGGAGTTTCTGTTTACTCTCCCTAGTCAACTGCTGATGCCAAAAGTGGCTCATTTAGAAAGGAGGGGGATGAGGTCATGCTCTCTCCCCTGGCTTTAAATTATGGACTCTTTTCATCCTAGGCAACAAGGAGACTAAGGAAAGAAGAGGGCAAAGTTTTTCACACACAAGCCAGTAACTGTCAGCTGCTGCTCAGTGGCTTTGGTTCTGCATTTTTAATTAATAGCATCACATGTTCCTTTTTGTTTTTGACTTTTTTTGTTTATTAAAGGTAGATTATGGAGTATAAACACTACATCAAAGATAGGCTACAAAAAATAAATATTCACAAATTCACTGGCTCAGAACATCTCTTCTCTGCTGATTTTAAATGCTACTTTGATTACACACTAACTGTGGACATATCTGGGTCTGTAATTATTCTAATTCTACCCATTTTTGTGTAAGTATCACACTGCTTTAACTGCTATATTTCTATAATAGGTTTAAAATATACTGTGGCTAGGCAATCACATGTAAAAAAATGAAATTAAAACATTTTCCAACATCATATACAAAAATAAACTCAAAAAGGATTAAAAAGCTAAATTTAAGACCAGATACTATAAAACTCCTGGAGAAGGCAATGGCACCCCACTCCAGTACTCTTGCCTGGAAAATCCCATGGATGGAGGAGCCTGGTAGGCTGTAGTCCATGGGGTCGCTAAGAGACGGGCACGACTGAGCGACTTCACTTTCCCTTTTCACTTTCATGCGCTGGAGAAGGAAATGGCAACCCACTCCAGTGTTCTTGCCTGGAGAATCCCAGGGACGGGGGAGCCTGGTGGGCTGCCGTCTCTGGGGTCACACAGAGTTGGACATGACTGAAGTGACTTAGCAGCAGCAACTATAAAACTCCTAGAGGAAAACAGGCAGAACACAATTTGACAAAAATCACAGCATTATTTTCATAACTCTGTCTTCTAGAGTAATGGAAACAAAAGCAAAAATAAACAAATGGGATCTAATTAACCTTAAAAGCTTTTGCATAGCAAAGGAAACCATATACAAAAAAACAATCTACAGACTGGGAAAAATATATCTGCAAATGATACAAGCAATGATAGTTTAATTGACAAAACATACAGTTTATAGCTCATTATCAAAAAACAAACAGTCCAATCAAAAATGGGCAGAAAAAAATAAATAAATTTAAAAATGGGCAGACGACCTAAACAGACATCTCTCCAAAAAGACATGCAGACGGCCAACAGGCACATGAAAAGATGCTCAATGATGCTAATTATTAGATAAATGCAAATCAAAATTACTGTAAGGTACCATCTCACACTGGTCAGAATGGCCATCATTAAAAAGCCTACAAATAGGGCTTCCCTGGTGGCTCAATGATGAAGAATCCGCCTGTCAATGCAGGAGACATGGTTCGATTCCTGAGCCGCAACTCCTGAAGCCTGTGCACCCTACAGCCCGTGCACAGTGAGAAGCTCATGCACTGCAGCTAGAGAGTAGCCCTGCTCACTGCAACTAGAGAAGGGCTGCACAAAAACAAGTACCCAGCACAGTCAAATATACATTAAAAAAAGAAAAACGAATAATAAGCATTGGAGATGGTGTGGAAAAAAGAGAACTCTGTACACTGTTGGTAGGAATGTAAATTGGCACAGCCACTATGGAGAACAGTAGGAAGATTCCTCAAAAACTAGTAACAGAGTTGCCACGTGATCCAGCAGTCCCACCCTTGGGCACACACCCAGAAAAGAGGAAAACCCTAATTCAAAAAGATACAGGCATCCCAGTGTTCATAGCAGCACTATTTACAGCACTAGTCAAGACATGGCAACAACCTACATGTTCATCTAGAGATGAATGGCTTAAGAACATGTGGCATATATATACAATAGAATATCACTCAGCCATAGAAGAATGAAATAATGTCATCTGCAGCAACATGATGGACCTGGAGACGACTATCCTAAGGAAAGTAAGTCAAAGACAAATATATGATATCACTTACATGTGGTTTTAAAAAAAAACTTATTTACAAAACAGAAACAGATGCACAGAGAAAACAAACGTATGGTTACCGAAGGGGAAAGACAGGAGGGAGGAATAAATTTGGAATGTGAGAATATATACACTACTATATATAAAATAAACAAGTATGTACTACATAGCACAGGGAACTGTATTCATTATCTTGTAAAAACCAATAATGGAAAAGAATCTAAAAAAGAATATGTTTATATTATACATACAATGTATAACACAAGTATAAAATCGACTTTGTTGTTCATCTGAAACAATGTAAGTCAACTGTACTTCAATAAAAATAAGTAAATTACTCTAAAAAAAAAACAGGTGATAAGTGAAAGAAACAGATTATTATAAATCCAGAAACATCTTAGAGTGGAGAGTGTGGTAAAAATGTTTTAGTAATCTAAGTGTACAATTTACTTCAAAATCACCATGGGACTGTTTTAATAAAAATATTTTTAAATGATATATATACATATATATTTCATTATATATTTTGACATTAATCCCCCTTTATTAGTCATTTCTTCCAGATTTTTATGGTTATATTTTATGGTTCTGATTCTTTCCCACATTACAATCAGCTTGTTAGTTTGAAACATTCTATTGGTATTTTCATTTAGTATCAGCATAAATGTACATATTTATTCATTAAAGAACATTTATATGTATCCAAGAACAGATTACAGCATTTGTTTACTCAAGTCCTTTTACATCTATCAATAGCATTTCAAAGTTTTCTTCACAGAGAGAGATCTTACACTTTACAAGAATTTTTGTTTCCAGGTATGTTCATTTCTTTACTTTCTTCTGTGTAAAAGAGTTTTTTCTGTTATAATTTCTAATCTGAATACTGATTTTTGTACATACTCTTTCCTATCTTGCATAACTTTCAGTCAACTCCTTGAATGGAAACAATCATACGTCAGTAACAAAACTGCAGTCTGGCCTCCTTCTAATTTTTACATCACTTTTTCCTAATTATTCTTTGTATTATAGAATGCCAAGAACAAAGATAAGTAGTAGTAACAGTGTGGTCATCTTCATTTTATTCTCAGTTCTAATAAAATGCTCTAATACTTCATGGGTAAACAAGATGTCTGGTTTTTCACTTGCACATTTTGCCATTTTAAAATATTTTCACATTTTCTTATGTTAGTATTCATCTTTCTCTACTTTAGCAAAGAGAGTTTTAAAAAATTAGAAATAATCTAATGGCAATGGCACCCCACTCCAGTACTCTTGCCTGGAAAATCCCATGGACGGAGGAGCCTGGTAGGCTGCAGTCCATGGGGTCGCTAGAGTCAGACACGACTGAGCAACTTCACTTTCACTTTTCTCTTTCATGCACTGGAGAAGGAAATGGCAACCCACTCCAGTGTTCTTGCCTGGAGAATCCCAGGGACGGGGGAGCCTGGTGGGCTGCTGTCTATGGGGTCGCACAGAGTCGGACACGACTGAAGTGACTTAGCATAGCATAGTAAAAAATAACTCATCAATTGTAATTTACTTAGTCATTCATTTTATTTAAGACTTTCAATTTGGGTCACCTGGGTTGTTGACAATTTTTTAAAGCTACAAATAACGCTACACAGTACATCACTGTGCCTCAGCAAGTGGTTTTAACTTTTTTCTGAATTCAAGAGTCCTCTGAAGAGCTGAGAACTACCAGAACAAAGGGCATCTGAGCTTCACTTTGTTGACTACACTTCTCTCTTTAAGACTCTGGACTGCACGGTGTTTCTCAGAGTGGGCCCTTGAGTGCATTCCTATTGGCTCTTACTGCCAGGAGCCATGTTCCAGCTTTGGCAGGAAGTAACTACAGGGGTCGGGAAAGTCTGGATGTGGCTCCTGGGCCCTGGGCCTGCATGAGCGGCTATTCTGCCCTAAGTGCCTGGTCTTAAGACCCAGGCCCGTATTTAGACTCAGACCCTAATTACGGAAGCTGCCCCACAGGGGCCTGTGCAGCCTCCCAAGTCCCAACATTACATGAAAAATTATGGGGGAAATTTTATTCTACTTCTTCATTAAAAATACACTGTTACTGAGTTAAACTGTTTAAAATCCACCATATAATACCAGTCTGCCATTTCATCTCAGAGAATTCTTATTTCCTTGCTGAAAATTTAGCCATATTCCCTGAAGGCAATCAATTTCTTGATGCATTATCAATCAACTTTTTTCCTGGTTCAATATGTGCAGAAGCAGCCTGACCAAATTTCTTAAGGAAAGAAGATGTGTCCCTGTCCACTAATAATTATAAAACGCAGGAAGCTAGCCAGAGAAGCAGGCAAACCTCACATTCCATTACCCTCTCTCCTGACCCTGAATGCCCTGTCCAACCCAAGTACCAAAAGGTGTGAAGTGCGTCTGTACCAGCTTGGGCCAGCTGCTCAGGGGAACCACGTCCTTGACTTTAGATATATGGAGATGACGGCAGACCCACAGGGCATCAATTAATCCAGAAACAGTATCCCAAAGAGCCCAGGAAGCAGAGGATCAGGATGAACAGTGGGAGGAAAGGGAGAACTGACTTCTTCGGTCAGTAACTCTTGCTATAGAAATGGACAGGAAATTTAAGAGTCAAGAGGAAAGAAGGAATCAGATAGGCAGCTTGGCAGTTCTGGAAAGAGATTAGGGAGACTGCTTCCCAACAGCCATGAAAGACAGCTTTGTTCTTTTTTTTTTTAATAAAGTTGAGCTAAAATGAACATAACAAAAACTTATCATTTTAAGCATTATAAAGTGTACAATTCCAGGGGTTTCAGTATAGTCATGATGTTGTGCAACTGTCACCATGATCTAATTCCAGAGTATTTCTATCACTCCCAAAAGAAACCATACACCATGAACCCCCTTCCCTTTCCCTGCAATTCCTAGCAACCACTAACCTACTTTGTCTTTACAGATCTCCCTATCTGGGACATTTCATACAAACATAATTACATAATGTGGTCCTTTGTATATGACTCCCCTTAGTTTACATAATGTTTTTTAAGATTCATTCATGTTATAGTATATATCAGGGCTTCCCTGGTGGCTCAGTTGATCAAGAATCTGCCTGCAGTGCAGGAGACCTGGGTTAGATCCCTGGGTTGGGAAGATCCCCTAGAGAAGGAAATGGCAAACCACTTCAGTACCCTTGCCTGGAAAATCCCATGGACAGAGGAGCCTGGCAGGTTGCAGTCCATGAGGTAGCAAAGAGTTGGGCACCACTGAGCAACTAACACATGTACTTCATTCTTTTTCATGGCTGAATCAAATTCTACAGTTGATTCTTGAACACAAAAACATGTATTTGTGAATCCCACTAGCATAGCAGAAAGCAAGAGAACACTCAGTTCTTGCTGGTGTGGGTGCTCCTTGAGAACTGATGGGATGAAGCTGACAATACCTTTCATGATACTGTTCACAGTTTTAATTTTGATGATCCTGGATCAAGCTCTTTGGTTATAAATTCATAGCAATCCTGTGAGTAACTTGGGAATACCAAAATCTCACTTTTAGACACCAGGAGCCAACCTAAGCAGCATGTTGTACAAAATGCCTTTATTAACAAAGCAAGGGAAATTCTGGCCCAGGCTCAGAAAGGAGACTGGCAGGAAGAGGCAGGAAGAGAAACAAATCATGCTGAATGAGGCTGTTCCTGCTTGAGATCCTGTGAAAACTACTAGGCGACTTTGGAGAGTTACATGAAGCTGAGAAATTGCTTATCCCAAACACTAATCAATTCAGCAGTAATTAAAATCCTTGCGTGGCAGAGTAGGTTTATCCTGTCTACCAGTTCTCACGGGAAAGGCCAATCCACTCGGCCCCACATATCCATTAAGCAAACGAAGGGTGTAGCCTGCATCCGTGAGATAAGTGCTATGTGCTTTCCAAAGGCTAACGTTTAGGTGTTTAATATGGTTTCTTACTAAGTCAACAGGAAGACGATAAAGGCAGCAAAGGTCTATGAAGACAGAGTCGCAGTGTGATCAAGTATGACACCTGGTGGCTGACTAATGAAGAATACCTTCATTCTTCAAAGATGTCACATCATAAAATGCAATACAAAATAAGGAGATGCCCTGTTTTGACATTCAATATTAGTAAATAATTTTTTTTTAAGATTAAAATGTGTCAGGAAGGATTCTGAAGAAGAATAAAGGTGATAAACTGGTACCACCTTTCTACGGGGCAATTAAACTCTGGGTCAAAAGCCTAACACCTAGAATTTCACATTCTACTCCAAGTTTATCTTCTGTGGTTTTTTTTTTTTTTTTTGCTAAGCTTATCTTAATGAAGTTATCACAGATGTGTGCCAAGATTTAGCTACCAATATGTCCATCATGGAACTGCTTGTAATAGCAAGAAATGGAAAACCATGTAAAATTAAAAAACAGAGTAACAGCTCATAAATTAGGATACACTGGAAAAGACCCTGAGGCTGGGAAAGATTGAGGGCAAGAGGAGAAGGGGGCGACAGAGGATGAGATGGTTGGACGGTATCACTGACTCAATGGGCATGAGTTTAAGCAAACTCAGGGAGACAGTGAAGGACAGGGAAGCCTGGTGTGCTGCAGATCATGGGGTTGCAAACAGTTGGACATGACTTAGCAATGGAAGAACAACAACATATATTTTAATATCTTTTGCTACATGCTAACAGGGAAAAATGTACATCATTTACTATTTGCAATAAAAAACACACTTTATGTAAATATTTTAGTTTTAGGAAATAAACTAAAGAAAACTAAGGAAAAAAAACTCTTCCACAAAAAATACATCAAGCCATGAACAAGGCAATCTGAAGAAGTACAACTGTGGTGGACACCAAAGAGAAGGCAAGAACCTTCTATGCCCCATATCCAGAGTATGGGAAAGGCTGACCCCTTGAGCCACTGCCAGTCCCCTGCTCTCAGGAGCTGCTGACCAGCCCATCACCCACACAGGCTATTCAAATCTTCCCACTCTTTTCAAGTTCCCTTTCCCACTCCCATCCCCTTCCACTCTCAGCAGATGACCCCACATTCTACGCATCTCAGGCACAAAGAGACCAGGGCAACAGGTGGGAGTGCCAGCATCTTCAGGCGTCACCTCCCGCTCTGCCCCAGACACGGCACTGCGCACACCACTGCTAGTGAAGTCGTATTGTAGACAGCAGATGTTCTTGACCTGCCTTTATGCCTTTACCACGACCTCATGCCCAGGGTCCAAGGTCAAGGAAGAGAAGGGCTGGAAAATCCACTAGGATGCAATTGGGAACTCAATCCTGACACTATCTCAAATGAATCAGAAGGTGGGAGGGGAGCCAAATGGCAGGGGACTGGGAGGCGAAGAGGAGGTGCTACCTCAACTTCTTTATGAAAAGACAGCGGAATTACAAGCACATACATGCCTTAGAGTGGGGATAGCAAGCATAGATGACTTTAGAATTAACAAGTGGGTAAACTAAAATGCCAGACTGGATGAGTTACAAGCTGGAAACAAGATCGGCAGGAGAAACATCAACAACCTCAAATATGAGGATGATACCACTCTAATGGCAGAAAGCAAAGAGGAAATAAAGAGCCTCTTGCTGAGGGTGAAAGAGGAAAGCGAAAAAGCTGGCTTAAAACTAAATATTAAAAAAACTAAGATCATGCCATCTGGGCCCATCACTTCATGGCAAATAGAAGGGGAAAGGGCAGAAGTGAAAGTGACCAATTTCCTCTTCTTGGGCTCTAAAATCACTGTGGATGGTGACTGCAGCCATGAAATTAGAAGACTACTGCTTCTTGGCAGAAAAGCGATGACAAACCTAGATAGTGTGTTGAAAAGCAGAGACATTACTCTGC